>NC_084597.1:22271991-22593866 GCF_033807715.1 Cololabis saira
CATTCCTTATTATTATTATTATTATTATTATTATTATTATTATTATTATTATTATTATTATTATTATTATTATTATTATTATTATTATTATTATATCATTACTCAACATTTAATTTACTCGGACAGGTTGTTAAAGAAAAATGTTTAAAAAAATGTGGTCTCATATTAAAAGAGCCATTTTTCAGAAAATATTTTTATGTCCTTTTATGTCCTTTTGTGTGTATTTTATACATTGGTGACATTGGAGAAAAACAAAGTCATATGTATAGAGAGTAAACCAAAGAGAAATGTATAAAAAAAAAACATAATTAATGTTCATTTTTTTCAATTAAAGACTATTTTGGTGCTAGTACGTACGGGTCGGGGGGCCTGGCTGGTCTTAGACACAAGTAGGGGGGTTCCAAGGAAAAAAGGTTGGAAAACCACTGCTTTAAATCATCAAAGCTATTATTAGTTGACTCCAGAATCAGAGCCCTAACATCATCTGATCTTCCATCACTAGGATCAGCAGGCCCTCACTGACAGCTTTCAGGTGACCCCAATACACCCACATCCTCCATCACTTCAGCGACTCTCTGAGCACAGAGCTTTTTTATGTTTCCTGTTGTGGAGTATACAGATCCCAAAACCAGAGTCTGGCCCAGTGTGTGAACTTGGTGACGAATCCTGCAAAAACTGATAAAAACCAACAAACAAACTCTTCGGTCCGGGAACAGTCCTTTCGGTTCAGTTCTGAGGTTCAGCCTCCGTGACGTGTGTCAGAGCCGCAGCACTGATTGGTGATTAGAGGCGAGCCCGAGCCGCGCTCAGCGCCGGCTCAGCGGAGCGGAGGAGGGAGCCGCACTGACGGGACCGGCCAGAAACCGAAACGGATGGAAACACGCGTTTAGCAGTTAACAGTTTAATTTACAAGACGTGACGCTGCTGTTTCTTGGTGAGTAATCGTAAAAGTTACTGTATTCCTGTCTATGCGACGTCACTTTACGGTTTGTTTGGAGATGAAATGCAGGTTTAAAATTCAGGCTTGGAGTTCTAAAGTTAAGTATTTTAACCTTAATTATAATAATAATGTTAATAATAATGTTATTAATAATAATACAAATAATAATGTTAATGATAATACAAATAATAATAACAATAACTTACAGAAACTTTAGAAATTCCAAGATGTATAAACTTCTGTTTTTTTAAACTTGAACAATTGTGTGAAGAAACACTGAAATTGTGACTTATGTCAAGAAAATTGAGAAATCTCAAACACAAATTTACAAGAAAAAATTAAAAACACATTTTTATTTATTAAACTAGAACATTTGGGAGAAAATCTCAAGTTTGGTTGCCCCTGAGTGGCTGCTGGGGTGCCGATGAAAAAATGTAAATAATGTTTCCATTCAGGGTCAGCTGGAACCAGTACCAGAGAACTAGGATCTTCACGAGGGCCTGAGGTGTTTCGAGCCCCCCCCCAACCCCGGATAGTGCTGCTTCATTCTCCTTCCAGGAAGAGGAGGAGGGTGGGAGCTGTGGCTGACCTGCAGCCATGCATCATTTAAGGACTACGGTGGTGAGGCTTCGGCCCGCTATGGCTGCACAGATGGCCCAGAGCCGGTCACGGACCAATGTATCGGTGACCTCTGAGCCCTTTCTGAATGGAACCAGCTCCAACTACTTGGAGGAGATGTACTACTCCTGGCTGGAGAATCCCAGGAATGTTCACAAGGTACGATGGCCGTGTCGCCTGTGTTTCCATTGGAACAAAGCTCGCACTACATCGGTCATCCACGTGTCATTTGTGTTTGTGTGGTTGCTATTTTTTCGTGTTTAGTATTGGGATTGACTCAAGGCTGCCCCCATTGGCCCCCAGTGGTATTGCTCCATCTTTACTAAACATTTTGAAGAAAACACAGATGAAATCTGTGCAGGACACAGTTGAGGGCTCCGTTGAAGGCTCTGTCTGTGTCCATTTCAAACGCTGAGCATCCAGACTGTCCAGAAGTTAGTTCGAGCTGTGGAATGGTCTGAAATGTCACGTTAACGCTTGACTCCTTCTGACGAGCCTCCGTCACGATGCCCAGAACAACCAATCACATGTTTTCCCCTGCATACTTTGAGACGGCCCTGCCCCCTCGATGCACAGTACCAATGGTTCAATTTGGTAAAACTTGGTATGGTAAGACATCAGAGTGAACGCATGACGACGTTCAGGACGATGTCGGCAGTGTTAATGAAGGGAAATACATAGGTTTGTGAACTTCTGCACAGATCTCTTAGGGTTCCACCACAGAACCTCAGTCAGGTTCAAGTCTGGACTTTGACCAGGTTCAGTTCTGTCCCAGTACAGAAAGAGGAGGAAGTCACTTCTGAACTTTTACTGTGCTGTAGATAGAAACGTAAATAACTCTGGATGTGAACCTGAGCGGTCATTGACCCTCCTGACGTGGTCCAGGTCCAGAACGCTGCAGAGCAAAGTTCACGCAAGCACACACTCATCATTGCACATGTGTTTGATTAGTGACAGCTAGAGACACGTAACACAACCACAATTCAGTTTATTGATCTCATGAAGGAAGCTGTAATTTTTGAGAATTTAAAGGCTTAAACGCAGTTAAACACTGATGCAGCAAACTCTGCCAGTTCCAAGATTTGTTTTTCATTTGAAGGTTGAAGCCTGCAGATAAAAACATACAATGTTATGTCTTTTCCTGGGAAGTCATCTGTCCTCAGAACCTTTTACTTTATACAGGTGTTTGAAAGGTTTGGACACAGCAATGAAATGCTGGAAAAGGAAGAGGTGCTTAAAAGAACGTTTATTTTCAAGAAGTTGGAGACATGGCAGCAGTTTTGGCTGCGTTTCATCCACTGACGCAACAGATTTGTATCTCCTCTTCTTTACTTCTTCACTTTCGGTTCCACGGCCAGAGACCACCTCATCATTTTAGGTTTCTGCATTCATCATTTAAAAGGTCTCGTCAGAGTAAACGGCACCCGTGCGAGCGTACCGGAAACTTTAAACTTTGCTTTCAGTGTTCCAGGTAGAACGATGTCAGAGTTGCGGTCAATAAGCTGATAAACAGGAGGTTAAAGCAGGTTTTGTGACACAACGAGATTTTGTGACACAACGACATCTGAAACGAGAACTGCTGGAGCTGAAACCAGCAGTGGTTGGAGTGGTCCTCCTCAGGTGCCAGTTGGACTCCTCATAATTGACCCCAGCCTCAATGTTCAGCTTTTCAGAGCTGGATCCCAACAGAAGTCAGTCCCAGGACGGCCCTCATTTCAGATGTCGCTTCAGTAGGAAAATGGACCGAACAGATGTTTCAAGCAGCTGACAGGCTCATTAGTTTGGGTGAGAGGGTGGCCACCAGAGTTGCTCTTTTTAAGGTTGCCGTTACAACTCTTGCAAGTGTGTGCCATGTGCCGTGCTACTGTTTATGTGAATAAAAACATTTTCACGGTTTCATGGTTCTTCTGATGCACATCTGCAGGTTTGAATGAGTAAATTACATCTTCTTCTCCACGCAGTCCTGGGACGTATTTTTCCGGAATGTCAACACCGGTGCGCCGGTTGGAGCGGCCTACCAGAGCCCTCCACCTCTTGGTGGACTTCCTGAGGGGCTGAGCCGAGTCCAGGCACCCATGGGGGCTCAGCCCAACGTGGACAAGCTGGTGAAGGATCATCTGGCAGTGCAGTCACTGATCCGAGCTTACCAGGTAAACCCAGAACACACCGTTTCTGTTCTCTAACAACACTGTCTTTTGACCGTGATACAGTAATCACATAACAACATAAAGATATAAAATGTTTCTGTGAATTGTGTCCTGTGAATCGTGCTTACTGGAGGGAAGAAGTTTACACCTGGTCCTTATTGACCTCAAGGTTTCTGCGTCTTGTTGCAGTACAAACACCTCTGGCGTCTTACGTCTTGATCTCCACGTTCTGTCCTTGAACACTCCTCCAGGTCTTATTCCAAACGTTAGTTGATCAGAAAAAAGTTCAGGTCAGCAGCTCCTCTTGTAAACGGCGTTCCCATTGTAATGGCTATGCACCATAACCAATAACAAACTCTCTTGTTTCCCTCAGAAAAAAATTTGACAGTTACGTCTCTTCAAACCTCGTTAGTGAGTGTACTGACAAGTAAAAAGAAAGATGCTTTTACGGCTTACGGCCCACATTTATACAACGATATACATGCTTGAGTCAATCAATCTTTATTTGTTTAAACTCTTAAACGACCAGGGTTAACCACATTCCTTCACAGTTGAGCCAAATGTCACCCTGACCTGGACTTCACTGCACTTTAGAGTTCTAAGTATTAAACTGATCTCAGATTAGTGATTATTCAGATTACATATAAAGTTAATAAAGTGGTCATTAAAGCATACACAGTTTGATACTTTGATGGTGGATGTTCCCAGCTTCCTTGGCGGCTCCATCTTGTGGGTTTCCAGCCCTGCGGACTGCAGACCAGGAGATGTTCATTCAGGTCTCCAGTTGGACAGATCAGCCGTTGTGGGTTACAGATTGGAATAATTAGACGGGGTCGCTGTAACTCAAACATTTCAGCAGGCGGGAGGAAAACTGCGACGACTTTAGCAGCTTTCTCTTCCAGCAGAATGAAATACTGTTGTTTCGAGCCTCTAAACCCTTGTCTAGTACCTGGACTAAGCTGGTGGACACGTGGAGGAGGACGGACCGTGATCTGCTGAGGTCTGACGAGCAGCTCTGATCTGTCAGTTAATCTCTCTGCAGGTTCGAGGGCATCACATAGCCAAGTTGGACCCTCTGGGCATCAGCTGCGTGGACTTCGATGATACACCGTGCACAGTCGGTTTCCAGAACGTTGGTGAGAAAATGCCCAATTATTTGTTGCTTTGTTGTCGTACGTGTGTTTCATTTCCAGTGTCCATGGCTGCTTTGATGCAGAACCAGATTCTGCTTTGTGTCGTTGAGATTTCAGTATCAGGTCTGAAGATGTTTATTCAAATAAACAGCTCGTAGATCCAGTAGATCCGACTTAAGCAGCGATCACTGGAAGCGGCGTTTCCTGTCTGAATGCATCAGTCCGTCACATGGCTGTGGAGGTAGGTCAGCTTCACCTCGGGAGCACAAATCTCACCGGGAGCTACGCTATACCACAAAATATAATACATAAAGTTACAAGTTGTTGTTGGGAAACTGAACGTCATGTACAGAAATATGTCCTTGGAAGATGGGTTGCTGTGATTGACACTGTTGATGGAAAACATCCCACGTGGTCAAGCTGACAGGAATCTGGGACCATTTTCGTGTCACGTCAGGAATGACAGCAGCGTTTGGGAAGCAGACGTTGAGGAAGTTCTGGGTGATGGACAGGTGAACATGTGTAGACCTCCAGCAGTCACACGAGGGAACACCACAACTTTCCTTTGACAGATCCATCCACATCCTGAGGAGAGCAGCCACGTTTTAACCAACAGCAGACCATTTCAACAAGTTACCGTCCCTCATAATAAATCTAATGAGACATTCTTTAGTCTCAGCTGCTCAGACGTCGGTGTCAGACGGTGCTGCCTGACTGTAGACGGGCTGGTGTTTCATGGACTGTAACAGGAACCAGTTTTGCAGGAAGGGACTTGAAGTAAAAGCAGAAAGACATTTTTATGATTCCTGACACGTTCCTGACACGTTTGGTCAAAGGTCGTACGCACCCCCACAGGTGATCTGAGCAGCTCAGTAAAGGTACTCACATGTACATTATTACAGGTTATTGTTGCAGGCTGTTAATCATTCTCTAGTAGGCAATCCTAAGTATCCCCATGAGTCATCAGCTTGTAGATTCAGGCACAGGAACCATCAGTAGATGTTTCCTGTCTGACGTCATCAGTGTCTCTTGATTCTGGAGGAGTTCTGGTCCGTTTTTCTGTCCATCATTGCTTCAGGTCATTGAGGTTT
The DNA here is from genome assembly GCF_033807715.1 of Cololabis saira. NCBI lineage: Eukaryota > Metazoa > Chordata > Actinopteri > Beloniformes > Belonidae > Cololabis > Cololabis saira. The sequence continues at coordinate 22,277,921 of NC_084597.1, forward strand.
TTGGATGTTCACATCTACAAGGGTCTCTGAAGGTCCCACCAGAGCATCTCGACCTGGTTCAGGTCACACGTGTGTCTATAAGACTCTGGTCTACAGAATAGTTAATGTTCCACTCAGGGACTCACAGATGTCCAGGTCCAGACCATCATCCCTCCACCACCGTGCTTGACAGTGAGTCTGAGATGGTTCTGTTGGTTTCCTCCAAACATGGTTCTGGACATGAAGACCAAACATGTCCACGTTGGTCTCATGTGTCCAGAGGACTTTGTTCCAGAGGTCTGCTGGTTTGTCCAGATGCAGGTTTGTGGATATCAGTCCTGGTTCCAGGTTCTAGTTAGACAGAAGGATTTGTATCCTGAAATTCTTCCAGACCAGGTGTCCTGGTCCAGACTTCTTCATCTCCTGCTTGTGATGTTATAGACTTGAACATCAAACAGGTTCAATGAGGCCTGCAGGGAATGGAGGTGTCAGACCAATATTACCTGGTCAGACCATGAGATAGATTTTGTGGGACGTCCACTCCTGGCAAGATAATTAACAGTCCTGAATGTCTTCTATGTCTGAATAATCTCTGTAGAAGGATGAGCACCAGATAGTTTGGACGTGGTTTGGAGATGCTCACCTGGTTTTCTTTTCTCTCTTCCTTTTTGGCATCATTCCTGTTGTGTTTTCCTAATTCTGAGACCAACTATGATATGATGTCTTATACCAAAAGAACGGGATTGAAAGAGGCCTTGCCGTGTCTCTGTCTTTCTGTCTGTGAGCAGCCCTTCTCTGGACGTCTCAACGACTCACCTCACTCGTCATTTCTCTCTGCTCGTTCATCATGTTTCTTCATGGATCAGCTGTACTCTGAAACGTGGTGGTGGTTTCAGAACAGACCGTACAGATGGTCCCCTAGGAGATAAGACAACATGCTTTATGATGTGGTTGTCGTTGATAAGCTGAGGGAGCGTGTTTGCATGCTGATGTAAGCGTTTTTCTCAGAGCCGCCTCGCAGGGCTCCCGGCGCCTCTGCTCTCATTTTTACTCAAGTCTCACTACGTTTGACTCATGGGTTGTTCCAGAACCCCCTCACCCATGCCCACAGTAGCCCATTTTTTGTTCCTGAACATGTTCGTGCTGGTGTCCTTATCATTGTCGTGGCTTCTGACGGAGCCAGATACACGAAACACGCTTCATGCTTGTCAACACACACAGTCATCACTATTGATGGCGTAAACGTGCGGTCCATCATTAACCAGCTGTGGACTGTGTGTGTGTGTGTGTGTGTGTGTGTGTGTGTGTGTGTGTGTGTGTGTGTGTGTGTGTGTGTGTGTGTGTGTGTGTGTGTGTGTGTGTGTGTGTGTGTGTGTGTGTGTTTTCTGTGGTGTTTTGAACGCTTGCAGCAAACTGTTTTTGTGCTCCATGAAAAGGTTGGGCCTCACAAAGACCAGGTGATTGTTGCAACCTGGTCTCCATGGTTACTAGTGGTATTGTTTACGTCCAATGACAGGTTCACTGAGGTCAAAGACCAGGTCCCTGACGAGGTCCAAATCTGCCCAGAAAGAAGCTTTGAGAAACTCTGTTGTATTTTTATCTGCAGTGTGTGTGGATGTGAACAAGTGCCAACATTCAGACTGCAGTTCTTCTACTGGCCACCTGGGTCCAGATCTAGACCTGCAGTTCCTCTACCGACAACTAGGGTCTGGATCCAGACCTGCAGTTCCTCTACTGACAACTAGGGTCTGGATCTAGACCTGCAGTTCCTCTACCGACAACTAGGGTCTGGATCCAGACCTGCAGTTCCTCTACTGACAACTAGGGTCTGGATCTAGACCTGCAGTTCCTCTACCGACAACTAGGGTCTGGATCCAGACGGTGTGGACAGAACCTGGTCTGGTCGGGATCCTGATAAGAAAAGGTCAGACGTTTTGAGATAATAATAAGGTTCCTGAGAGCACCTACTGATCCCTGAGGTGAAACTGTGCAGCTCATTTGCACTGAAATATGGGAGATGAAGGAGACAACTGCAGAGGTTGACTTACTCTTGAAGCCAGACCCCTGTGGTGGTTCAGTGAACTGCAGGTTTGGACACCTCTGGGTTGGACTCCGCCCCACTTCTGGCTGTAAAGAGCTGAAAGCTGAGGTGGGGGGTTGGGGAACAGTAGGGATCACGTACCAAGAACGCCTTTGAGTGGTGTTTTCCTTCAGCTTCTTCTTTCTGCCAGCTGTGTGCCCTCGCTCTACTTTTTACACCTGGATGTTGTTAGTACCCCCCCCAAGAAACTCTCAGTGGTCATAGAAATAACCTAAAACTGACAAAAGTGATGATGGATAATAATTGACTACATTTTGACTAATGAAAATCCAACTTTAAATTGTGGTTCACTAGAATCATTAAAAACATAAACTAATCTAACTGTCCTGGACATATACGTTGGAAACCTAGAAAAGATGTAAGTATGTTAAAGGAAAGGAGGCAGATGTATGAGAATATCAGGAACTTGTAGACCATCATGTTGAAGACTAGAGGGCTGTCTCCAAGCAGCTGGATGTTCCTGACTACAGGTTTCATCCAGAAGTTCAGGCTTTGCAGGACTGTAGACAACCATCCTGGATGTGGACACAAGAGTACAACTGATGACAAACTAAAGAGATGATAATACGAATAGACACCGAAGAGTCCAGAACAACTTCCGAAGATGTTCAAGGTGAACTCCAAGGTCAAGTCCATCAGTGTCAGATCACACCGTCCATCACTGTTGGAGCCAAGGTGGACCACCGAGGAGGACTCCACCAGAGAAAGACCATCAGAAAAGCTTCTTTGGACAGATGAGAAAAAATATTAGCTTTCTGACAAGTCCCATCAGCTCTATGTCCACAGTTGTAAAAACGAGTCCTTCAAAGAAAAGAAGACTGAATCTGCTGTGGAACATGGAAGAGGCTCGGTTCTGTTCTGGAGCTGCTTTGCTGCCTCTGGTACCAGGGGTCTTGAATCTGTGCACCTACGATGAAATCTCAAGACCATCAAGAGGTTCTGGAGACAAATGTGCTGTCCAGAGTCAGAAAGCTTGGACTCAGTCGCAGGTCATGGGTCCTCCAACAGGATGATGACCCAAAACACACAACTAGAACCAGTCAAGATCGATTCAGAACCAAACACTGGACTATTCTGAAGTGTCTTTCTGTGAGTCCTGTTGAGCATCTGTGGAAACATCTGGAACCTGCAGTCTGGAGAAGAAACCATCACACCTGAGACATCTGGAGACATTTGTCCATGAAGACCAGGACACCGGTCAGGTGGACAAGTCTCTCTGAGAGGACACTCATCCCTGGACAGAAGTGGTCCACTCAAAAGGTTCTGAAACTAGATATGTAGTTGAGGTCCATAATTTTACTGCAGACCAGTTTTATTAGTTTTCAGTACATTATTATTTTCTCCCTCACTCTTGAACAAGATCCCGAGATACTTGAACTCCTCCACCTGAGGCAGGACTTCTCCACCCACCGGAGAAGGCACGCCACCCTTTCCCGGTGGAGAACCATGGCCTCGGTCTTGGAGGTGCTGATCCTCATCCCTGCCGCGTCGCACTCGGCCGCAAACCACCCACGCACATGCTGAAGGTCCCGGTCCGATGAAGCCGCAGATCGTCCGCAGTTATGCGGTCGATGTACCGGACCGTCGTGGTGAAGAAGGAGCTGAGTCGAAAGGCGAAGCTCTCGATTTACCGGTCAATCTACGCACCTACCCTCACCTATGGTCATGAACTTTGTGTGACCGAAAGGACAAGATCGCGGATACAAGCGGCCGAGATGAGTTTCCTCCGCAGGGTGGCTGGACGCTGCCTTAGAGATAGGGTGAAGAGTTCGGTGCTCCTTCACATTGAGAGGAGTCAGCTGAGGTGGCTTGGGCATCTGTACCGGATCCTCCTGGACGCCTCCCTAGGGAGGTGTTCCAGGCATGTCCCACCGGGAGGAGACCCCGGGGAAGACCCAGGACACGCTGGAGAGACTATGTCTCTCGGCTGGCCTGGGAACGCCTCGGACTCCCCTCGGAGGAGCTGGAGGAAGTGTCTGGGGTGAAGGAAGTCTGGGCATCTCTGTTGAGGCTGCTGCCCCCGCGACCCGGGAACGGATAAGCGGCGGACGATGGATGGATGGACATTATTATTTTGTCAGCTTCAAATTATTTTCATGACCTTTTTCATTTTTTATTTCTTTAATCTTTTTTTGGTCGTCTCTGTTTTTTAATCTCTTTTCAACTCTTTTACTTTTTAATGTTTTTACATTTCAATCCTACTAAACCAATAAACCTTCCCGGCCCACACATTCGACCGCATGCATCCCTGTACTTCCTGAAGATGTCTTGAAATGGTGGGACTGTAGATGACTGTTGTCCTGTCACGTCTCCGCAGGTCTGTACGGTCTGGCCGAGAGCGACATGGACATGGTCTTCAAGCTTCCCACCACAACCTTCATCGGTGGCAGCAAGAGCGCGCTGCCTCTCAGAGAGATTATCCGTCGTCTTGAGGTAAAAGAAAATACAAACTTCCTTTGTGCACAACTGGATCATAACATGCTGCTGCTTTCAGGAAACTTGTGTCTGGTTGCTGGTTCCTGTCTGCATCCATGTTTAGGTCTTTGGGTATTCAAAAGGGCTGTGACAAGGTCTCGTGGACCTGTTGGATATACCGTAGCCATATTTCCAACAGAGTTAAGATGCTGTACCATGTCAATAAAAACAGAATTGTGTGGTTTGCAAATGTCATGACCTCAAATGTTGTTCACAGTTGAAAACATGTTTAAACCACAAACGACAGCAACAATAGTAAAAGAGCTGGCGGCTGCGTGACGTCCTCTCCTTTAACAGTCGATAAACATTTGGACCTGTGGACACCAGCTGATGAGGCTTTGGGAGGGGAATGTTGTCCCGTTCTGGTCTGATGTCCCTCCTCATATTTTTCCTTTCTGGATGCTCCAGATTCCAAAACAACAGACTCCAGATTTCAAATGTTTCCAGGTGTTTGAAGCTATGCAGCCGTTGTCATGGAAGCATTATGTGCATTATGTGCTTCAGCATCGTCTTGCTGAAAGATGCAAGACCTCCTGTGAAGAAAACTTTGCTCTGAAAGCTGCAAAAACCTGTCAGCATCCAAGTTTCCTTTCCAGATGTTCCTGCTGTCCGTTCCATAGATACTAATACACAGGGCCGCCGCAAGGGGTGTGCGAACCGTGCGACCGCACAGGGCCTCGCGCCCCAAGGGGCCTCGCGCTATGGGCCGTTTTTTTTTTTTTTTTTTGTTTGTTTTCAAAATTATTATTTTTTTTCCCTTATATCAACAGTCACGTTCCATTACAGACCTAAATGTGTACTAGTCTGTGCATATCAATAAATATATGTGCAATGATGCACTGTTGTTCAATACAACTGACCAGACCAAGCGCAGACACAAGGTGCTCTGATCCAGACGGGGGGAGTGTGGAACAAACTGTCACACAATGTCGAGAGAACGAGACAGAATCAGGAAATTTCGATCAGGGGATGAAAAAAGAAAAAAAACTAAAGAAAATGGAAGAGTTTAATGCCTCTCTGAAAGGCTCGTTTGATAAATTTGTTACAAAAATCACCGATCCGACCGGGTCTCAAGCAGCCGTGGGGCCCCGCGTTGAGGCAGGCCAGATGATGATGAGGCAGGGGAAGGTATCCAGTATTTTGCTAATTGGAGAGTTAAAATTGCGCATATACACACCCGATCCGACCCGAAAAACCCCAAAAATTTCAGGGCCCCCCCAGCCATTTCGCACAGGGCCTCGCAAATCTACCAGGCAGCTCTGCTAATACACGTCCAGACCATCAGGGATACAGGATGTTGGACTGAGTCAGATAAGAAGCTGGATGGAGCTGGACCAGTCCCGTTTGTCTGTTCACACCACCACAAACGGATCCTCTTGTCTTCTAGATGTCCTACTGTCAGCACATCGGGGTAGAGTTCATGTTCATTAACGACGTTGAGCAGTGCCAGTGGATCCGGCAGAAGTTTGAGACCCCCGGCATCATGCAGTCCACTTTGGAGGAGAAAAGGACTCTGCTGGCCAGGATGATCAGATCCACCAGGTCAGTATCTGACTGCAGACCGGAGTATGGGGGTGTCGAGGGGGGTTGGGTCTACTTCTGTGCTTGACTGTGAAACATCAGCACCTCCAACTGTTGACAGGTTTGAAGAGTTCCTCCAGAGGAAATGGTCTTCAGAGAAACGTTTTGGCCTGGAAGGCTGCGAGTCACTCATCCCGGCCCTGAAGACCATCATCGACAAGTCCAGTCAGTGTGGCGTGGAGAGCGTGATCATGGGAATGCCTCACAGGTACAGGAACCGGCAGAGACGCTTGATCTGCATGTCCTCTTTAACTCGACAGACGCTGCCAGGTGGTTTGTTGATGTCTGGAGATAGAGATCCCACCTGGAGAAAGAGTCGGGACATGACATTCTTCTTTCATGTACGACTGAACTTCCTGTTATGTCCTTCTTCTTCTTGGCTCTTCAGAGGCAGGCTGAACGTCTTGGCCAACGTGATCCGGAAAGAGTTGGAGCAAATCTTCTGCCAGTTCGACTCCAAGTTGGAGGCTGCAGATGAGGTGTGAACACTGTCCAGATCTGAAGACTTTAACTAGTCATGTGGAAGATGGTATTTTTGCTTGTTGTTTTTGTTTTCACATCGTCTTCAACAGGATTGGCCAATGTCAACCTTCCAAGATAACCTAATAATAGATGTTGTTTTTAACTCTGTGTTTTCATTTTATTCTTTGTTATAAAGGGAGTAGGGATGGGCGGTATGGACTAAAAAATGTATCACGATAATTTCTGGCATTTATCCTGATAACGATAAAAGAAATACTAATTCAACTCCACCTTTGTAACTATAAACCTATCTCATCATCATTTCTTTCTTTCTCTTTCTTTCTTTCAGGCTCATTTCTTTCTTTCTTTCTGGCTCATTTCTTTCTTTCTTTCTTTCTTTCTTTCTGGCTCATTTCTTTCTTTCTTTCTTTCTTTCTTTCTTTCTTTCTTTCTTTCTTTCTTTCTGGCTCATTTCTTTCTTTCTTTCTTTCTGGCTCATTTCTTTCTCTCTTTCTTTCTTTCTGGATCATTTCTTTCTTTCTTTCTTTCTTTCTTTCTTTCTTTCTTTCTTTCTTTCTTTCTTTCTTTCTGGCTCATTTCTTTCTTTCTTTCTGGCTCATTTCTTTCTTTCTGGCTCATTTCTTTCTTTCTTTCTTTCTTTCTTTCTTTCTTTCTTTCTTTCTTTCTTTCTTTCTTTCTTTCTGGCTCATTTCTTTCATTCTTTCTGGCTCATTTCTTTCTTTCTGGCTCATTTCTTTCATCTTCCTTCCTTCCTTTATCGTTTTTACCGCGAGATGCCAATTTCTTACCGTGGGGAATTTTTTTGACGGTATATCATGAACGGTAAAATATCGCCCATTCCTAAAAGGGAGACATTTTTACTCTTTCTGCGTTTTTAAACATTGTCTTTAAAAAGCGCTCAGCTTCAACCAGTTACCACCTGCTTCCAGGGTTCTGGTGATGTGAAATATCACTTGGGGATGTACCACAGGAGGATGAACCGGGTCAGCGACAGGTACATCACCATGTCCCTCATGGCGAACCCGTCCCACCTGGAGGCCGTGGACCCAGTGGTCCAGGGAAAGACCAAAGCTGAGCAGTTCTACTCTGGAGACGTGCAGGGGAAGAAGGTAAAAGGACTTAGGCGTTGGTGTGGGTTTATTCTCTGGTTGCCTTGTTAACATGTTTTTAATCCTCATTCTGCAGGTGATGTCTGTTCTGCTTCACGGCGATGCTGCGTTTGCGGGCCAGGGCGTCGTGTACGAGACCTTCCACCTGTCAGACCTGCCATCCTACACCACCCACGGCACTATACATGTGGTAGTAAACAACCAGGTACTCTCTTTTAAACTTTGATTATCAAATTAAATAAACACGGAAATGAGCCACGCAGACCAGGTCTAATTATACTTCTCCAGATCTAAACCGTATTTCAGATTTTATTGAGTCAACAATGTGAAACCATAAAAACAAAGCTTCATGTTTCTGATTTATCAGAGTCCAGCTGTGAGTTGAGTCTGATCTCCAGCGGTTTGATTACCTGATTCTTTCTCTCGTCCACACAGATCGGGTTCACCACTGATCCCCGGATGGCTCGGTCGTCTGCTTACCCAACAGACATCGCTCGAGTGGTCAGTGCGCCCATCTTTCACGTCAACGCAGATGACCCCGAGGCCGTGATGTATGTGTGCAGTGTGGCAGCCGAGTGGAGGAACATGTTCCATAAAGACGTCGTAGTAGACCTGGTAAGTATAGGGGAGCTGTTCTCCACAGTGCTGTGTAACCTGGAACATAAGACGATCCTGATCCAGACTGAAAGATGAACCTCAAAATGACCTTTACAGTGTTGTGAATCAATGAGAGATGATTAGGCTGGTTAGAGTGGCGTTAGACTGGTTTATTTGTTTATTTGTTTATTTAAAAAGGATCCCCATTAGTCTTTGCCATGGGAAGACTATTCTTCCTGGGGTCCACACATAGACATACAAAAGATAATATAAAAGATGATATTATAATAATAATATAATAACATAACAATAAAGATTACAATAATCCAACTCAAAAAGGGTGAAAAATATTCACTATAATTCCTGAAATAATAAATTGAACCAAACATAAAAGATTAAGTAACCAACCATCCACATCATAGAAGTATATATGTGTATATATATATATATATATATATATATATATATATATATATATATATATATATATATATATATATATATATATATATATATATATATATGCTACGGCTTCAGCCTACACCTTTTCTTCCTTTTCATTTGTTCTGTACAAGGCGAAATAAAGATTCATAACACAACATCATAACATATATATATATATATATATATATATATAGTATAAGTATAAATATATATTACATATCATAATATACTCATACATTATAATATATTCATACTTCTAAACCATATATACACTCATAGCCTACAGAGATTTAGAATATATTCACTATTAATTTATAATATACATACAATTTGCACTATAATCACAATATATACCTCGGAGATATCATAACTTCGGAGATATCATAACTTCCTTCCTTCCTTAGAGTGGAGTTGGACTGGTTGGATTGTAATTAGAGTGGTTAAAGTAGCGTTGGACTGTTTAGAGTGGAATTAGACTGGTTAGAGTTGAGTGAAACTGGTTAAAAGTGGAGTTGGACTGGTTAGAGTGGCATAAGACTTGTTAGAGTGGAGTTAGCCTGGAGTCTTAACTGGAGTCGGCCTGACCCAAATGCAATTGTTGATATTACAATCTGACCTTGAAAGAGCGGCTTGACAGGCCGGTCTAGTCACAATTTCCCTGGATGAATCAACAAGACGCTCTACTCCCACTGGTCCTCCCCTTCTCCTCATGACACCTGTGGACCTGTATGAGAACTATACCGAGCCGGCTGATAACAACAAGGACAATGGCTGAAGGAGTAGATCTGGGGCATAATTCACATACTTACCACTCATACAAACATGCACACACACACACACACACACACACACACACACACACACACACACACACACACACACACACACACACACACACACACACACACACACACACACACACACATGCACATAATGATAAATACACCTCCTTCATTATTCAATGCCCTCCATGCCCCCTCAATATCACCCCTCCCAACACAGTAAACCACGCTGAAACGCAGCACCAGGAGGCAACGGCGATCACCCGGGTGCTGCATTTGCCTGTGTCTTCATGTTGCGTCTAGAAGTTTAGTTTTACAGTTTTTCTCTATTGCTTAAACACATTTCACGATACTGCCCTCACTTTTCACAAAACTCTAAACACAAAACACTTTTCTAAAGCTACGTACACTAAACCTCACAGTTTCTTTTCAAAACCAACCCATCACACCAAAACAGTTGCTCACATGCTCAAAAACCAACCCATCACACCAAAACAGATGCTCACATGCTCAAAAGCAAACCCATCACACCAAAACAGTTGCTCATATGCTCAAAAGCAAACTCTGACACCAAAATACCACTCAAGGCTTGCAGAAATGTAAACACTACTGAGCATCATTAACCACATTACCAAAAAAATTGAAAACACAAAATTCACAGTGTGAGACTGTTCTTTTTACAGTTTCACAACTGCCAGGATGCATTTGAGCAACCCTTATTTATTCTCAAATATGTTTTGGGCATTAACTATAGATTTGTGCATTTCATGGGAATAGTTACATAATGCAGAAAATGCAGTAATATCACAACTCAATGCAAAAATGAGTACTGTAAACTCCATAGAGGATCCATTACACCCAATAGATACAGTAAAGTAACAATTGAGAACACAATGTTCAGGGTGCGATTTCTTTTATTACAGTACGTTTGAAAATTGACACAGTATGTTGTATGTTGACACCGAAATCATGGGGCGTCATCACGTCGGGCTGGGTGGGGCCACAGGACCTCATCAACGTCACAGGCAATATTGTCCATAGCCAAACAACGTGGGAAGAATGCCCTGGCATGCCACACCCAGCCTTGGAACACCTCCACAGCCACATCATCACAGGCCAGGTCCATAGCCCTGAGAAGGTTCTCTCTGGTGTAAGGTTGGCGGTCATAGACCTTCCACCGCCATGATGAGAAGAACTCCTCTATTGGGTTTAGGAACGGAGAGTAGGGTGGCAGACACACATCCTTCTCCTCTCCCTCCTTGGCCTGCTCCTCTTTGGACTGCTTCTTGTCCTCTTTGGCCCACTCCTCGGCCTGCTCCTCTCCCTCCTCGGCCTGCTCCTCTCCCTCCTCGACCTGCTCCTCTCCCTCCTCGACCTGCTCCTCTCCCTCCTCTGACACGAACTCCTCTTCTTCTGTCTTGATCATCCATTTTTGTTTTTGAGCCTTCAGCTAACTGCACTGACTTATATAGGTGTGGTCACATCATTTGCAATAGGTGTTTTCAATTATGAGTAGTTGTGTTTACTGATTGAAACCAGGTATGTTCATTGTGTTCAAGTTTTGCTGATTGTGGGTAGCATTTTGCATCACATGAGCTTCACAATGCATATTGGAGCAGAGTTATATGCAAAATGTGTTTTAGCACGGTAAAATGTGTTTAGAGTTTTGAGAAAAAGGGGATGGGTTTTGTGAACAGTGTCTACAGGTGAATTGTGTTTGTGGTTGTGGCAAAAGTTTAGTTTTACTAAATGTGTTTAGGCAACTGGTCATTTGGTTTAGAGTACTGGGTTTTGTGTTTTGGCAATAGAGAAAAACTGTATGTACAATGATGATAAAATACATCCTGTTGTTCTGATCCCCGTGGTTTTTGTTATAGCTTTATGTTTTTCTGCACACATGAACCCAGACAGAGCCTGGATAGATAAATACCATACAGAGTTTTCATTCCAATAAGCTTTATTGAAACGTTCTAAGTCTAATCTGATGCCTGAACACAAGAACGAGTTCGATCATTAAACTACTTCCACCAGAGGATCTAAAGTTTTTCTGCAGGATGCTTCTGTTTAGCAACAGCGGCACCTGCTGGACTTTAATTTGTGGTCAACGTGAACTTCTGACAGGTGATGTCATCTCAGACGCGTCTGAAATCGTCCGAACTCTGTCTTCAGGTGTGTTACAGAAGAAACGGCCATAATGAAATCGACGAGCCCATGTTCACCCAGCCGCTGATGTACAAGCAGGTCAAGAAGCAGAAACCTGTCCTGGAGAAGTTCGCAGAGAAACTCATCGCTGAGGGAGTCATCACCACACAAGACTACGAGGTGGACCCACTTTAGACCCGTTTGACCTGATTGATGAATGAATGTGGTTTCTACAGTTAAGTTTTGCACACAGACGCCACACCTTGCCACATTTGACCCATCTGACACGCCTGACACGCCCTGACACACGTGACAGGTCTGACCCACTTGACCCGTCTGACAAAACCACATCAATGAACACTTTCAACATCAATTTCAACAAGATTCTGTAAAACCTTTACTTGCGATAAAAATGTCGTATTGAAAATTATCAGATCTACTAAATGTCTGTGTCATCGGATTTTGAAAGAAAAAAGTGATTGAATTTCTAACCCTTTATGCATTTAAATTATATGTATATATTATATATATATATATAATATTATAATTAATCTGAATTTTTTTCAACGTTAAAATATTCAACTGCAAAACATTCAACTACAAAAAATTTAACCGCAAAAAAATTCCACTGCAAAAAATTGAACCGCAACATCCGGGAATCCAACGAAGAGCAATTGATTCTTGATTCAAGATAGGGAGCGTGCGTCAAAGAAAGAGGCGAACATGAGTCACCCCAGTACAATTTCAGCTTGCATGGTGACGGATATTAGCCAGAAACGACAAAAAAGTTGATCATTGACCTCCGGCCTAGGGTGTCCTGGTGCCACGTGCACTGACAATGGAGTCCCCAGTTGGAGCACTATCAAGTACTCCTCCCAGGGACTCCAAGAAGGCCGGGTACTCCGCACTGCTGTTCGGCCCGTAGGCACAAACAACAGTGAGAGACCTTTTTCCCCGACCCGAAGGCGCAGGGAAGCGACCCTCTCGTTCACCGGGGTGAACTCCAACAAATCGCGACTGAGCTGGGAGGCTCCCTGGAGCCAGGCCTGGGGTTGGGGCTCGAAGGCGAGCGCATGGTGGCCGGGTCTTTGCCCGTGGGACCCGGCCGGGCTCAGCCCGAAACGGCGACGTGGGCCGCCTTCCCGTAGGCCCACCACCCGCAGGAAGGACTGTGATAAGCTGGTGCATTGTGGACTGGGTAGCAGTCGTGGCGGGGTGCCTCGACGACCCAATCCCTGGACCAAAACCTTCGCACTGGGGACATGGAATGTCACCTCGCTGGGGGGGAAGGAGCCGGAGCTTGTGCGTGAGGTTGAGAGATACCGGCTAGAGATAGTCGGACTCACCTCCACACATAACTTGGGCTGTGGATCCCAGCTCCTTGAAAGGGGCTGGACCCTCCACATTTTTATTTCAATGAAGCCAAAAAGAAAACGGTTGAGTTGGTAAAACCACCGGCCCTCAGCTCTTCAGCCCAGCTGTTAGATGGAACTAGATTCATATGCCGCGTTCCATTTGTCCATTTGTCCGGAAGTCGGAATTTCCCAGTTCCTAGTCGGAATTTTCAACTGGAACGCCCCTCGAAGTGGGATTTCCTACTGGGAAAGTGGGAGAAGCTTCACCACCCCCGAGTTACCATTCCAAGATGGCTGCCATTCCCAGTTCCCAGTTCCAAGGTAAATGGAACGCGGCAATAATCCTTCCCAGATTAATATGCAGCAACAGTTGCTCCTCTAAAACCACAGCTGATGTCTTATCCTCTTGGGATCATGTTAACACACACTTGAATGTTACAGACCACCTGTCAAAACCTCTGCTTTTCTAGAGGTCTGCACAACTGCTGATAACCAGCAGCTCAACCTGTTTTTTCTTTCAGGAGGAAGTAGCGTGTTACGACAAAATCTGCGAGGACGCTTATGCTCGCTCCAAAGATGAGAAGATCCTCCACATCAAGCACTGGCTGGACTCCCCCTGGCTGGGTCTGTCTCCAGTTGCTTTAGTTTTTATCGTGTTTGATGTGAACCTGAATCAGAAAACAGAATATTTTACAATCTTTTATTCTTGTAGGTTTCTTCACTCCGGACGGTCAACCCAAAACCATGAGCTGCCCTTCGACCGGCATCAGTGAAGATGAGCTCAAGCACATTGGGAACATTGCTGCCTCCGTCCCCGAGGAAGATTTTATGTTACATGGAGGTGCCTGTCGTCCTCCTCCTACTTGGTTCCTGGTGACCCTCTGATCAGTCGAAGGTTCTGTTAAACCATCTGTGCACCTTTGTGTTGGTGTTGCAGGGCTGAGTCGTATCCTGAAGGGACGGGGGAACCTGGTGGACCAGCGGCTGTGTGACTGGGCTCTGGGAGAGTACATGGCCTTTGGCTCGCTGCTCAAACAGGGAGTGCATGTGCGTCTCAGTGGACAGGATGTGGAGAGAGGCACTTTCAGGTAAAGCAATCAAACAGGATGACCAGGTTTAAGTTGGACATTTGGCTTCTTTATGCTTTCAATCAAAGATCAGCAGCTGGTCATCAATGCTGGTGATCAGTTCATCAATGCTGGTGATCAGTTCACCAATGCTGGGGATCAGTTCATCAATGCTAGTGATCAGTTCATCAATGCTAGTGATCAGTTCATCAATGCTAGTGATCAGTTCATCAATGCTAGTGATCAGTTCATCAATGCTAGTGATCAGTTCATCAATGCTAGTGATCAGTTCATCAATGCTAGTGATCAGTTCATCAATGCTGGTGATCAGTTCATCAATGCTGGTGATCAGTTCATCAATGCTAGTGATCAGTTCATCAATGCTGGTGATCAGTTCATCAATGCTGGTGATCAGTTCATGAATGCTAGTGATCAGTTCATCAATGCTGGGGATAAGTTCATCAATGCTGGGGATCAATTCATCAATGCTGGTGATCAGTTCATCAATGCTAGTGATCAATTCATCAATGCTGGTGATCAGTTCATCAATGCTAGTGATCAGTTCATCAATGCTAGTGATCAGTTCATCAATGCTAGTGATCAGTTCATCAATGCTAGTGATCAGTTCATCAATGGTGGTGATCAGTTCATCAATGCTAGTGATCAGTTCATCAATGCTAGTGATCAGTTCATCAATGCTAGTGATCAGTTCATCAATGCTAGTGATCAGTTCATCAATGCTAGTGATCAGTTCATCAATGCTAGTGATCAGTTCATCAATGCTGGTGATCAGTTCATCAATGCTAGTGATCAGTTCATCAATGCTAGTGATCAGTTCATCAATGCTAGTGATCAGTTCATCAATGCTAGTAATCAGTTCATCAATGCTGGTGATCAGTTCACCAATGCTAGTGATCAGTTAATCAATGCTAGTAATCAGTTCATCAATGCTAGTGATCAGTTCATCAATGCTGGTGATCAGTTCATCAATGCTGGTGATCAGTTCATGAATGCTAGTGATCAGTTCATCAATGCTGGGGATAAGTTCATCAATGCTAGTGATCAATTCATCAATGCTGGTGATCAGTTCATCAATGCTAGTGATCAGTTCATCAATGCTAGTGATCAGTTCATCAATGCTAGTGATCAGTTCATCAATGCTGGTGATCAGTTCATCAATGCTAGTGATCAGTTCATCAATGCTAGTGATCAGTTCATCAATGCTAGTGATCAGTTCATCAATGCTAGTGATCAGTTCATCAATGCTGGTGATCAGTTCATCAATGCTAGTGATCAGTTCATCAATGCTAGTGATCAGTTCATCAATGCTAGTGATCAGTTCATCAATGCTAGTGATCAGTTCATCAATGCTAGTGATCAGTTCATCAATGCTAGTGATCAGTTCATCAATGCTGGTGATCAGTTCATCAATGCTGGTGATCAGTTCATGAATGCTAGTGATCAGTTCATCAATGCTGGGGATAAGTTCATCAATGCTAGTGATCAATTCATCAATGCTGGTGATCAGTTCATCAATGCTAGTGATCAGTTCATCAATGCTAGTGATCAGTTCATCAATGTTAGTGATCAGTTCATCAATGCTGGTGATCAGTTCATCAATGCTAGTGATCAGTTCATCAATGCTAGTGATCAGTTCATCAATGCTAGTGATCAGTTCATCAATGCTAGTGATCAGTTCATCAATGCTAGTGATCAGTTCATCAATGCTGGTGATCAGTTCATCAATGCTGGTGATCAGTTCATCAATGCTAGTGATCAGTTAATCATTGATGGTGACCAGCAGCTCCTGGCTGCAGCTCCTAAATCCTTTAGTAGCAGTTAGCGGGTACTGTGTTCCATGTGAGCGTTTGTGTTTCTTGTTTGATTGATGGTGAAAATACTTGAATGCAGGGCCGGTTCTAGGCATGCATATATGAGGGGGCAGTCAGAAATGTGAAGGGGGCATCATGTGTGCACATCATGCTCCACCACTTTTTTTTCTGTGCTTATAGTAACGATGCTTTCTTCATTGAAATGGGTCTTTTGCTATGTGTCCAACCCCAAATTGGAGAAGCGGATTGCACTTTGTCAGGCCTCTACCTTCAGACCTGTCCAACTTGGGTGTCCCACCTGCAGACTAAGCTCCTGCTGGTATAGCTCTTAAGGTCACTGAGGCACGCAAACCCCCTGACCACAATAAGGTGGCAATCCCTCAGGGGGGGAAACTGAAAAATAAAAATAAAATAAAATAAAATAAAATAAAATAAACATCCTTCATCCAGATTTTATCAACCAACAACATTTATCTTAACTGGATGGCCTAATTCTCAAATATATGTTAACCTAAAATAGGACTTCACAGACTATAGTCAATATTTACAAAACTGAAAGGTAGTCTTATGAATAATAATAAAAAATCTTCTCAAACAAATTTATAAAACACAACAGATATACAGCAGAACATTTTTTTGTTTTAGTTTTTTTTGTTTTTTTTGTTTTCTCAACTTCTAAAATTTTGATTTGAGGGGGCAACATATTTATTTAAGGGGGCTCTGCCCCCTCTTGCCCCTGCGTAGAGCCGGCCTCGCTTGAATGTTGTATTTTCCTGAATCTCCAGGATGACCGGATGATTTTACATGTAAACAATAGTACGTTTAAATGGGGGTGTTGAACTGATGCAGAACTGCGTCTCCTTTGATCCATGTTTTTGGTGCTTCACAGCCATCGACACCACGTTCTTCACGACCAACACAAAGATAGGAGAACCTGCATCCCCATGAACCACCTGTCTCACGATCAGGCCACGTACACCGTCTGCAACAGCTCGCTGTCCGAGTACGGTGTCCTGGGTGAGGTTCGACCACACCGAGGCCCTCCGAGGTCGGAAGACGACCCAAGGGTTGTCCTGGTGTTGCCTCACGGATCTATTAATCTGGTTTTCTCCTCTATGTGCAGGATTTGAGCTGGGCTTCTCCATGGCCAATCCCAACGCTCTGGTTCTGTGGGAGGCCCAGTTCGGAGACTTCCACAACACGGCTCAGTGCATCATAGACCAGTTCATCAGCTCGGGCCATGCCAAGTGGGTCAGACAGAATGGCATCGTTCTGCTGCTTCCTCACGGGATGGAGGGGATGGTAGGAAAACCTTGGCGCTGCGATGCTGTATTGTGAACACATCACTTCATGTCCTGATTTTACCGTTCCTGACTGATCTTCAGATGCCGTCAAAGCTGATGTTGCTCAGTTCGCATCGCTCAGTTCACGTCTCTGCAGTCGTTTGTTCAAGAAGGTCTTAAAAGCAAGCAAATGCGACCTCAGAAGAATAACGTTTGACATGTTAGAAAAATCTTATTAGTTTAACAAAACCTTAATAAAGTGCAGAAACAGTGAGTTAAATCCTAAGTATGTCTTCCCTGCCTTCGTGAGGAGGTTTCTTAAACACTAAAATAGGTTTTAATGTAAAATTAAATCTTTTAAGTGCCTTTGAAGATAGTTTATGTACATATAGGACACTTAAAATAATAAAAGGGGTAGAAGATAATGTTTACGCGATACATTTCAGGACCTTTATTTTTATGTTAATTTGTGTTTGTATCGATGTCCACCACCGGGGGGGGGGGCTGTAGACAAACAATGGTCTTCAGTAGGAGAGGCTTCATTTGTAAAGTTTTGAGCGGTTTTATTCGTGTCCGTCTTTCAGGGTCCAGAGCACTCGTCTGCACGTCCTGAACGGTTCCTACAGATGTGCAACGATGACCCAGATGTTTTCCCTGTGAGTTCCTGAGTAACCTTCACAAATATCCGATGGGATGAGTATTTCTCGCAGAATGAGCCGTGGCATTTTCTGACGTTTCATCCCCTCTTGTCCAGAACCTCTCAGGGGACTTTGCAGTGCTTCAGTTGTACGACTGTAACTGGATTGTGGTCAACTGCTCGACTCCTGCCAACTACTTCCACGTCCTCCGCAGACAAATGCTGCTGCCCTTCAGGAAGCCCGTAAGTTTGTGTCCGCCGGGACTTGTCCTACTACCGCACTACTGCCGGAGCCACTCAACATGTTCTCACTGTGTTTGTCTCCTACCATACTTATGCCGATGACACACAACACTATATTTCAGTGTCATCACGTGACTACAGTCCCCTACTCTCATTGAGTAACTGTATTCATCAAATCAGTGAGAGGATGTGCCAGAATTTCCTCCAGCTAATTGCAGAAAAGACAGAGGTCATCATTTTTGGCCCTAAAAACGAAAGGGAAAAGATCAGCGCTCACCTTGGCTAAGTTATGGATAAGCCCTGAATGCAGGCATTGTGACGTAGAATTGTCAAATTGGTCTTATTCACCGCACGAATCGGCACAGATTACTTTTGTAATACTGTATTTGACCCGGTCTTTGTGCGTTTTGACCGTATAGAAACGTAATTCTTACCATTTTAAGAATGAGATGTGTACCTGCTGTACTCTACTGCCCTTACTTTTTAACAACTTGTGCTTTTTATTATTTTACCTCTTTTCTTATAATTTTATTTCCTTTTATTTGTTATTTACTGTTTAATTGTATCTTGCCGCTTTTAATGTTGATGTAAAGCACTTTGAATAACCTTGTGTTGAATTGTGCTATACAAATAAACTTTCCTTGCCTTGCCTTTGTCTTTGAAACGTCAGCTCGTCGTATTCACGCCAAAGTCGCTGTTGCGCCATCCTGAGGCCAAGTCGAGCTTTGATGACATGCTGCCAGGTGAGAACTGACGAAAAACTACTAGTGTGACTTTTAACAAAAGAAAATATGACCTCCTTCTGAGCTTCTGAGCTTTGTTTTCCACCTCGCAGGCACCCACTTCAAGCGTCTCATCCCGGACGGCGGTTCTGCAGCCGCCATCCCAGACAGAGTGAAGAGAGTAATTTTCTGCTCTGGCAAGATTTACTACGAGCTGACCCGAGAACGCGCCAACCGAGGCATGGACGATATCGTGGCCATTGTCCGGATTGAGCAGGTGCTGAACTGAAATCAGGGACAATGAACGAATACTGACCACTGCTTTTAACAGTGATGAATCGCTCAGACACTAAAACAAGACGCACAAATTTGCATCTTTACCATTTTCAGCATCCAACCAAGTGGTAGGCAGCACTGCTCATTAAGCAATAAAATCTATATTTAGGGCCCGAGCACCTTCAGTGCGAAGGCCCTATTGTATCTGTAGGAATTTTTTTTTCTTTCTTTCTTTCTTTCTTTCTTTCTTTCTTTCTTTCTTTCTTTCTTTCTTTCTTTCTTTCTTTCTTTCTTTCTTTCTTTCTTTCTTTCTTTCTTTCTTTCTTTCTTTCTTTCTTTCTTTCTTTCTTCTGACGAAACGTGCCCAAAAAGTCACCAAATTTTGCATGGAAGTCAGGCCTGGCGAAAAATTTGATATTTAATGGTTTACATTAATGGGCGTGGCAAAATGGCTCAACAGCGCCCCCCGGAAAACTTTGTGCCTCAAGCCCCACAATACGGTTTGACGTATATGCACGAATATCGCTACACACCTGTATCAGTACACAACTTAAAGAAAAGTCTCTTGGCGACATGTCCGAAACCGAACAGGAAGTCAGCCATTTTGAATTAATCGTGTCACTTTGGCGCAATTTATGCCATTCCTTCGGCAGTTAATAAGGCCCGAACCGTAACGTGCCCCCAAGTGTGTTATACATCAAAATGTGCGTCTCCATCCTGCGACAACACGCATTACTTTTCTCTTTCAAAAGCGTTACCGTGGCGACGCTAGACGCCAAAAAGCGCGCCCACCCTTCATCTGGTTGGTTCAGACAGAAAAAACTTTGCGCCTCAAGCCCCATAATACGGTTTGACGTACATGAACGAATATCGGTACACACCTGTATCATGTCGCAACTTAAAGAAAAGTCTCTTGGCGCCATGGCGGAAACCGAACAGGAAGTCGGCCATTTTGAACATTCTGAATTAATCGCGTAATTTTGGAGCAATATGAGCCATTCCTTCGAGAATTAATACGGCCCGAACCGTAACGTGCACCCAGGTGTGTTATACATCAAAATGTGGGTCTCTATCCTGTGACTACACGCATTACTTTTCTCTTTCAAAAGTGTTACCGTGGCGACGCTAGACGCCAAAAAGCGCGCCCCCCTTCATCTGATTGGTCCATATTTGATAGTTCCCCAAAAGTCACCATATTTTGCACCCAAGCCAGGCCTGGTGATAAATTTGATATTTCATGGTTTGTAATAATGGGCGTGGCAAAATGGCTCAACAGCGCCCCCTGAAAACTTTGTGCCTCAAGCCCCACAATACGGTTTGACGTACATGCACGAAAATCGGTACACACCTGTATCATGTCGCAACTTAAAGAAAAGTCTCTTGGAGCCATGGCCAAAACCGAACAGGAAGTCGGCCATTTTGAATGAATTGTGTAATTTTGGCGCAATTTATGCCATTCTTTCGGCAATTAATACGGCCCGAACCGTAACGTGCACCCAGGTGTGTTATACATCAAAATGTGCGTCTTCATCTTGCGACTACGCGCATTACTTTTCTCTTTCAAAAGTGTTACCGTGGCGACGCTAGACGCCAAAAAGCGTGCCCCCCTTCATCTGATTGGTCCATATTTGATAGTTCTCCAAAAGTCATCAAATTTTGCATGCAAGCAAGGCCTGGTGATAAATTTGATATTTCATGGTTTGCATTAATGGGCGTGGCCTAACGGCTCAACAGCGCCCCCTAGAATACTTTTCTCTGCCATAACTTTTGAAAGGTTTGACATAAAGAGTCGTGGGTGGTGTCATGGGACTCGGTATTGAGTCCTTGACCATAATTGGTGAAATTTTTTTTTTTTTTTTACATCTGATCAAACACCAAAGTTCTAAATTCAGGGTTCAAACCAGAAATAAGAAAACGTATTATTCCATACCGACCACTAGGGTCCGGATCCAAACCTGCGGTTCCTCTAGAGACCACTAGGGTCCGGACCCAAACCTGCGGTTCCTCTACAGACCACTACGGTCAGGATCCAAACCTGCGGTTCCTCTTCAGACCACTAGGGTCTGGATCCATTGACCTCCAGTTTAGAACAGCAATGAACATATTTACAGTCTGTTTCAAGAACCAGTTTCGGTGTCAATAGTTAGATTTCATATCCATAACGCTGTACAAGGAATTTCTTGTATCTCATCAGATAAAATTATGTAAATTAACACAAATATGCTTAATTAGGAGTGTGGTCTTCTGACTGAGGGCTGTCACAGCTTACGGCCTTAAAACCTGTCAAACCCCATCAGTCATCATCGTGTTACAAAGCCCAGCTTGGAGCAGGTACCTAGCTAACTGTGATTGACATGCACAGACTGTATCACAGACGAGTCATTTGGTCACGTCCCCCATTGCTTTCTGAAGACTGGTTTTGAAGATCGTTATCCTTCACACTGGGTCACACTAGACACCACGGTCGCCGCCGTTGATATTGCCGTTGTGTTTACTAGTAATGCGCATCCTATTGGTGCAGCGGGATGACGTGAGGACCGCGCCTCTACCCGCGAACGAAAATCTTACTACGCTCAGAAGAAACTAGTACTGTTTTGCGGTCACCGATCACGGGACTCTTGCAGGGTTTTGAGCTCCGGACTTTTACTTATAAGGTGAGCATGAATCAATCTTTTTTATGATGTAAAGATTGTGTAGTCCTCAAAGGTGGCAGCAGGAATCACTTTCTGAAATACTTTTTGCGGTTCACCTTACGGCCTAACAATGGAGGAGAAGAGTCTAGCTACTGATTTCACGTCAAATTGTGGTGGAAGCAACAGGTGTCTTGCACTGGCTGAGCAGAGCCGTTGAGAGGGAGTGTAGCTCTGGATGAAGGAGTGAAGGTAGGCAGGAGCTGTTTGGGTAATTGTTTGGTGAGCCAGAAGCAGAGCTTTGAATTTGATGCGCGCTGCAACTGGTAGCCAGTGCAGAGAGATTAGCAGCGGAGTGATATGAGCTCTCTTGGGTTGGTTGAAGACCAGACGTGCTTCTGCTTTTTGGATCATCTGCAGAGGTTTAATTGAGCACGCAGAAAGGCCGACCAGCAAGGAATGACAGTAGTCAATGCATTGACAATAATTAAACTTTCTCTTAGTGAACATAAAAGTTTTTTTAGTTTTCCCTTCCTCAGTGACCTCGCCTCATTCCTTGCTTTCTGTTGGCTCTAATGGAGTTGCTTGAAGGCTCCAGACAGTTGGAACAGTCATTGGTTAGCACTTGGCTGATTCAGTCTCTGTTGACCCGGTCTTTGATGAGCTGGACTGTTTTTGTTTCCTACAGCTGTCACCTTTCCCATTTGATCTGGTGAAGGCAGAGACCAATCGCTATCCGAATGCTGATCTGGTCTGGTGTCAGGAGGAGCACAAGAACCAGGGTTACTATAACTACGTCAAGCCTCGAATCCGTACCACCATCGGAGGCAAACAGCCCATCTGGTAAGTCCTGACTTCCGTTGATGAGAGTCTCACCACAGCCGGTCAGTTGCGTGAGATGGCAATCAGATGTCGTGACGTCACTTTGAAAGCTCCGTTATGTGTTCGTAGGTACGCAGGACGCGAACCAGCTGCAGCTCCGGCCACCGGGAACAAACAGACTCACCTGACTGAGCTGCAGCGTTTACTGGACGCTGCCTTCAACCTGGACACCTTCTCAGGAAAACTCTGACGTCTCCGTCCACACGTGGGTCTACCCTGACTTTTCGCCTCAGCCTTCGGACAACTGCACTACCACTCAGCTGAGGTTTTTGGTCTAACCCTTTAACCACTTGAGTGTGTTTTCCCCGCGTATTTGATTAAACCCGATACGTGCAGGTTTAACGAGTCTCAACTCGTTTCTTTAACATGTGGACGTCATCCTACACTCGTCTACTTCATATCCATCCTCGTGGGGAGAAGAACCTGGTCTTCTGCAACAAAATCAACTAAGACTTAAATAACACCAGCTGGTCTCTGATATTTATTTACATTTTCTTGTGAGTGTGGAACCATGTTTATTTAATATGATAATTATATTTTGGTGTCTCTACTTTGAGCTTTTGGCCTTTGTTAAACAGCAGCATTATGGATCAGGTTTTGTCGTCTCCTCAGAGTATCAGAACACTTATGATTGTCATCACACATTCCTTAAATGACCCCGCCCCCCCTTCAACCTTGGTTCATCTAAAAAGGGCACATGCATATGCCTTAGGTTCTTACCAGCATGGTATTAAGCATTAATATGTGTGCAGACAAGTAAAAAAATAAAATAAATAAATAAAATAAAAAGGGCACATGGGTGTAACCAACATACCTGGAAGCCAACTGGAACACGCCCACTTCAGTTTAGTCACTATAAGTTAGCAATTTTAGCTTGGTTGACCTAGCTTATGCTAACCTATGATGCTAATGTAAATTGATTTTGTTTTGATCAAATCTGTCCAAACATCCTCATTTCAGGCCGAGCTACTGAAATGACTTCGGAAGCAGGTGCTACCAGAGCTGAAAATGAACTGAAACCAGGACTGGCTCCAGTGGGTCGCAGGGGTGCTGGTTGGATGCTCGCTGGACAAAGTAGCTAGGCTGGCTCAAACCACGGGTGACTGCGACTGACGAGTCCCAGTGGCGCTCCGCGAGTCCATGATTTAGCTGTGGCAGCACTTTTTCAGATCTGAGCTGGCTAGCAGTCCAGTTGGTCGACGTGGACGGACCTCAACATGATCCAAGGTGACAGCCAACTGGAGGATCCAGTTGCTGCCAGAGGTTGAGACGGTCCAGCTGGAGTCCTACGTTTAGTCCGGGTTACACTCAAGAGTGTTTAGCTAGGGGCACGGTGGCGCAGCTGGTAGGGCAGCCGCCTCACAGCTAGAAGGTCCTGGCCAGCCGGGGTGCCAGATGGGGGGGATCTGGCTGGAATAGGGCTTGGTCGCCAAGTTGCATTCTGGGACTGCTGTAAACAAACAGCAGTGTAGTAGCAGTGTAGTAGCACCAAGTGAACAGACGGAACGCAAAAAAAAAAAGTTAAAATGCCGGAAAGGAACTGGAATTTACCGGGATACCTTAAACAAGGAAGCCAGGGACCAGTATATGGAGAAAATATTGATTATTTACGGTTTGGATCCATATGAAATCCCTACTAAAGAGTGGAGTTCCGAGGAGGATTTACTGCCACAGTTCTGCACAACCGACGTCTTCGGCTACCTTGTTTGCAAGTGTTAGGCAGCTGCTTTGGTAAATGTTTGAATCGCCATGTGTTTCAATAAATTAGTATAATAGTACAACTTACAGTACATGTTTTGTATTACTCTTACTTTTTTCTTTTCTTTTTTTTTTGACCGCTATATTAATGCGGAAGAGGTTCCGAGGCATGAGCAATATTTTTGTTTTCCTCGTGAGATTCTTTTTTTCCTCTTCAGCTACAAATAGAGTTAATATTTTTTCCTCAACAAACTAGTTTTATCTGAAGATTGGGGTTAATCGCACCGCAGAGAGCTGGCAGCAACTGCGTTGAGCTGGAGAAGTGGGAAATAAAACCTGTGTGAATGATCCGACCCCGGTCTGTGTGAGTGTTTGTTTGTGGTATAGTACTGTGGAAGGTTATGTTTGGTCGTCTTACAGTCGCGATCCAAGCAAGCTGACGACTCTTTGTTATCTCAGATACTTGGCCTCCGGGGTTCTGCCTCCAAGCAGGAAAGCGGTGTAAAGTTAAACCATTAGCGATCTTTTCCCCACGTCTGTTATGTGTGGAGCTGTTGCACCCCACAACACAGCAACAGATTACCATGGTTTATAACGGAAAGTAACGATTAAAAGTAAGACACAACGAAGAGGGAGCACGTCTGTACACAGTGCACAGTGGTCCGAAGAGCAGCTAAGGTAGCTTCCAACATGGCGGCTCCGCCAAGTGATAACGTCAAGATGACCAAGGCCTATAATGTCATCCTTCCAAACGCTAGGGCTTGAGTTCAGTGTAGGGCCCTCCCGCGGTTGGCAGAGGGTGAGCAATGCCCAGGACTGACTAGGGTATGAGCACTGGGTGAAAAAATGGGGAAAAAAATTGGGATAAAAGAATATATAAAAAAATAGTGTTTAGCTAGTACTGTTACCATTCCAAACTGCAGCACAACCTTGCGTTCAATGGATGCAATTTTTTTTTTTTTTTTACTTTTTTACAAATTCTATGTGAGACCATTCATCTGAGGCTAAATGTCAATCACAAAAGAAATCCTAAGACATTTAGGAAACATTTTGGGAAAAGAGGCTTTTCAAAGCCGAGTTTTTAGCATAGCAATTAGCCTAACTAGCCATTAGCAAACTAGCATATGGCTGCTGGATAATTTAGCTCACAAGCCAACAAAAAAAATATGATCGTTTATGGGTTTTTGAGGCACTGATGTGCAGAAACATTTGGAGTTTGGGAGATTAAAAGGTGAAGTTTGGTCAGTCTAGCTAGTGAGCTATTAGGCTAAGCTATCTAATGCAGATAAGTAACTTGTTTAAGTCCTTTAAAATATATTTCAATGAACACCAAAGCTGTGTTTCTTAAGTGTTGCCTGAGTGTGAACATATAAGAGTGAATGAGATGCTAAATGTATGCTAATGTTAACATGCCAACTGCAACTGTTTTTAGATTAAAATAATGAATACCAGGGAAGGAAAACGTATGTATAAAATGTATAATCCTCAGCGGACGAGTCAGCCTGTAGACCAACAAGTTTAGCAAGTTTCTGCACTATTTTTCTGGTTTCTTCAGCTGCACCAGACTTCACTTCATAAAATAATTTCATTCTAGTTTTCATGAATTAATTCTTTCATGTTTGTAATTTATTTCATTCTTGTTCTTGCCGTGAAATTACAGCTTCATTTTTTAGAAATAGAAGTTTTCTACCAACATAAAAGGATTCTTCAGTAAATGAAGATCATATTTTTTAAAATGTTGTTGCATTTTTTTAAACAAATAAATGCATGCTATTGTGAGACATTTTGATTTACCTGCTTTCTTGTGGATGAATCGATGTAAATAACAAGAAGTATGTCTACATGACGATGGAAAAAATAAAGAATTATTGCATTAACCCGAGTTGAGTCAGTTTTAAAAATGCATGTAAGCGTCTAAAGTCTGAAATGGAACTAATCTCAACAGCAAGATGAGATGGCGAAAATGCACCCCTACTGTGAAAAGCAGTTTGAAAAACGTTTACGATCCATAAGAGCTTACCGACGGCCTCCACGAGCCTGTTAATATTAATCTTTTTAAACAAGTAAAAGTAAAATGAAATTGTCCAACAGTAATAGCTCGATGGTCGGTACACTGTCCTCCTAAAATTAGACACTGGGAACAACAGGGACAGATTTACATGTTTATTCAGTTGTGAAAGTGAATTAAAGCTATTTGCTATCTATCCAGGGCTTTTAAACTCAGATGCAGGGTATTAATGTTCAACAGTTTAATTGATGTCCTCCCAGAGATTTTACTGTTACATTTAACATGAGGGAAATTAACAATCATAGAACACTCATGAACCACCTTCATCAGCTGAATCAAGCGTTTCCTTCATGTTTTAGAGTTAACCGAGTCACAAACGTCGTCACAGCTGACTTCTGGAGCGTCTGATGGTTTTTCTGATGAACTGGAACAAATCCATGGACGGACTTCGTTCACGCTGAGCGCAGAAGTCCTCCAGATGTCCATACAGCTGGTCTGGAAAAGAGCATTTGGAAAATGCAGTGGTTAACAGATGAGCACATCACCGCTCTGTCCTTTCTCTGTTTGAAACTGAAAAGAGATTGGCAGCAGATCCAATGCCCATGGAAGCAGCTCAACAACTAAGAAGCTGCTGCTGAATAAGAGTCATGACCAAGTGCAGCTAGAAACCTGATAATGACACATTCTCCAGAAACGAATTCTCACCAACTGTAGTCCGCTCAGTGACCAGCAGGTGGTAGATCTGCTTCAGACCTCTCTCCAGAGCGTCATCTCCAAAGGTGAAGAAGGCCAGACCCCTCCCAGCCTTCGCCGCTGCCATCAGCTGGATCACAGCTGGATGAGAACAGAACGCAGTGTCCAAATCATCCAGCCGAGAATCAAAATATAAAAAACTACGTTTGACTCATCTCATCTGGATTATTGTATGCTGTACTCTGATTGGCTGGTTTGACATGGATCAGATGCTTGTTTTATTATATCAAATATTTAATTCATAATCTGAAGCATACATTCAGATTTCAAAATTAATCCATCCTCTTTTTCCTTTTAATTGTATATATAAATATGATAAATATGTGATCATTGTGGGTCTCAGGATCAGACAAGTTAAACCTCAGATGAAAAACGAAACCTTTCACCATTGTAGTTTTTATTCAACAAAAATAAAAACAAAAATGTAAAAAAAACAAAAGAAAACATCAAAAAACAAAAACGGACATAATGAATTACCTCCTTTCCTGCTACTGTGACAACCAGGAGCCGCTGATCATCATCATTGATAAACTGATCATCATCAACATCATCTATGAACTGATCATCATCATCATCATCATCATCATCATCATCATCATCTATGAACTGACCTCTAGAAAAGTAGATGTCTGATCAGGTTATTGATCTGTAACATTCAGGTGTGTGTTAACAAAATACCAAGAGGGAAAGACATCAACAAAGAGGTAATGATCAAATTCACCCCAAGATCAGAGCGTCTAATCTTCTATGACATACGTCTAGACATATGAGACCACAGTGGAGATGTTTGGTCCTCATGTCCAGGACCAGTGGTTAGCAGCAGCTGTGCAACCACCATCTGAACGGCTATAAAGTTGAACTTTTCTGAACCTCTGATGCAGGTGATGCTTCTAACATCATGAAACCCTCCACCAATCACTGAACTGAATCTCAGTTTAACAAGGCTTGACCAGCTCCTCAATCAACGGGGAACGTATTAGTGACCACAAGATTTGTGTTAGCTTAATTTTTTGTTAGAAAAAATAACAGCACAGTAAAGAGCTACATGTTGTTAATCGGTTGTATTTGCTAAATACTGAGACCCACTACAATCAGATTGCTTTTACTATGTTCCCACACAAATATGGGGTTTTGAGAAACAAAGAACCAATGTTTCATTACTGCAGCAAAGTTCACCTTTGAGTTGTGCGTCTCCGTTGAAGGCTCCACAGCCCCACTTGCCTGTAGCAATGTCTGGATCTTTATGTCTGCTGTATCGTTTAAATCCGCAGTACGCCTTCAAATACCAAGCACAGTCGGAAACAGTAAATAAAACAGCAGCTCCAGCAGCTCCACCACGAGGCAGCATGATGGAACGCTACATCCCATGACATGTGGACCCAGTCCTCACCTTGTTCAGCTCGCGGAGGATGCTGACCATGTTGTACTGCTCTCTCTTGTGTTTGAAGTGCTTCGCGTCGATGGCCAAGACCTGCCTCCTCAGCCGACCCCACTCGTCTCTGCGGAGGTCAGAACTGATCAGAAACCCCAGAAAACAACTGACTCAAGCTTCCAACCGACACTTGGTGCGCTCTGACCTGTCCAGGAGTTCATCATAGGGGCCCGCCCACTCGAAGCTGTCGCTAAAG
This sequence comes from Cololabis saira, assembly GCF_033807715.1. NCBI lineage: Eukaryota > Metazoa > Chordata > Actinopteri > Beloniformes > Belonidae > Cololabis > Cololabis saira. The sequence continues at coordinate 22,306,628 of NC_084597.1, forward strand.
CCGGAGTAGCCGCTGAACTGCTGCGCACCTGAAACATGCATGGAAACACATTTAAACAGCTCAGAGGGACCACTAATCCGCTGACATCCAGCGCCACGGCCTTCAATCTCCTTGCAGAAATCAGTCTGGGCCTGTTTCCTAAAACTACTACATGAAGGCGTTCAGACTCTTTAGGGTTGGAAATAAAATCTAAACCTTAAAAATAAAGTTAGTTGGTACCCTTCTACTAAAGAAAGAAAAACCCTCAACTGACTAATAAATAGTTTACTGAATACCGACTAACGAAAACCGGACGCTGCTTTTGACCTGTGTTTCAACATAATCAGTAAAAAAAACCTACTGAAACTGTCCAAGACATCAGTGATGGACCCTCTTCTTCATATTTAGTGTTTCAACCCTTCTGAGTGGACCACTTCAGGCCAGGAGTGTCATCTCAGAAAGACTTGTCCACCTGCGGACAGGTGTCCCGGTCTTCATGGACTCCAGATGTCTCAGGTGTGCTGGTTTCTTCTCCAGACTGCAGGTTCCAGATGTTTCTACAGATGTTCAACAGGACTCATAGAAGGAAATTTCAGAATAGTCCAGTGTTGTGAAAATGAATAAATAAAGTATTTAAAAAAAAGAATAGTCCAATGTTCTGTCAAAAAGCTTCAGTTTTTTCTCATCTGTCCAAAGAAGCTTTTCTGATGGTCTTTCTCCTGTGAAGTCTTTGTCGGTGGTCCACCTTGGTTCTAACAGTGATGGACGGTGTGATCTGACACTGATGGACTTGACCTTGGAGTTCACCTTGAACATCTTTGGAAGTTGTTCTGGACTCTTCGGTGTCCGTTCGTATTATCGTCTCTTCAGTTTGTCATCAGTTTTCCTCTTGGCCTGCAGTTGTCCTGCTCTCAGTAGTTAACGGACAATAACACGTGCAATAATAACAATAACAAGATGTGCAATACCATATATGCAATATCTGTCTGTCTACCTCACATACATTCTACCTGCTCTTTTTTTTGTCTTTTTTGTCTTTCGCACTACTTTACTTTCATTGCAATGTACTGTTTATACTGTTTATATTTCGTAATTATATATATTTTTTACTTATCTTATCTTATCTTATCTTATCTTATCTTATCTTATCTTATCTTGTGTCCACGTCCAGGGAGGTTGTCTACAGTCCTGTGGAGCCTGAATTTCTGGATGAAACTTCCACCTGTAGTCAGGAACATCCAGCTGCTTGGAGACGGTCTTCTAGTCTTCTAGAAAGGAGACATCTGTCTCCTTTCCTTTAACATTCTTACATCTTTTCTAGGGTTCCAATTTATATGTCCAGGACAGTTAGATTAATTTACGTTTTTAATGATTTTGTTGAACCACAAATTAAAGTTTGAAGTCTAGAAGTTCCTGATGTCCTCAGACAACTGTCTCCTTTACTGCTCTGGTCCATGTTCAGTGTGGTGGACACCATGACACCAACCAGCAGAGGTACACTTTTGACCCTTTAGACAGTCAGACTAACTGAAGACTAGGGCTGTTCGATTTTGCCCAAAAATAAAATCTCGATTTTTTTCTCTCAAAATCCGATTTTCGATTTTCGATTTTCGATTTTCGATTACGATTACGATTATTTTGTGAATTGACAAAAGGCAAAGAAATGATTTCAAATATGCTGTTTTTTTATTGAACATTTGCCCTATTGGGCTTTAAGTGCAAACTTTGCTCTTATTAAACCAAAAATGAATGAATAAAGTGCAAAACTCTGTAAAATAAGTTGAAAAAAAGTTTTAAAAAATATAATAAAATATAAAGTTTTATCTCTGAAAAAAAAAAATCAGCAAATCAGCACTTGCAAACATACAGTAAGTTATATTTCCAATTAAATAAAACAAGACATTTTCTAATTAAACTAAACTGGGTCTTTGCATGCTAAATAATAATGCAACCCATGAAGGAGGTAGAGGTGTGTAATGTCAGTCATTACATTTGCTATTCACATTTGCAAGTTTTTTGCAAGGAACACGAGCCGGTCTACCCGGTGGCATGTTACAACCCCCCCTCCTACACTAAAGAGCCTCTCCGATGGGGCACTTGTCACAGGTATTGAGAGGTATTTCCATCAATCATTAATATGGCATCAATCATTAATATGTGTGCAGACAAGGTAAAAAAATAAAAATAAAAAAAAAAAGTGAAAAATTCGATTTTCATGTTTTAACATCGTTCTAATTACATAATCGCGATTACGATTTAAAATCGATTAATCAAACAGCCCTACTGAAGACACCTGAGTTTAACCCGTCTCCATGGACACATGATTCAACATCTACTCCAGAGGAACCATCTCATGTGTTCCGGACGGTTTCATTAGTTTGTTTTTGTAGATGATTATTTTGAACCATGATTCAAAAATAAAGATTTTACTAGTCAATGCTGATTTATTATTATTTTTGTCAGTTTCAAGTTATTTTGTGACCTTTGTGACCTTTGTGGGTATTTTTAAACTAATGTTAACGTGTGTTTTAGAGGCATTTGAGGACGTCACTGATGTTCATGATGAAAGCCGACAGGACCTCCAGGCGGGTCTGTCATGTTTATCTTCAGTGGGTTTGAGTTGTTGTATACCTTTGATGATCAGACACTCGTTGTCTCCCAGTTTCTCCGTGAAGAGTCGAGACACAATCAGCTCCGGATTCATGAGGAAGAGGATCTCCTCCTGAACCAGGCCGGATCCAAGGACGCCTCCACCGATCCAGCTGGACGCAAAGTCCACCTGCACACACAAATGTAAACCCTGGACTTAGTGATCCTGCATCGGACCGCCTCACAGACCACCTCTCGACTGAGGTCCACCTCTGCCGGAACATGGGCGCTCACCTGCAGCAGACCAGTACCTTCGGCCTCGATGCCACCGCACGATGTCACATGAAGTTTCGGGAGCGTTTCCGTGCAGCTGCAACGAGAAAAGTCGAGGACCATCATTGTCCTCTGAACTCTGATGTCATCGATTACACGACAAAGCAAACGTCATCAAAGAAGGAGGAAACATTCAAACTGGTTACAACTAAACGAGAAACTACGACTTCAATTCTCAATAACTAATAAATATACAGACGCAGAGCCGTCTGGGAGATTTGCGAGGCCCTGTGCGAAATGGCTGGGGGGGGCCCTCGAAATTTCTGGGTTTTTTGGGTCGGATCGGGTGTCTATATGCGCAATTTTAACTGTCCAATTAGCAAAATACTGGATACCTTCCCCTGCCTCATCATCATTTGGCTTGCCTCGACGCGGGGCCCCACGGCTGCTTGAGACCCGGTCGGATCGGTGATTTTTGTAACAAATTTATCAAACGAGCCTTTCAGAGAATCATTAAACTCTTCCATTTTCTTTCGTTTTTTTCTTTTTTCTGATGGAAATTTCCTGAATCTGTCTCGTTCTCTCGACATTGTGTGACAGTTTGTTCCAACTCCACCTGTCTGGATCAGAGCAGCTTGTGTCTGCGCTTGGTCTGATCAGTTGTATTGAACAACATACGACACGCGCATCATTGCACATATATTTATTGATATGCACAGACTAGTACACATTTAGGTCTGTAATGGAACGTCACTGTTTATATTTATAAGGGAAAAAAGGAAAAAAAATTGAAAAAAAAAAAATTGAAAAAATTAAAAAAAAAAAAAAAACGGCCCATAGCGCGAGGCCCCCTGGGGCGCGAGGCCCCATGCGGTCGCACGGTTCGCGCACCCCTTGCGGCGGCCCTGTACAGACGTTCCATAAAAGTTACGAAAGAGAAGCAGTAAAAACGAGTATAAAACCAATGAAGGTTTCAGGTCGTGTTTCAGAGTTCATGAACAAGAACGTGAGCAGAGCTTTTACCTCCTCCAGTTGGGGATTTCTGCGTTTCCGAGACAACGGCGCTCAAACGTCACCAGTCCCTCCGGTATGGTTCCTGCAGACGAATGCCGATATTCAAATATCCAAAATAACAACAGAAGGAAAGAAAGAATAAATGTACAAAAGTTTAATTAACATGGAACTGTGACAGAGCAGACTCTGTCAGAGTAGTTTCTTTTATGGTTTTCATGAACAAGTATTAGGAGTTTGATTTCAGTCCCACAGAAGGTGCGCATTCTGCTGTGACATGTCATTTAACTGCTGTACTTGTGTATTTCCATGCAGATGCAGTAATTTGGGAGCGGCCATGATTGCCTGAGCTCTGATTGCTTAATGGGGAGCACCTTGTGTCTAAGGTTGTGATTTGCTGACTGCTTTGCCAGGGGTGGAGACAGGAGCATATAAAGAGGAAATGGTTCAGTACAGGGGGGGCTGCCATGGGGAGAGGTTGATGCCAACACCTCTGCTTAACTATGATTTCTGTTTTTTGAGTTGCTTTGTTTTTGTTGAAAGATCTAAGTTGTCCAGGCCTGGAACCAAATTAAAACTTTATTTTTTTTGCAAGCCTGCCTTCCGTCTGTCATTAAAGGGTATATTCTTGCTGACAAGTAGCCGTTTACAATCCACTTGGTAACAATTGGTGGCAGTGGTGGGATTGTAAAGCCTCCCAGGAGTAATTGTCAGTAGAAAACCCTAAATGGCTGGGCGAGGGCGTGGCAAACCGCTTCGACATACCCGGAAAACCCCAGGGCTGATGATGGAAGATGGTGATGAGCGTGAGGAGGAGCCAGAGGAGGAGTCGGTGGTGGAGTTGATGGGGGAAGGGGCCACGGCACCCCAATTAGCCGTGGAGCAGCAGCTGGTGCTACACCCAGATCCTCCAGTAAAGCCAAAGAAGCCACCTGAGAAACCCCCTTCACTGAAGTTAAGTACTTCACCTCATCTTTCACAAGAGAACCTTCCGTTTGGGCAACAATTTATGAATGAAATGAGAGAATTCATGTATCGCCAGCAAAGACATGAGAAATTGTTGTTTGATGGGCTTGAAGATCTGAAAAATGTTGTATATGAAAAAACCAAACTGGAAAGTGTGACTGATGATCCTGCTAGTCACCAGAGCCTATATAATCTGCCCCCTCCAGCTCAACTCCAGCAGCCCAGCCGATGGACTACAGCAACACATGCTCAGCCAGAGCAGCAGCCGCCCATCCGCCGTTATGACGGGGCCAAGATCCCAGAGTTCACTGAAGGGGAAGATGTGGAAAGCTTCTTCATCCGCTTCGAGCGCATCGCCAGAACCTGGGGGTGGAACCATGATGAGTGGGCTGCTCGTGTTGTCACCCTTCTCACAGGTAGAGCGTTGGAGGCCTATGCCAGCATGGATGAGCAGTGTTCCCACCTCTACGCCGACATCAAAGCTGCTGTCCTTGCCAAGTACAACGTGACTGAAGAGACCTACCGCCAACGTTTCAGATCTACTAGTATACCAGCAGGAGAGTCGACCAGGGAGACCTACAACAGGTTGAAGGGACTCTACAGGAGGTGGATGCGACCTGAGACCAAGACGAAGGAACAGATGGCAGAGACATTGATCCTAGAGCAGTACCTGCGTGTTCTCCGCCAAGATGTCAGAATGTGGGTGAAAGAGCATCAACCACAGACGGGGGAGGAGGCGGCGAGACTTGCTGAGAGGTATCTGGCTGCACATCGGGAACCACCTCGGGAGCCGCATCGGGAGCCCTTTCGGCCCCACAAGGTGACTGTGGGTCAGGTTAAAGCTGATGAGGTTCTAACCAAGCATGATACAGGGGGTGGGACAAGGTTTAAAAATGGGGGCCTTATCTGCTTTTATTGTCATCAACCAGGGCACAAAGCAGCATTGTGTCCACTTAAAAAACCAAAAGAAGTGAATCTGTGCTATGTGCCTAGACCAGAAATCCAGCCCACTGTACAAATGTCTAGGCCCAAATCCCGGTATGCAACTTCAGTTCTTGTTAATGGGCAGGATGCTAATGCACTGTTGGATACAGGTAGTTCCCAGACACTGGTGAAGGCAGAGTTTGTAGCTAATGAGTCTTTAAACTTTGACAACCTAGTAGGGTTGGGGTGTGTTCATGGGGAAGAGCAAATGTATCCTACTGCTGTTGTAAATATTGGGGTGGATGGTCAAGCATATCTGATGACAGTGGGGGTGGTTGATCAACTGGCATATGATGTTATTTTGGGGAATGATCTACCCATTCTAACTAAACTTGTGCAGGCTGTGTCAAATTCATGTGCTGTGGTTACAAGATCTCAGGCCAAGGGTTTGCAGCCCCTGCCTGATATCCATCAAAGTCTTTTTGAAGGTGGTACAAAGGTTAGGAGGGATAAAAAACAGCGCTGTCAAGCCAAGCATGTGGGGAAGGCCAGAGTGCAGGATCCAGTCCCGGTCGCTCCAGATCCTGACCCCACTCTGCTGGAACCACAGTGGCAGGTCCCTGACAACTTTAAAGAGCTACAGCGAGCAGATCCTTTGCTTCAACCTCTGTTTGCTAAGGTATGTGAGGTTGATGGTGAACCTGTTAAAGCCGCTAATTTCATTGGTGATAGATACATCCTCAAGGATAACCTGTTGTACAATGGAGACGGTGATGTACCTAGATTGGTTGTTCCTAAAGTATTCCATCAGTTAATTCTAAACTTGGGACACCACATTCCATGGGCGGGACATCTAGGTCAACAGAAAAGCTATGACAGAATCAGTCGCAGGTTCTACTGGCCTAGACTTTATCAGGATGTCCAGGAGTACTGTAGGACATGTACAGAGTGTCAAAAAGTAGCTCCACTTCGCAAAGCGGATCGAGGACCGTTGCAGCCTTTACCAATCATTGGCACACCATTTGAGCGCATTGGTATGGACATAATTGGTCCACTGATTAAAAGTAGTTCTGGGCATAGATTTGCCCTGGTAATCTGTGATTATGCTACTCGATACCCAGAAGTTTACCCCTTACGCTCCATTCAAGTCAAACATGTGGTCCGATGTCTCATTGATCTGATTTCCAGAGTTGGTGTTCCGGCAGAAATTTTAACTGATCAGGGTGCAAATTTCATGTCAACTTTGATGAAAACACTGTACAAGCAATTGGGCATCACAGGCATTAGAACTTCACCATATCACCCTGAAACTGATGGTTTGGTGGAACGTTTTAATGGTACACTTAAAAACATGCTGAAAAAGTTTGTGGATGAGTCGGGGAGGGATTGGGATAGATGGATTCCATTCCTGCTTTTCGCGTACAGAGAGGTTCCACAAGCCTCAACTGGTTTTTCACCCTTTGAGTTGGTATATGGCAGGCAGGTTAGGGGTCCCCTGGATGTACTAAAAGAGGGTTGGGTGGCTGGAGAGCCTGCCCAGTGCAGTGTTGCGTCCTACATCCTCCAGATGCGAGACAAGCTGGACAAGATGAGAAGCATGGCCCAAGAGCACTTGAGAGAGGCCCAAACCAAGCAAAAGGTGTGGTACGACAAACATGCCAGAGAGCGAGAACTGAAAGCTGGGCAGAAGGTATTGCTACTGCTTCCTTCTGGTACATCAAAGTTACTGGCTAAATGGCAGGGCCCTTATGTGGTGTCTAGAAGGGTGGGTCCAGTAACTTATGAAATTCTGTGCCCTGAAAGGAAACGCCAGAAGCAGATTCTGCATGTCAACCTGCTGAGACAGTTCAAGGAGAGAGATGTGACCCCGGCTGTGAAACCAGTGATGATGGTGCATGTAGCAGAGGATGGAGATGATGAGACTGACATGGAGCCACTCCGACCTCAAGGTGGTGCCATTGAGTATCCTGAACACCTGAGTGAGGAGCAAAAACAACAGCTGGCCCAGGTACAGAAGACATTCACTCCTCTCTTCCAGGACACACCAGGTCTCACAGATGTTATCAGCCATGACATCGTTTTGAAGGTTCCCACACCAACCCGGCAGAGGCCCTACCGTGTTCCTGAGAGACTGGTGGATCCCATGAGGAAAGAGGTGGCGACCATGTTGGAGATGGGAATAATAGAGCCTTCAAAAAGCGAGTGGTCAAGTCCTGTTCTTTTGGTTCCTAAGAAAGATGGAAGTGTTCGATTCTGCACAGACTTTCGTAGGTTGAACAGTGTCAGCTGTTTTGACTCTTATCCAATGCCCAGAATCGATGAACTGCTCGAAAGGTTAGGCAAAGCTAAATACATGACCACGTTAGATCTCTGTAAGGGTTACTGGCAAGTCCCTCTCACCGCTGCTTGTAGACCCTATACAGCCTTTCGAACACCTACTGGTTTGTATCAGTATACAGTGATGCCCTTCGGTCTTCATGGGGCCCCTGCTACCTTTCAACGACTCATGGACATTGTTTTAGCTGATTGTGGGCAATATGCAGCATCATATCTTGACGACTGTATTATTTTCAGTGAGACCTTCCATGAGCATCTCCATCACCTCGAGCAGGTCCTCCAGAGGCTTCAGAAGGCCGGGTTAACCATCAACCATAAGAAATGCTCGTGGGCACAGAAGGAGGTGAAATACCTGGGGTACCGCATCGGGCATAGCCAGATAAAGCCACTGGTGGAGAAGTTGGAGACCATTCGAGGGATACCCAGGCCGCAGACGAAGAGGCAAGTACGGTCATTCCTTGGTCTAATTGGCTGGTACCGAAGATTTGTGCCTCATTTTGCCACAATAGCTACACCATTAACTAATCTCACCAAGAAGACTACTTCGTCCCACCTTCCGTGGACTGATGAATGTGAGGAGGCCTTTAGAAAGTTAAAGGAGCTATTGTGTCAAGATCCTGTTCTGAAGAGCCCTGATTTCAATAACCCATTTCTCGTACAAGTGGATGCCTCTGATGTTGGCTTAGGTGCTGTTCTAGCCCAAGGAGAGCCTGGAGAAGAGAGGCCCATTCTGTTCCTGAGCAGGAAGCTGTTTGACCGGGAGAGAAAATACTCTACCATCGAGAAGGAAGGACTCGCCATAAAGTGGGCAGTGGACTCACTTAAGTATTATCTGCTCGGACGGGAGTTCATGCTTCAAACAGACCATCGAGCCCTGAAGTGGATGCACTCAATGCAGAGTCAAAACTCCAGGATACTGCGCTGGTGTCTGGCTCTTCAGCCATACCGCTTTACGATTGAGTACTGTCCAGGGGGCCGAAATATCATAGCTGACTATTTGTCACGTGTACCAGGTATGCACAACCCAGAAGGAGAGGGGGTAAGAAATGTGACAGAGCAGACTCTGTCAGAGTAGTTTCTTTTATGGTTTTCATGAACAAGTATTAGGAGTTTGATTTCAGTCCCACAGAAGGTGCGCATTCTGCTGTGACATGTCATTTAACTGCTGTACTTGTGTATTTCCATGCAGATGCAGTAATTTGGGAGCGGCCATGATTGCCTGAGCTCTGATTGCTTAATGGGGAGCACCTTGTGTCTAAGGTTGTGATTTGCTGACTGCTTTGCCAGGGGTGGAGACAGGAGCATATAAAGAGGAAATGGTTCAGTACAGGGGGGGCTGCCATGGGGAGAGGTTGATGCCAACACCTCTGCTTAACTATGATTTCTGTTTTTTGAGTTGCTTTGTTTTTGTTGAAAGATCTAAGTTGTCCAGGCCTGGAACCAAATTAAAACTTTATTTTTTTTGCAAGCCTGCCTTCCGTCTGTCATTAAAGGGTATATTCTTGCTGACAAGTAGCCGTTTACAATCCACTTGGTAACAGGAACGATAAATAAAACACCTAAATAAATATTTCGGTGATTTAGGTGTAATATAAATATCTTTATTCATATCTGATATGTTTAAGTATGTCTGTGTGTACATATACATATGTATATGTATATGTATATGTATATATATATATATATATATATATATATATATATATATATATATATATATATATATAGCATAGAGGTGGGTGGGTCTTACCGTCGTCTGTCATCACGTGGAAGTAGTGCATGATGGCCCGCAGCTTCTCCTTCTTCCTCTCGGACCAGCCTCCAAACAAGCTGAAGACACACAGAGGGCCATGAGTTATGTCAGGGGACATGAGCGGGTTGCGGAGCTGGCGTTCCCTCACCTGGTGAAGTTGATGGAGGGGTATCCGTGGTACTCCGCGGTGGGTGTGGAGGTGTTACGGTGAGGGAAAGTGCAGAAGAAGGCGTTGGCCAGCAGACAGGAGATCTGGCGCTGAGACAGCGTGATGGCGGCCGGGTGTCCCTGCCTAAGCAGTGGGATGGCCTGAACGCACCCAAACACACCAACAATCAAAATTAATCTGAGGTTTGATGGGTTTAAAGAAGCCAGATAAGTGAGTGGAAACGTTGCTGCATCTTTGATCAAAACATCTTCTTTGCTTAGAATTTAATAGCGACGAAAAAACCCTGAAGTAAGTTTTGTTTTTCTGGATTTGGATCCAGAAAAAGGTTTTCAGTGTTTTTAACCTGCTCTAGATTCAGAAACCGACTGGTCTGTATTGGTTTCACAGATACCTTCTTGACTTGCTCTTCCAGATTCAAGGCCAAGGCAGCAATCTTTGGGAACAGTGTGTGGAAGTAATTTTCCTCTTTTGGGATGCGCTGGAAAGAAAACAGACATCTCTCATCATTAGAGGATTCCTCTCATCATGAAGAGGCGCAGGGAGGACCATGATGTAGCAGATCTGGAGGCGGTACTAATGAGGAAAGACTTAGAGACAGAACAAGTGAAGTGAAACACAACTAGACACACAAAGAAACTAAGCAGCCTTTAAGTTCAGAAGAATTTCTTGAATCAAGGCACGAGAGATAAGAAATCAAAATCCACGAGAATAAAAGGTTTGATAGGTTCCCCAAACCTGCTGGATCTGCTGTTGGAGCAGAAAACTGACCTGGACGAAGGTGGTGAGCGCGTCGAAGGACCACTTGCCTCTGTACTTTGGGTTAAAACTAAGGATGGCTTCCTGTGGAGACAGTTTGGATGAGCTGGAGTGAGAATGTGATGTTTCCACCAGAATCAGACGATGAAACATTCATCCACGGTCGGACTTACCACCACATCGTCCACTTTCACGGACTTCTGACGAGCCAATGCATTGAGCTTATTGGAGATGAGTTTCCACCTGGGCACCTGGGTGGGCTTGGCTTGAGACTTCTGCACACATAACTCTTTTAATCAATAATCAGTGATGAAGCCGTCCAGCTGAAAATAGCATCCTCCGGTACCTGCCTGAGATACTGAAGAAAAGATTTGTTATCTGCTGGATTCCTTTGCTGTTTTTTGAATCTGGACTGTGTTGACGTGAGTTAACAGAACTGAATCAGATCAGATCACCTTTGATACGATTAGATCCTTTCTGATCAGATCAGATCACATCCTCTTTGATCAGATCAGATCACATCCTCTTTGATCAGATCAGATTAGTGGTTGGGCGGTATGACCAAAAATTTATATCACGGTATTTTTCTAAATTATATCTGTTTCACGGTATATCACTGTATTTTTTTTTTTCATGCACAACTGGGTGTTAACCATATTTTCTAATGATTTGGAAAGGAATAGCTGCAGTAAATTGGCTTAGAATGGCCTATTTTACCGTCAAATCAAATCAAATAAATTTGATTTAGGCATGCTTTCAAAGCAAAAAAATATTTTACAAAATTACAAGGTAGAAAATATTTATTGAACATGAAAAACATTTTTTAATTTCCCAGCATTATGTTGTTTTGGTTCCACCTCCTGGTGAATGTTAGGTAAAATTCTTGTGGTTACTTTTTGGTTGGCCAGGGATGTTTGTGGTGCGCAACCGGTACGGGAGCGGCCAGTCTATTTCCTTATATTACAACGCCGTTATTAATTGTTCGGTTTTTTCCCCACTTATTCCACCGAACACCGAAAGTGTTTTTTTGCCATTTTCAGCGGAACAATTTCGGTTACCGAACAATCGGTGCATCACTACTGCTAAACAGTCTCTTCACAAACGTTCCCAACGTTGTGTACGCTACTGTACATACTCATCGGTATTACGGTATATGAAAAATTCATATCATAAGAAAAATAAACACCGGTATTCGGTATGAACCGGTATACCGCCCAGCACTGGATCAGATCCTCTTTGATCAGACCAGATCGTCTTTGATTGGATCATTCTAGATACATCTTCCATGTAGTGTCTCAGAGAGGAGGACAAACAGAAACACTGAACAGCGTTTGTTGGAATAAGGTCTGCATGTGAACACAGAACTTCTTTTACCAAAAAGTTGGGCAAAACCGAACTTGAATCGGTCTTGGATGATAAAGCGGTACTGGAAGGTGAACATGGCATCTTCACGAAGTTGCTGAGCCACATGTCTCTGCCGTCCTGAGGCATGATCCCCGCTTTGGCGTTGAAGACGTCCACCTGGAAGAAAAGAAAGTCAGACTTACTCACTCTAATGTCCTGAACCATATTTGGAGGAAACCAGCTGAACCACTTCAGACCCACTGTCAAGCACAGTGGTGGAGGGATGATGGTCTAGACCTGGACACCTGTCAGTCCCTGAGGGGAACATGAAGTCCTCTGTAGACCAGAGTCTTCTAGATACACAAGTGAGGACATCTGTCTTGACAGATAAACTGGGTCATTTGACAGGAAATGCTCCCAATCCTGATCTACACAGAGCAGGATGATGAAAAATCAAGGTTCTGGAACCACCTGGTCAAAGTCCAGACCTGAATCTGGTTGAGATGCTGTGGTGGACCTTCAGAGAGTGGAGTACAAGTGAACGTCCAAAAACTTGAATGAACTGAAGCAACAGAGAGGAGAACAGCACAGAACTCCTCCAGAACCAGGAGACACTGATGAGGAAGACAGGAAACATCTATTGAGGGTTCCTGCTACTAAAGGTGGATCTACTAGCTCAGTGATTCCCAACCTGTGGGCCGCGGAGGTATTGCAAGTGGGCCGCCAAATCATTTCCAAAAAAGTATGATATTTTTTTGGGGGGGAATATAATTATATAAAAATATACAGAATAATGTTTTAAATGTTAAAACTCAGTTATGTTTAAAATGATATCAAAAATGTTTAAATATTATTTTCATTATTTTGTTTTGTTTTCCTTCAAGTATTAGACATGTGACAAGCAAATGAGCGATAGGAACTTTTGTTGTTATCGGTTGGACCACTTTGCAACAGGACTGCATTGCACTTGACTTATTTACCCTTGATACTGATACCTGAAACTGGAGTATAAAGATGGAAAGCTCGCTAGCAACAGGGAGAATTAAAAAGTTTGGAGGTGGGCCGCGAACATTTTTGAGACATAAAAGTGGGTCCTGAGTTGGAAAAGGTTGGGAACCACTGTACTAGCTGATGCATCGTGGGGGTTCTTAGTACTGACCAGTGTTTTTCTGGTTGTTTCATTTCTGTTGAATAAATAATGGAACATTGAAAAAGTTAAAATTAGCACATCTGATGCTATATTTACCGAACACTAGGGACGGCTACAATCACATGATTTTCATAATGTTTTTACATCAAACTGAATGTAGGACTAAATGTGGATGTAATGTGACGGTGATGAAGACCTACATCTACGAGGATGGTGTGCGACTGGCTGAATTTCAGAGGTCCCAGCTTGATGCCACAATCTCCAAGTCTCTTCAGGTCGCTCAGCTGACAGCATGAAGATGCGTCCTCCTCTATCTGCATCTTTGCCGGCTCACCGTCGTCTGCCCGTCTCACATTACCCGTTGGCTCTGAGACGGAGGAGGAGGAGCAGCAGGCCTGGTCTGAGCTGCTGCTTCTGCTTTGTTGCTTCTCATTCTTGGGTTTGTTGTTCTCATTCTTGGGTTTGTTGTTGTGGTTTATTTCACCTTCATCAAGTTGAATGAGAGCTTTCATTTGGGAGCTGTCATTCCTGGCCATCTCTGCATGGGTTCAAAGACAGAGCATGACAGGTCACACCTTCACAAGTCATAGTTTTGAATGACTAAAAAAGCAACAGAACAAGTAAAAGAAGTAAAAGTTGAGGGACTGACGCCTCAGGTGGAAAAAGAATATTGCCTTCAGTCAACTGATTAATCCAGCAGCTCTCTGAGCTCATCACTGTCCAGTACTGGAGTTGAGGGGGGATGAGGGGGGATGGCATCCCCCCCTGAAATAAAAACGATCAAAATCATCCCCCCTGTAAAACTGCCATCCCCCCTTTCCATCCCTTATGTCATTTCATCAATGAATGTGGTTTTACTGCTATTTCAACATTTAGAGTCATCACCAGAAAAATAACACCAGAAAAATGTGACAATTTTCACCTGTTTCAAGTAAATTTTCACTTGAAATAAGTAGCAAAATCTGCCAGTGGGACAAGACTGGGGATGATGTTAAATTGGAATGGTTTTTTAAAGAGGAGGTTTTCTCTATAGCTACTTTTATAAAGAGAGCCTGGAAACAGAGAAAGGACAAATTATATGAAAATTGAGAAAGGATCTGATCTGTAATGTATAAGTGGATATAGGGCTGCACGATTAATCGTTAAAAAATCGCGATCTCGATTCATGCTTGAACGCGATCTCATTTCCAAATGACGACGATTTAAAAAAAAAAAAAAAAAAAAAAAAAAATTTTTTTTTTTTTTTTAAAGATGGCTGCGTGAAAAAAAGGACTAGGCCTATGTTCTAGGTTGTTGTAGTCCTGTCATGGTCAACTATCATGTTGTCATGTTTGTTATATTTTGTTAATGATTGTGGATTACATTTGGAGAAACATCTACCTTTCTCATCACCTGACACATATTGCACATAAATATTGTTAAAATTGTTATTGTTAAAATTATTTAAGACAAGAGAGATGTTTATTGTTTTTATGTTCAATGTCAGCTGTTACAGCAAAAAGCAGCCAGAGGAATAATTTGTTGCCTCAGAACTACAGGATCTGTTACAAGTCCCCTTTCTGAAAGGGTGTTCAACTCAGGGAGGAACAAATATTGTTCAAAATTGTTATTATTGTTTAAATTATTCAAAGGTTTGTGTAAAGAAGACAAGAGATGTTTATTGTTATTATATTTTTGTTCAGCTGTTGCAAAGTTAAAGTAATAAGTGCAATAAATTTTATATTGGAAAAAAATCGTGAGAGAATCGTGATCTCAATTCTAAGCAAAAAAATCGTGATTCTTATTTTGTCCAGAATCGTGCAGCCCTAAGTGGATATTATAATTTTGTGTTTGTGTTTTTGTTTGTACGCAGTTGATGTTTGTTTGCTGGCGTAGGGTATCTGTGTCTTGTAAGCCCTTATAGGCTGGGCACCTTAAAGGTGTATGACACATAAATAAACAATTCATTAATTCATTCATACAATCAAAAAAAATCTTGTTCCACTGGCAGATTTTTCTACTTATTTCAAGTGAAAATCTACTTGAAACAGGTGAAAATTGTTGTTTTTTCCAGTGATGAGTCTTGTTTTAAGTGTAATGAGATTTTTTTAACTAAAATGAGACATTTTAACTAGAAATAAGACAAATATTCTTGTTAAGATTTTGAGTTTTTGCAGTGATCCATTTTACTTATCCTATGAAGGACAGAGTCATATTGATAAGTTCAGAAAACTGTTTTTTATTGTTGTGTTTTGATGTATTTGATGTAAGCCCAGTGGATATTTAAAGCTTACAGAAGGCTGCATTTAACTGCTGCTATGTCATTCCTGCAGTATTTCTGCAGGTGTTTTGGTCAGTGCTATTATTTGTAATTTATAATATTATTTGTAATCAGCACAAATTATCTGTCCCCATATGATAAAATCCGCCATCCCCCCTGATTTTTTTTTTTTACAACTCGAGTACTGCTGGTGTAACCCTGAAGTTGAGGAAAAGAATATTCAGGGAAAACCTGAGGGTGACGTCATTGGGGTTGATTCTCGGTTTAACTAAACTGAATAACCCGCTTCGCAAGAACCCTCCAGGTTCCTACGTGTCTACGTCATGTTTGCGGTTTACGTGTTTACAGCATTTGCCTCGTTTATCTAAAAAAAAGGGTTATTTGAGAAAGCGAAGGTTTCCGGAGGCAGGACGGGCTGGCGTTCACAGTTGCGACGGTACGGACGGAAATGTGTTTAATCCGTAAAACGGAGGAAAATCTCACCTTTTACCAAAGACTGCGTTGAACGTGTTCACATGTGCCGTGATGTATAAGTGAGGTTTCATCGATCAGGTGCAGCCAGGACAAAACAAAGTTTACTTTCACTTTTACACTAAAATGAAAGTGGAAATGGACCTGGAATGAACTGCGGTTGCGCAGTTCAGCGAGCTCTCCATGGCACCGATATCAAGCTTAGTTTGTTTGATTAAATCAATATTTCTATAGTATTCTTAGTAATATTTATATTTACATTATAACATATATACATATATATATTATTACCTTATAACATGTATATATATATATATATATATATATATATATATATATATATATATATATATATATATATATATATATATATATATATATATATATATTATTACATTATAACATGTTTATTACATTATGATGTATTTATATTATGACATTATAACATCATATGTATTTATAATATTACATTATAACATGTATTTATAATATTACATTATAACATGTGTATATATATATATATATATATATATATATATATATATATATATATATATATATATATATATATATATATATTATGACATTATAACATGTCATAATATATGTGATTGTATAAATTGCATGTATAAATCATGAATAATAATTTATAGGGAATAGTAAACATATGAAATTATAAACAATATAAAAAAATAGAGCAATAAACGGGGCTCCGCTCCTGCTGGCTGGTTCCGACTCGCTGCTGCCACCACGTGTTCAAAGGTCAAACTGCAGTTCAATGACCAGGAAGCTGATGGTCGTGTGAGGTTAAACCTTATAAAATGTTACACATTTATGAGCCACAAACTGTTCCGTCGGGAAGATCTTCTACCAACAGCAGGTGTTGTATGTTAATAACGACACAATCACATTTCTGGAAGGTTGTGCAGCTCTGATGATATAAATGTATCTCATAATTGCTTTTCCTGCATTGGTTTAAATAGAAATGCAGTTTAGAAGAGATTAATTTACGTACATGAGTATTATTATTCTGTACGTCTCTCTGGCCCAGTGACTTCTTTGTCACTAGTTTTTTTGTTTGTTTTTTTGTTGTCATGTGCTCCGTGCAGGGCCTAGGACATAGTTTATGCTCAATTTTAATACGTTTATATATCCATCTGGTCCAGATGTTGTTTCAGTTACCAAGTCACATACCTCAGAGCATCATTTCAATTCAATTTTATTTATATAGCGTCTAATACAACAAAAGTTGTCTCTAGACGCTTTCCAGAGACCCAGAACATGACCCCCGAGCAATTATTACATAAACAATGGCAGGTAAAAACTCCCCTAGTGGGAGAAAAACCTTAAGCCAAACAGTGGCAAGGAAAAACTCATAAGGGGGGACCCTCCTGCCGAGGGCCAGACTGGTGGGTCAGGGACGGCAACAGCACAGCAGGCAGGTGGAAGCAGCAACGGGATGACCAGGGGTGGGGACCGCAGGCCAGCACGCAGCTCCCGAAGCTCCGGCCCAATCAGCAAGTCCCAGGTTGGGGTGCAGGGTCGGGGAAAGGTTGAGAAGGGGCAGGGCCAGGGATAGGAGTCTTGAGGGAAAAATCTTCTCCCCCGCCTGACCGGGCCGTTACCCTGCCCCCCTCACTCTCACGCTGCAGGTTCAGGTGTTGTGCATTTGACTATCCACTACCACTGATACCAACAGACGTGGTGACTGTGGAGGGCTTTTTGTTATGTTGGAGGAAACGAAAACAGCAGCTGAAACAAAGTCCATACTAAGGTTCTGCCCCTCGTCATTCAAAGGGGACGTAAGTACCCTATATAGTTATTTGATAGATCTGGTTGATTAAAGGTTAGAAGTTAAGTTGGAGGGGGTGGTTTAACAGAAGCCTCATATTACTGTCGCCATGGTTACAAATGACAACATCCAGGATCAACACCGTTCATGCACTGCAGGATAAGATTAATGCATTTACTTTTAATTTGATTCAGATCCACCAGTATAAATATCATGTCATAGCTATCTGTTTCTTGTTATTTTCATATAAAAGTAAGTTTGTCAATGTTTATAATTATTCAAGTATGCAGTGTCATAACTACATCTCTGACGTTCATAACAAACCAACCTGTTTGAAAATCTGTTGAAAATTGAGCAAGTTAAGCTTGTTTAAGCAGTACATGCTCCATTAAACACAATGGCTGTATCCGAAATCGCATACTAACGTACTACATGCTACATACTGCATCAGTATGTACTGTATACTGCCTACTAAATTAATGATTCAGTACGTCGCTCCAGCAGACCGTTCACACAGCAGTATGCAGCCAAGTATCCCAGAATGCATTTCACACCAAAACAACAGCGGAAGCCGAGAGCTAAAAGCTGTTTTAATTTCAGCTGTAGCGCCGTTAATATACCACTTTATTAAGTTTTAATATTTTTTCAGGCGTAAAAGTAACCGTTAAGATACCCAACCTGGGCTCAGTTTATCCAAATAACGCCTGTTAAAAGATTTGCTGGGATGTTTTCGGGGATGAGAAGAGCCGCCGGCTCGAGAGCAACAGGCAGCTCACGACCAGAGTACAGACATGATCGCCGGGTCAACCTGCGCCGTCGTCCCAGGGAGAAAGTGACAGTGTTGTGCATGAACGCGTTCAAATGAACGCGTTCATTGAACACGTTCATTTCTGTGAGAACGTTGAACTGAACGCAACATATTTACACATAAAGAACTTGAACGTGAACTTGTTCATTCTGCAGATCATGAACTGGAATTTGAACTGTTCAGATTATGTGAGTTTCAGCTTCACTGTTTAGGTCCAATTATTACGGAATAATCCTTCTCATTTCACCAGCGGGCGGCGCGCACATTTAAAATGCTCGAAGAGCCCGGTGCAGTCTTTACGAATGTAGGCTGATTTATGGTTCCGCGTTACACCAACGCGGAACCTACGGCGTAGGGTACGCGGCGTGCGGACCGTATGGTTTGCGTCGCCGCGTACCTTACGCCGTAGTCTTCTCCGTCGATTTAACGCGGAACCATAAATCAGCCTTGACTGGTGAAGAGAGACGTTGCAGACGCAGCGTCAGTGAGCCGTCAGATGATGATCCTTATCATTATCTGCGGGAATTTTACACATCGTCTCCCAAAGAGTCTGACGGTAGGAAACTAACCTTTCTGTGCAAATTATGTCCACCTGCGCTGAGAAAACACGTCCGAACATCTGCCTCGTCAACTTCAAATTTGAAACGTCATGTGGAGTTAAAGCATCCGTCCAGTGTGAGAAAATATCTGCGAGTCCTTAACAATCAAAAAAGTTCCCAGAAAGACCAAGAGGTCTGATTTTCCAGTAACAGGTAGACAAATTGATAATGCACTACAATGTTGGAGATTTACCGCCTCTGAATAAAGTTGAAACGCCACTAGGCGTTTCATTCGTACTTCTCACCTAAAAATATTGAAATGAACTGAATTTGAACTAGTTCAAAATGAAAATGCGGAACTATGAACGTGAACTGTTCATTTTTAAACTATGTGAACTGAACTTTGAACTAGTTCATGAGAAGTATGAACTTGCACAACACTGGAAAGTGATCACATGAAATGACCTGCAGCTCTGTGGAGAATTACCGCTGTCTGAAATAAATAATTTAGAAAGATAAATGTTGGTTTAATAGATTAAATCTAACACTTGTAGCTGCCACATTAGTTTGTCTGAATATAAAGTGAAGCTTTATGTTTTTACTAGATAGATAGAACTTTATTCATCTATCTATCTAGTAAAAAAAAACATGAAGCTTCACTTTATATTCAGACAAAACTAATGTGGCACCTACAACTGTTAGATTATAGATTATAAATATATAATCTATATAATATATCTATAAAATACACTATATATTCCAGCATATATCCCAGCATATATATATATATATATATATATATATATATATATATATATATATATATGCGTATCCTTCTGCGCCTAATCTGTACACCATTGTGACACAGATTCTTAGTTCAGCAAAATTGTTTTCTGTTGTGCCTGCAAACACCTTTTTCAGTGTTCCTGTGGATCATGATAGTCCGTTTAGGTTTGCATTTAATTTGAAAGGTGAACCTTTGACTTTCACTCTGAATAAAGACTGAAACACACAGCTGCCCTTCCTGCACCTGCCCCGGCTCCTGCTCCAGCTGTTGGAGACATGGTGTCTTGGGGGAAGCAACACCGATCCTGGCGCCTCTTCAGAAGTCTGGGTCCCAGTTTGAGGGGTATCATTTGGAGGTTAACCATAATGGCCGGGTTTCCCAGATCAGTTAAGTAGTTCTTAACAGCGAAAGACTTCTTTCAAACCTTCTTAAGGAGCCTGTGAAAGAAAATCGCGTTTCCCAGAGTTGCTCTTAGCTTAAGTATCTCTTTCATTAAGAAGGAAATGAAAGATGCTGCTGACCCAGTCTTTCCAACCATCTTAGTGAACAAAGACTCACAGATCCAGCCGCGTCAGGCAAATCAATATCACACCAAGCAATGAGATATTAAAACAATGCACCCCGCACAAATTTTGATTTATTTTATACTTTAGATTTATATTGTTTAGCATTTATTGGTGACAGCAAAGGGGGAAAAAAAGAAAAATAAGGAATAACAAGTGTGTTCCTGTATATGCTTTATGCGCACAAATAAAACGATCATCATGAATATCATTTATTTGATAATTTGGCTGCTATACAGCATGTTCTCGCTGCAAATCAACCGCGTCGCCGTGCGCGAAGCAGAACTGTTTATATGAACGCATTCGTGCGTCAGCACTTCAGTCCCCTGGACGTGCTGTCGGACCGGGCTGTAAGGCAGCCGGGACACCTGCGCCGTGCCCGAGCCCGAGCCCCTATGTGATGACAGGGAAGCAGCAGCTGAAGAACGAGATCCTTTGATGAATCGTTCATACAGTCTCAAATATAATCAATGGTGTCGGTTTATATTAAAGAATCTTTTTGCCCAGAAGAAAAAAGAGCGAAGACAACGACCCATAACTATTTTCTTCTCTTGAAAAACCCCACCTGCCGACTCGCGCTGTATACAGCGCGAGTCGGGATGCAGCATCATTCAGAAGAGGAGGAATACGTGCGAGGCGGGGATGATCTCTGCAATCTGAAGCCCTCTATAATTGTAAAAAGAATTTCACTTATCACGGGTTCTTTTTGGAACATAACCCCTGCGAAAAACCAGGGTTTGCTGTAATTCCACGTTGCGATTTGCGAAACTCGCCTTCTCTTGGCTCATGTTTTTGAACGCACACACACGCCCACCCCGTTTACTCCCGGTCTCCGTGTGTGGGGAAAAAAAGCCTCACTGTAGCCAGAAATAACGGAGTAACACACCGTTTGGATGAAAAAGGGTCATTGAATTATATTTATCATCTTAATTAGGGCCCGAGCACTTGCAGTGCGAAGGCCCTATTGTATTTGCAGGAATTCTTTGTATTATTTTTTTTTTATTATTATTATTATTTTTCTGACAAAAGGAAGGCCTTTTTGCCCCCCTAAACATGCCCAAAAAGTCACCAAATTTTGCATGCAAGTCAGGCTTGGCGAAAAATTTGATATTTTATGGTTTGCATTAATGGGCCTGGCAAAGTGGCTCAACAGCGCCCCCTTGAAAACTTTGTGCCTCAAGCCCCACGATACGATTTGACGTACATGCACGAAAATCGGTACACACCTGTATCATGGCACAACTTAAAGAAAAGTCTCTTGGCGTCATGCCCGAAACCGAACAGGATGTCGGCCATTTTGAATTAGTCGTGTCATTTTGGCTAAATTTATGCCATTCCTTCGGCAGTTAATACGGCCCGAACCGTAACGTGCCCCCAAGTGTGTTATACATCAAAATGTGCGTCTCCATCCTCCGACACCACGCATTACTTTTCTCTTTCAAAAGTGTTACCGTGGCGACGCTAGACGCCAAAAAGCCCGCCCACCCTTCATCTGATTGGTTCCGACAGAAAAAACTTTGCGCCTCAAGCCCCATAATACGGTTTGACTTACATGAACAAAAATCGGTACACTTCTTTATCATGTCTTTACTTAAAGAAAAGTCTCTTGGCGCCATGGCCGAAACCGAACAGGAAGTCGGCCATTTTGAACATTCTTAATTAATCGCGTAATTTTGGAGCAATATATGCCATTCCTTCGAGAACTAATACGGCCCGAACCGTATCATGAACCCAGATGTGTTATACATCAAAATGTGCGTCTCCATTCTGCGACTACACGCATTACTTTTCTCTTTCAAAAGTGTTACCGTGGCGACGCTAGACGCCAAAAAGCGCGCCACCCTTCATCTGATTGGTCCATATTTGATAGTTCCCCAAAAGTCACCAAATTTTGCATGCAAGGCAGGCCTGGCGATACATTTGATATTTCATGGTTTGTATTAATGGGCGTGGCCTAACGGCTCAACAGCGCCCCCTAGAATACTTTTCTCTGCCATAACCTTGGAAAGGTTTGACATAAAGAGTCGTGGATGGCGTCATGGGACTCGGTATTGAGTCCTTGACCATAAGTGGTGAAAATTAGCCCCGCCCCTTCTTCTGATTGGTTGTCCCTATTTTCTGCTATAACTTTTTAATGGTTTGACATAGAGAGTCGTGGGTGGTGTCATGGGACTCTGTAATGAGTCCTTGAGCTTCTTTGGCCTGAACTAGCCCCGCCCCTTCTTCTGATTGGTTGTCCCAATTTTCTGCTATAACTTTTGAATGGTTTGACATAGAGAGTCGTGGGTGGTGTCATCAGATTCTGTATGGAGTCCTTTACCTTCATTGGCCTGAATTAGCCCCGTCCCTTCTTCTGATTGGTTGTCCCTTTTTTCTGCTATAACTTTTGAATGGTTTGACATAGGAAATCATGGGTGGTGTCATTTCTGATATGCTTATGGGGGGCGGTGGCCGTGAGTGCGAGGGCCCGTTCATCGCTGCTTGCAGCTTTAATTCTTCTTCTTCTTCTTATTGTGACAAAAGGAAGGCCTTTTTGCCCCCCTAAAAGTGCCCAAAAAGTCACCAAATTTTGCATGCAAGCCAGGTCTGGCGAAAAATTTGATATTTAATGGTTTGCATTAATGGGTGTGGCAAAATGGCTCAACAGCGCCCCCTTGAAAACTTTGTGCCTCAAGCCCCACAATGCGGTTTGTCGTACATGCACGAAAATCGGTACACACCTGTATCATGGCACAACTTAAAGAAAAGTGTCTGGGCGTCATGTCGAGAAACCGAACAGGAAGTCGGCCATTTTGAATTAATCGCGTCATTTTGGCGAAATTGATGCCTCCTTCGGCAGTTAATACGGCCCGAACCGTAACGTGCACCCAGGTGTGTTATACATCAAAATGTGCGTCTCCATCCTGCGACTACGTGCATTACTTTTCTCTTTCAAAAGCGTTACCGTAGCGACGCTAGACGCCAAAAAGTGCGCCCACCCTTCATCTGATCGGTTCAGACAGAAAAAACTTTGTGCCTCAAGCCCCACAATACGGTTTGACGTACATGAACGAAAATCGGTACACACCTGTATCATGTTGCAACTTAAAGAAAAGTCTCTTGGCGCCATGGCCGAAGCCGAACAGGAAGTCGGCCATTTTGAATTAATTGTGTAATTTTGGCGCAATTTATGGCATTCCTTCGGCAATTAATACGGCCCGAACCGTAACGTGAACCCAGATGTGTTATACATCAAAATGTGCGTCTCCATCCTGCGACTACGCGCATTACTTTTCTCTTTCAAAAGTGTTACCGTGGCAACGCTAGACGCCAAAAGGCGCGGCCCCCCTTCATCTGATTGGTCCATATTTGATAGTTCCCCAAAAGTCACCAAATTTTGCATGCAAGCCAGGCCTGGTGATAAATTTGATATTTCATGGTTTGTATTAATGGGCGTGGCAAAATGGCTCAACAGCGCCCCCCGTAAAACTTTGTGCCTCAAGCCCCACAATGCGGTTTGACGTACATGCACGAAAATCGGTACACACCTGTATCATGTCACAACTTAAAGAAAAGTCTCTTGGCGCCATGGCCGAAGCCGAACAGGAAGTCGGCCATTTTGAATTAATTGTGTAATTTTGGCGCAATTTATGGCATTCCTTCGGCAATTAATACGGCCCGAACCGTAACGTGAACCCAGATGTGTTATACATCAAAATGTGCGTCTCCATCCTGCGACTACGCGCATTACTTTTCTCTTTCAAAAGTGTTACCGTGGCAACGCTAGACGCCAAAAGGCGCGGCCCCCCTTCATCTGATTGGTCCATATTTGATAGTTCCCCAAAAGTCACCAAATTTTGCATGCAAGCCAGGCCTGGCGATAAATTTGATATTTCATGGTTTGCATTAATGGGCGTGGCCTAACGACTCAACAGCGCCCCCTAGAATACTTTTATCTGCCATAACTTTTGAAAGGTTTGACATAGAGAGTCGTGGGTGGCGTCATGGGACTCGGTATTGAGTCCTTGACCATAATTGGTGAAAATTAGCCCTGCCCCTTCTTCTGATTGGTTGTCCCTATTTCCTGCTATAACTTTTGAATGTTTTGACATAAAGAGTCGTGGGTGGTGTCATGGGACTCTGTAATGAGTCCTTAGGCTTCGTTGGCCTTAATTAGCCCCGCCCCTTCTTCTGATTGGTTGTCCCGATTTTCTGCTATAACTTTTGAATGGTTTGTCATAGGAAGTCGTGGGTGGTGTCATTTCTGATATGCTTATGGGGGGCGGTGGCTGTGAGTGCGAGGGCCCGTTCATCGCTGCTTGCAGCTTTAATTTTTTATTATAATGCACAGGCAGCAGTGAATTAGTGCGTTAGGCAGCAGTGCTGCGTGTGAAAATGCGCTGATAGTGATCGGTGATCGATTTGCCTGGCATCGATTCATTTGGTTTCAGAACCGGACAGCTGCTCCAAAGAGCGTCTGAAAGAGCGAAACTAAAGGACGGTGTTAAGAAGTCATCTGGGAAACACCCGTATCTTAGGATTCTCTCTTAGTTCAAACCTTCTTTGAACCTCTCTTAAATCCTTAAGAGAGGTTGGATCTGGGAAACCCGGCCAATGTCAGTACTGATTGTGTTCATGATTTCTCAGGAACTGGTTTTCAGGGTAACAGAGGTCTGAAAACCACAGGCAGGTTGGACTTCTCATTCTCGGCGCTGCGTTGCCCTCTGGCAACATGCAGACACTTCTGATGATCCAGAGGCTGTCCGGCCCTGCTCAGGTGACCCCCCCCCGCCCACGCTGCAGAGGAGGCTCCTCTATCACCCACATACATACAACATAGGTGCTGCTGCAGGTGCACTCTAACATACAACTGCAGGTGACATCATGCAGGACGATGCCCCGTCCTCCCTTTATTTCCCTCTGAACAGATCTGCTCTTTGGTCTGCAGTCATTCAGGAGGACGGACAAAAAAGATCCTCTCCACGGGAAGCCTCATCTCATTAATATGTCATATTACAGCTGTTTTTTGGTAATTTTACTGAGATAACCTGATAATAACCTCAGAGTTCACCAAAGTTTGCAATAAATAAAAGAGGAATAATACAAGGTCAGAGTCAGGTGTGGTGTGCAGCATCAACAAAGTGACTGTAGAATCCCGCATAGCTCTGCTAGTCCAATTCAATTCAATTCAATTCAGTTTATTTGAGAAGGGACGGTGTACATTCATATACATTTAGAATTAAAAATGCAAATGCACCCAATTTTAGCTACAGAGCTAGTTTCCATTGGCAGTCCCCCAGTCCTCGGTTCAGCTCTGACAAAACGTAAAATGGGGATGTAATATTAATAACTGTGACTGAAATAAGGTGGCCATGTTGATTCCATCTATTTGCAACAAGGTGCCGCGCAGTATGAGCAAATAGAGGCTTCGCTCTTTAAAAAAACCTGCTACCCAGCGATTAGACCAGTCGGTTACTGAGCAAAGATGACTGCTCAGACAAGCCAACTGTAGTTTCAAATGTTACGGCTGCTCTCTGCCTGTCAATGTATTAAAGTAATCCTTTTAAACAGAAATCCTGATTCTTTCATTTAAAAAAGGTCTTTAAAGAAAAAAAGGAGGCACTCACTTGAGAAGTAAATTCGTAAACTTTATTTACATGAATGTGAAAACTGTAAAATCGAGAACATGTCAGTGGCCAACGCTTCCTTTATCCTGGCGGCGTTCGATGAGATCGAGCAAAAGCCGGGGAACCCTTACCATTACTACAACTCAGTAATGGTAACGGTTTAACGGCCTTCCTCTGTAGTGTGTTCAGCCTCCGGTGATCCGGGCCTTGAGTCTGCGTAATGTCACCGGTGGTGGAATGAAACCCTGGATAGTACATCATCTATACTGTAGTGTCTCTTTAATAAACTTACAGTATAAGATGATATCCTGTCCAGGGCACAAGACATAACAGCGAGCAGCCGGTTCTCTGTTGGGTTTGTAATCTGCAAGAAAAGGTTAGAAAAAAATGTCAGAATTAGGACAGAAGTGTCTTGTTTTGTCCAGCGTTTGTCGTTCACTCACCTCCTCGGGTGCATGGTATTGTTTTAATGGGGTCCACGTCCAGTTCACGTCTCCTGACTGCTGCGGCGGTTTGGCTCCGGCCCTTAAAGGCCCCCTGGGCTCATTAGCATACCGTGATGACATCTGGGGTGGACCAGACAGCACTTTTTTTTGTCTTATCTGCTTTCAACCTGATTGCCTCAGTCCAGAGATGAGGGCCCACACCCTTGCTACACCCAGCTGGACCTGCTTCAGAAACATGACATGTGAATCTCCTTCTCATTTTGGCCCTTTTAGTCCCTGCATATGAATTATGAAGGCAAAAGAGTGCTTGAGTTATTGATTTCCGAGTGCTAAAACTCACATTTGGGCAGAGTACCGGTAGTCGTTTTCTACAACCTCATTTGCAAAAACGGTGCAACACTGAAAAATGTAAATGAAAACAGATTCCGACTTGCAAATCTCTTAGATTTTATTCCTGACAACACAGAAAACACGTCAAATATTTAAACCATCATAAGAAAAAAATAAATACTTTTTTGATTTGATGGCAGCAACACATCTGGTAAAAGTTGGGACTGATCAGACCAGTTAGTGGAGTTCTGGGAAGGGAATGACATCTCATCGGTAGGATGTTATGCTGCTCAACAGGAGTGATGTTCGATACCACCAACTTCCTTTCCAATCCAATATTGAGTAAAATTCAGGCTGGTATCTTCGATACCGATTCAATACCGATACATTGTGCAAAAATATCTAATGTGCCCGGGAAATCTAAAACAATTGGTCTATTTTAAATAGTTTAGGAATACAAGACATCAGAGTCACTTATTTAGCTATATATTTTAGAGTCAGAAGTATACTGAGGTAGCAGACTCATTCACAATACAGCCGAGCTGTTACAACAACAGAAAAAGTGAAGAAAGAGTGTTTGAAAAGGGTGTTTCGATCACAAAAAAATTATCCTAAGTAAAATAATAAAACCACTGAAATAAATAAGAGAATAATAAACTATAAAAATGAAAAAAGTAGTTCCCACCAGCAGTGTGTCATTTAGACAGTCTGAATAGTTAAGTTACTTTCCCCCGTATTCCTGTTAATGATTTATATTACCACAAATGACTAAAGTATCAAAAGTATGAACATTTTAGTTTGAACATTTTTTAGAGCATACAGATCTGGTATCGGACGTATCGATATATCAGTATTGATCACCACATCACTACTCAACAGTCATCTGTCCTTGTCATATTTTTGGTTTTCTGAGTCTTGAAAGGTCTTGACTGAGGGGAGACCAGTCTGGCCCCGGGACTCCTTTCTCACCATGAAGGCTTTTGTCATGGTTGCAGTTTAGCATCGTCTTGAAGATCACTGGCAGCTCAAATTGATTTTGGGCCTCGTCCCCCGCGCACAGAGATTCCTCCAGATTCCCTGAATGTTTTGATGTACTATAGATCAGTGTTTCCCAACCCTGGTCCTCGAGCCTCCACTGTCCTGCATGTTTTAGATGTTTCCCTGCACCAACACACCTGATTCTAATTAACGGTCCTCATTAGCTTGTCACCAAGGTCTGCACAACTCTGTTGATGACACACGTACTTGTATCACGGTGTGCTGACATCTAAACATGCAGGACAGGGGGGGCTCGAGAACCAGGGTTGGGAAACACTGCTATAGATGATGACATGTTCAAAGTCTTCACAATTTTACACCTAAAACTGTAATCAATACAGGTTTCACAGAGTTGTGAAATCTGCCCATCTTTACTTCTGAGGTACTCTTCATCTCTAAAATGTTGGGTTTTTTTAGATGCAGTCTCTTCTAGTTTCTTTCTCACACACGTTTGATTTAAAGAACCAACCAGTAGGCCGAAACAAGATTTCTGCTTTGTCTTACAAAATGCTGGAAACTTCATCTCTCAATGTAGTAATACATTAATGTTCAGCATCTCTTCAGTCCTCTGGATCTCATAACTTCATTGGATTTATGCGCCATGGATTCATGGATTGGAATTTAATACCGCGATATTTCAGCTGATGGCATGTTATCTGACTTGTTTCATATTTCTTTTTCATTCGCCCCAACGAGGTTGTAGAGAACGAGCCCAGAGGTGGGTTCCTGTAAGGAGACGTCACATTCAGAGGTTCAAGTCACGGCTGGGGCCGATGGAGCATGTCACCTGCGGCGATTCATCTTTAATTCCTGACAGTTTCTGTACAGGACTTAAAAATAGATTTGTTTTGGGTTTTTATGTTGTTTTTTTTTTGAGAACTTGAACTCCATAAAAACTACAAATGAACCAGATCTCAGTCCTGCAGTGGACAAGAATACACTTTATAACCCCTTCTCCTCCAGGTACAGGGCACTGGTGATGAATGCGTTGGCTCCAACACCAGGTCATTAATGTAGAAATATTCACCGTAGGTCACGTCTTCACACGCCACGTTAAGGTCACGTCATTTATCAGGGCTGCATATGTGCACTTTCAAAGCAAACCAACTGCCATACTTAGCATTTGTGACAAAAGCACATAATTCAGGCCAGTAACTGTTGTAACCTTTTCTCCAAAAAGCCCCTGGGTCAGACAGGACATGGCGGTTGCTATGGCAACCCTCCCCGGTCAGGGTGTGGGGTCTGTTGTGGGGTGTGAGTGGTCCTCCTGGAGACGCAGATAAACGCGGAGGTGGAACTATCTGGGTGGTTGGCTTTGCCTCCAGCTGCTTTATCTGCGGGAGAAATACTTCTACTCTTTCTACAACTTTCCATTTGCATTCATTGATATGTTTTTTTTTTCTTTTTTAGGGTGCCTGTGGGGGGAAAAAGGACAGGATGTTTTCTTTGTGCAACTAACTGGGTTTATCTGTCATTATCAGAGGAACTTGTTGGGGGTTTAATAAAACAGGGCAGTTCTGTGACTGGAAATAAAATGGTCTTTCAGTTTTACAAAAAAAGATCTAAAAAAAAAGATCTAAAATGCATCTAAAATGAATGCGTCGGCATCCATAAATCCATGACATCATGTGGAGCTCCACCCTGCGTACCTAAACCCTGCTGCTTCCTATCAGGATATGAAAACAAAAACATCCCTGGTGGAAATCATTTATATTTGAATCATTAACTTGGATTATCTGCTCAGGAGTGGTGTTGTGGATATATGACTACTAGAACAAGACATTCATTTCAACAAACTAATAAACTGACAGAGACAGACACTATCAGGTAATCTGGGAGGTTTCATTCAACCAAACTGTCAACAGGAATTTTCCAAAAGATACGTCTTTATTTTCTGTTTCTGAGTTAAAATTGAGTCTTGAAGATCTTCCTAACACGACCGGGCCAACTAAACCCCTTTCAAGTCTTAATATTGGCCTCATGTGAGAAGTACGTCACTAACACGGCCCAAACTAAATATAGGAAAATATAGTGGAGGCTACTGTAAGAAACTGTTCATTTCTGTCTTCTTTCTTTCTCTTTTTTTTTTCAAAATATGGTTCTTGCTGAGGGTAATGGAGAGGTTCTTTATTCGCTCACTTTAGAATTCCAGGAACTGTTACAAATAAGGCAATGCATCCTTTTTGATAAAGAATTTATGCGTCGGACAACTCTCCTGCGTCTTTAATTTTGGTTTAGTTTTTACTTCATAAAAGTGATGATGTCATAGAAAAAAAAGAAAGCAGACTTTTAATTACTTTAAATTACAAAATAGTGAATAAGAGAATGATGACTGTAATAAAACACATCTTACACGGTTACACCTGATAAGTTTGGAACCGGGGTAGCACCAACTCTTTGCCAGTCCGTTACTTCGATGGGCAAGGTGCCATTAAAGTAAGATTAAATAAAGATATGGGTAAATTAAACAGTATGTATGGTCTTCTTTTCAGGTTCAGGTTCGTCTGGCAAAGTGAAAGACTGGAAAGATGGAAAGCCCTCGATCATGTCTTCTAAATTCAGTGGCAGCCTTCAGGGTTCACTTGGTCATCAAAGGTAAAAATCAAATATCGAAATACGCGGTCACCGAGCAGTGAGATTTTATAAATCATATTTTTGCATTCTTTGGCAACCCCTGAAACCCTGTTGAGAAAACTTTTGTTGTTTGGCTTATACACACACACACACACACACACACACACACACACACACACACACACACACACACACACACACACACACACACACACACACACACACACACACACACACACACTGAGTCTAAGGACTCAGTCCATCATCTATTGACCTTCAGCGTCTGCGTCGGACAACTCTCCTGCGTCTGCGGGCGACACGGGTCCTACGGACTCTCCGGCGCCTGCGGACGGGGCGAGAGCTCTGTCTGCGTCTGCGTGGCATTGTCAAAAGATATGATGAGAACTAGTAAGAAGGAGTTCTATTTATAAACTCTGTTACAAGCATGTTGATGGAATGGAATGGTTAATGGAATTGATGACATCATATCTTCTTCAATGGAATTGATGACATCATAACTTGATGACATCATATCTTCTTCAATGGAATTGATGACATCATAACTTGATGACATCATCTTCTTCAATGGAATTGATGACATCATAACTTGATGACATCATATCTTCTTCAATGGAATTGATGACATCATATTATTTGGGGTTTTTAGGGCCCGAGCACTTACAGTGCGAAGGCCCTATTGTATCTGTAGGAATTTTTCTCGTTCTCGTTTTTTTTTTTTTTTTTTCCTTCTTCCGGCGAAATTATGGCCTTTTTTCCCTCTAAACGTGCCCAAAAGTCACCAAATTTGACACCCAAGCCAGGCCTGGCGAAAAATGTGATATTTCATGGTTTGCATTAATGGGCGTGGCCTAATGGCTCAACAGCGCCCCCTAGAAAACTTTGTGCCTCAAGCCCCACAATACGGTTTGACATACATGCACGAAAATCGGTACACACCTGTATCATGTCGCAACGTAAAGAAAAGTCTCTTGGCGCCATGGCCGTAACCGAACAGGAAGTCGGCCATTTTGAATTCATCGTGTAATTTTGCCGCAATTTATGCCATTTCTTCAGTCGCTTTTTCACCCGAACCGTAACATGCACCCAGGTGTGTTATACATCAAAATGTGCGTCTCCATCTTGCGACTACGCGCATTACTTCTCTCAGTCAAAAGCGTTACCGTGGTGACGATAGACGCCAAAAAGCCCGCCCCCCTTCATCTGATTGGTCCATATTTGATAGTTCCTACTTTCTGCCATAACTTTTGAATGGTTTGACAAAGAGTCGTGGGTGGTGTCATCGGACTTAGTTTTGAGTCCTTGACCTTCATTGGCATGAATTAGCTCCGCCCCTTCTTCTAATTGGTCGATATGTGATAGTTCCTATTTTCTGCCGTAACTTTTGATTGGTTTGATATAGAGAGTCATGGGTGGTGTCATCGGACTTAGTTTTAAGTCCTTGACCTTTATTGGTGAAAATTGCACGCGCGAGGGCCCGTTCATCACTGCTTGCAACTTTAATTTGGTTTAGTTTTTACTTCATAAAAGTGATGATGTCATAGAAAAAAAAGAAAGCAGACTTTTAATTACTTTAAATTACAAAATAGTGAATAAGAGAATGATGACTGTAATAAAACACATCTTACACGGTTACACCTGATAAGTTTGGAACCGGGGTAGCACCAACTCTTTGCCAGTCCGTTACTTCGATGGGCAAGGTGCCATTAAAGTAAGATTAAATAAAGATATGGGTAAATTAAACAGTATGTATGGGCTTCTTTTCAGGTTCAGGTTCGTCTGGCAAAGTGAAAGACTGGAAAGATGGAAAGCCCTCGATCATGTCTTCTAAATTCAGTGGCAGCCTTCAGGGTTCACTTGGTCATCAAAGGTAAAAATCAAATATCGAAATACGCGGTCACCGAGCAGTGAGATTTATAAATCATATTTTTGCATTCTTTGGCAACCCCTGTATCAAAGTATTAGGTTTTTGACAACGAGTTTGTCCATCTAAAGTCAATATCTACTTGTTAAGACACTCCTAATATCCGCAATAAATATGCCAATATGCAGATTTGGGGCCTCAAACCCTGTTGAGAAAACTTTCGTTGTTTGGCTTATACACACACACACACACACACACACACACACACACACACACACACACACACACACACACACTGAGTCTAAGGACTCAGTCCATCATCTATTGACCTTCAGCGTCTGCGTCAGACAACTCTCCTGCGTCTGCGGGCGACGCGGGTCCTACGGACTCTCCGGCGCCTGCGGACGGGGCGAGAGCTCTGTCTGCGTCTGCGTGGCATTGTCAAAAGATATGATGAGAACTAGTAAGAAGGAGTTCTATTTATAAATTCAGTTACAAGCATGTTGATGGAATGGAATGGTTAATGGAATTGATGACATCATATCTTCTTCAATGGAATTGATGACATCATAACTTGATGACATCATATCTTCTTCAATGGAATTGATGACATCATAACTTGATGACATCATATCTTCTTCAATGGAATTGATGACATCATATTATTTGGGGTTTTTAGGGCCCGAGCACTTACAGTGCGAAGGCCCTATTGTATCTGTAGGAATTTTTCTCGTTCTCATTTTTTTTTGTTTTTTTTCCTTCTTCCGGCGAAATTATGGCCTTTTTGCCCCTCTAAACGTGCCCAAAAGTCACCAAATTTTGAACCCAAGCCAGGCCTGGCGAAAAATGTGATATTTCATGGTTTGCATTAATGGGCGTGGCCTAATGGCTCAACAGCGCCCCCTGGAAAACTTTGTGCCTCAAGCCCCACAATACGGTTTGACATACATGCACGAAAATCGGTACACACCTGTATCATGTCGCAACGTAAAGAAAAGTCTCTTGGCGCCATGGCCGTAACCGAACAGGAAGTCGGCCATTTTGAATTCATCGTGTAATTTTGCCGCAATTTATGCCATTTCTTCAGTCGCTTCTTCGCCCGAACCGTAACATGCACCCAGGTGTGTTATACATCAAAATGTGCGTCTCCATCTTGCGACTACGCGCATTACTTCTCTCAGTCAAAAGCGTTACCGTGGTGACGATAGAAGCCAAAAAGCGCGCCCCCCCTTCATCTGATTGGTCCATATTTGATAGTTCCTACTTTCTGCCATAACTTTTGAATGGTTTGACATAAAGAGTCGTGGGTGGTGTCATCGGACTTAGTTTTGAGTCCTTGACCTTCATTGGCATGAATTAGCTCCGCCCCTTCTTCTAATTGGTCGATATGTGATAGTTCCTATTTTCTGCCATAACTTTTGATTGGTTTGATATAGAGAGTCATGGGTGGTGTCATCGGACTTAGTTTTAAGTCCTTGACCTTTATTGGTGAAAATTGCACGCGCGAGGGCCCGTTCATCACTGCTTGCAACTTTAATTTGGTTTAGTTTTTACTTCATAAAAGTGATGATGTCAATTGTATTCACATGCATGAATACATTAGGAGCACTCAGTGGGTCGGGGTCACAGCAGCAGGGGTCCCAGCTCACTGCAGCAGAAACCCGACAGCAGTCGTGCTTAAAACTCAGGACCACTAACAAGCGAAGTTTGTCAACTTTCTAAACAGAAATGCTGACATCATTATGAGGACTTGTAAATGATTTATTTACTTTTTAAATAAGTAAAGACAAGTGTTGTAATGGGCTGTAATTATTATAATCTGGAATGTTGACAAAGCCCATGATTTTATTTTATGTGAAAGAAAAGCAAGTCTTTACTTTACAAAAAAAATCTAAACAAGTGGCATAAAGAGTCCTTTGGAGAGAAGAGACCATCTTTAATAAAGCGCAGCGTCTGTTTCTTTAACAATTCAAACCATTCAATGATTCCTGTTCAACCCGAGAGCTGACTGAGCCAACATCTTTGGAAACATCTGTGTTTAAATACCATTTTAATAGTCTGGATGGTCACACGGGAGGAGGAATTAGACTAAATGAAAATCAGATCAGCGGGGAAGTGTTTTATAAATGCACATCATTTACCAGTGAGGTGTATTATAGTTGTCAGAGCAGGAAGGTTTTAACTACTGATGGTTGCTTGGTTATAAAACAGAACAAAGATACCAATATCTGGGTTACACGTCTTTAATTTTTGAACAAGCAAACCACTTCTTTTGCATTTCGAGGCACCTACACAATACTTTGAACATTTCCTCACATCTCGTGACTTTTACTAATGTTTACAGTAGTCAAATGTTGAAATACACACTACAAAATAGTGTCAGTGTTTACAACCATGCCAGAAGGGACCGCCCCCCTCAGGACCCCTCAGGACCGACAACACAAACAACCTCTCCCCGTTTACGGAGAGGGACCAGAACTTCACACGTGTGAAAGAGTATTTCTACCTCCAAATCAGGCAGATCTTTTTGTCCCGACTTATGACATCAATCAGCAGGTAGAGGGCACGTCTGCCACCAACCGACAGCACTGACGCAGATGCATGATGATGATGATGTTTTTTGTTTTTTTTTATTTATAAACTTTATTTAATATTTCAATTTATGGATCGCAGATGTTAGTCCACTGGTGGAATGAACTCTCAAGCAACCTTACACTTGACGATATTTATTACAAGAGTAAAGGCAGATAAAAAATATGGCAATCTCATATAGAATTTGACTTTAAGAATCTCGTAGGTCAATGTAAGGCATAGTGACAATGATAAGATCTGAGTGCAAAGGTTTGTGTTGTTTTGTTGTCTTGTTTGTTTTAAGTGGGGTTTTCCCACCGTTTATGTCTGTTTGTTTTGTTAGGCTTTTAGTTTTGTTTCCGTTTTGTTTTGAGGGTATATGTTTGGATATCATTTTGGTTCTTTAACAGACCAGCCCCAACTTAGGATGAGAAAACAATGACATGAAGTGTTTCCTACTTTTTTTTTATAAGTCCCCTTCATCATGAAGTATGGTAGGAAGACTATTTAACTATTTAATTATTATTTCAGAGTCATTGATTTGGTAGTACTATCTGGTATTTTCAATTAGTGCAATGAGTAGAATTTTTGGTTAAAATATTTGGCATTATTATAGCACTATGAAATATGTCTTGGTGTGTATGGACTTTGACTGACTTCATTTTTTATTGGAAGTTGTTGTGGAAGATGTGGGGGTTTGTGTTCTATGTATCTACAGTATACCCGTCTTGTTGTGATCGAAAATATAAAAATACAATAAAAAAAAAAAAAAAATTGGGTATGAACTTCACTGAGAAAATAATTCTTTGGAGGATTTCAGGTCAAAACCTAAGAAACTAAAACATGACAAAACCTCTTCAGCCTCTTGCTCTTGTCCTCTTGTTGTTTCTTTTAACGCAATGTTTTGAGGACACGCCTGCAGTTGGTTCTCTAAGACCATTGAAGTTTTTCCCTCTTGGCACTGTTTCAGCAAACTGATAAAACATTTGCTGATGATCAGATCATCAATGAAGATGATCAGCACGTCCTGGATGTAACTGACCCTCTTAGATCCTCTGGAAGCAGGGGTACTTGGTCTTGCCCACAGAATTTACTCTTCATTTTTATTAAATATTTCAAATCATGGGAAAAAAACGTAACTGAAGTTGATCTGAGGTTGTTCTCTGATACTAAACAAGAGCAACTAAATCAAACCAGCAGCTAAGCTGAACTTCTGTAATTTTCTACCTTCTTTGCTGCTTTCCGAGTCAACCTCCTCATCTTATGCTCGTTCACTTCAAATATTCTGGGTGGAGTTTATTTTCAGAGCCAGATTTGAGTTGCTGTAAAACAAATAAAAGAGTTGCTGTTTGCAGGCTTCAGTTTCAAACCAAATGATAAACGAGAGCTGGATAAAAAAAGAGAAGTGGTCAGAACCAATCTGATGATGTTCGGATGGTGTCGATCGTAGTTAGTGACCTCAAAGTTCAGCAGGGACTGAGTTGTTCTGTTCTTCTGCGTCGTGAAGCTCCGGACGGCATATGCGAGGACACGGGATGGTATTTTTGTCTGTTTTTAGTCTTTAAAGCGCAAGAAGGAACTGAAGCTCTAGTGATAACCAGGAACCGGAGTGTGCAGATCAGCCCCCGAATCTCGCACTCAGAAGGCGCGCCGATTTTTTCCAGTGGCCAGCCGCGGCACTGCAACAAAAAATCCCATGGGGCCCAGAAAGCTTTTTTCCCATAGACCGCAATAGTAAAAGAGAAGCCTCTAAAACTGTTCACAGGACACCTCCAGCTGTAATCACCGGCAATTACTAATCTTTGTATTCTATATTTTTAAGTCATGGACTTTATATCCGTCAAAAATGTTTTATAACGGCCAGAAAAGTCAAAGAAAAGTATTTTTCTGGGCGTGACGTCACGGCTGACGTCACGGCTGACGTCACAGCCGTGTCCGTGCATTCCACGGATGTATTATATTAATTAATTAATAATATTATGTAATTATACTATATTAATAAATTAATAATATACCGTATGTAATACTATACATGTAATAATATACATGAATTAATATATTATATTAATACATATTATATTAATATTCGCGTCATTGCCCCGGGGCATGATGGGAGGCCCCAGAGCATCATGGGAGGTGACTCAACTGCGCATGCTCTATGGGCCCGTGTACGCGGAAGTAAACCCGGAAGTCAGAAATTTTTTCGGCACATGCGCTGGCTGAGCAAAATGCATTGAAATGAATGGGCGGCCATTTTTGGTCTTCCATCCAGTTCTATAATACATCCATGGTGCAGACCCACATCTTTATCTAGAGCACAAATCCCAGGCTGGGGGGTTCCACGAAGAACCAGAGTTACAGTTCCCGAACTCTCACAAAGTTTCCCACCAGCAGATTCCCACCAAAATCTCAGTCGTAGCTAGAGTTCAGAAACAGACGTCAGTATCTGCAGAGCTTCCTCTTGCTTCCTGGATTGGCAGTGGATGTCACCCCCCCCCCCCCCCCCCCCGAAAAAAAAAAACTCACTGGGTTTGCACATATATATGCATTAGGTTTTTACCGGCATGGTATCAACCATTAATATGTGTGCAGACAAGGTAAAAAAAAAAAGTATCTGCAGAGCTGTCCGGCCTTGAGAACCCATCTGCACTCATCTCGTGTGTTTGAACTTTCTTTCAGTTTTGTAGAATTGTGTTTGAGCTAAAGTCCCACGTGGCCGAGGGGTCCGGGGGTCTTCTGGAGGTCCACATAGAGATCTGTGGACCACAGTGTGGGAAACCACTTGAGTGAATGAAGTGTAGTAATGTAATAGAAACACAGTCAACACCTCTGATAGCTTTTTACATTTATTTCAAATTACAAGTACTGAACTTATCAAAATAACATTATCAATTTGGTATTTTTCACAATCAGAAGAACAAGTTGAAGAACAGATTAAGGCATCAACATCTCCTTTTCCAGTTTCTCCTTCAGCAAACGTCAAAGAGAGTGATACAAAAATAAATTTACAAGTTTTCTGATTGAAAAATGTCTGTACGAAAACAAAGATACCAACAACGAGAAACAACGACAGACGCGGTCACAATAAAACCACAAACACAACACTTCCACATCAAACACAATGAAAATCCGGATGTTCACAGCTGTTTCCAGCTTCCTTAGAAGTCAAGAAGATCCTGATTTCTGAAGAAAGTCCAGTGAGACGGGAACTTTCTTAATCTGTACATTTGTACATCTGTACACAGACAGTTCAGTCCAAATAAATAAAACAATTCTGAAATTATAAACTCGCGAATTCACAAGAAAACATTTAGGTTTGTGTTTGGAAATGTATGAGTTTGCAGGAAAATTGTGGAAAGAAAAATCTGAATTTCTGATTTTATAAATGTAAACATCTGCAAGAGAATACAAATCTTGACTTCATAAACCCCACCCACCTATCGATGCCCAAACCGTTCACTGTGACACGCGGGATATCGACTTTATTAACATGCAAGTAAAATATATCAAGTAGAATGAGAGAAAAACACCCAAAAATCATCAAAAAAACCCCAAAATACAAAAAATCTGGTTTCCTAAAGAAAACGCATATCATGACCTGATAAACTCACAAATCCCAAAGAAGTAAACAAAATACAATAAATACACAAAACTTTATGACCTCACAAATCAGCAAGAAAAACCATCAAACTGTTTTACAAGCTTGTAAATTTGTTTTGTTTGCCAGCAGACGGAGAACGTCGGTGTCATCACAGAAGAACTTATTTGTTTCAAGTGAAGGTCATTCTGCCTGGAGGTCTGCTGGAGACCTGGAGCCTCATGTTCGAAACGTGCGGCGCACAAAAAATGTGCGTACGCCACTTTCTACGCTCACGATCGGATATTCGAAAATTAATTTGAACGTAGAAAGTTGCTTTTCACGCACACACCAAGGCTGGCGTACGCACTTTACTGAGGTTTTGTCCGTTGGCGACAATCACTGGTGATGCAGTGAAGTGCATGTGATTTTTTTGTTTTGTTTTTTTTGCACAATAGTCCTTATCTCTTTGATTCACTGTGACCGGAAAAAGTCGGATAAACCATTCTGGAAAAGATCGCGAACTAGCGGTCAGGGGGGGTACTGCACCGCGGCGAAATGGAGTGACGGAGAAGTCCGAAGGGTTCACGACGGCGTCACGGTGACAGCGTGTGCTCTGCGTTGGTTTGATGCAGAACCTTAATTCAGGCTTTAAATCGACGGCGTGGCCCGCGGCGTAGGCTTCGCAGCGACACGCACCGTACGGTGTGCGTCGCCGCGTACCCTACGCCGTAGGCTCTGCGTTGGTGTGACACGGAATCATAAATCAGCCTTGAAGGCTGATTTATGGTTCACCGGGAGCAAGGGCTCGCTGGCGGTTGATGTTGATCCGCGGACCAAACTTGTTAAGGAGCATCAAACTCACTCTTATCTACGCAGAAATAACGCTAAAATATAAAGAAGGCGTCCCAAAGTGTGATCCATGGGGAAATAGGAAACTGAAGATGTGCACGCTATATGTGTAGGCTATATACACTGTTCCCTCCACTTCTGCAGTGCAGCTTGAAAGCCCCGCCCACTGCAGCCATCGACAGTAAATGCTGCGGCTGCTGCGCTGCGCTCTCTGCATCGGTTGTGTGTTTGGCTGCGCTTTTTTTTCTTTTTTTTTTAATCCTGCACGTTAATCGCGCGTTAAAAAAATTGACGGCGTTAAGAGGACGTTAAAGCAGCACAATGTAACTTTCAGCTTTTGTTGAGTTTGGCGTCTCCTTTGGACAAAAGCGGTAGTGCTTTACCAGTAGTGTTGAAGGGTTCCTACCATGCACCTCAAAGTTACATAGTGCCAGTGAAGGCGATACAGACCCCCCAGACCATGACAGAGGTGTCATTAAACCTGTTGGAAGTTGATGTACCATCACAATGACTCTGGAAATATGATATTAAGGTGGAAAAGTTACATAGTGCTGCTTTAAGTTAACGCTTTATTAACGCGTTAACTTTGACAGCCCTAATAACTACTACTTCCTATTAAGCAAACCCAAAAACCAGTAGTATCAAATAAGTCCACGTGAAGCTTTGATTAATATCAGTGCAACAGAGTGTGGAAAAAGAAAAACATTTCTTGCATGTTGCAAAGTTGCACAGACCTGATCAGGCCACTTATCAGCTCTCCAGGAGGGGTGTCACCCCTAAACTTCTGATTGTACCGTAGGTGTGTGAACATGCTGATGTTTACAGCACTCAAATAGTCATTTCAAGGAAACTTTAAACATCCATGCTGTACAAATTCACGTATTTATACTTTCTATGTAAAACACAGAAAAAAAAAACAAATCACAGAAAAAACATGTCAAATACAACACTTGAGGTAATCATTAATAACACTTAGGAAGGTACTTGAAAGCTGGTATTTGTTTCAGTACTGGATCCTCACGAGACACCAACTTGAGTTTACTCAGCTTTGAACGCCGCTTCACCAGGCAGTTGGCAGCTTTTCCAATGGCACATCTGTGGTTTGTGTATGCTGCTGTTTTACTGCTGTTTTGAACAAATAACAGTCATTGTGAAGTTGAAGTGATACACCAGACTGGAGGATGATTAATACGGTACCACGCTGAGTCAGCTGGACTAAAGACATCACTCACAAGTTGGTCTGAGAGTATCTAATAAAAGAATACAAGAGTTGTGACTGAGAACACTGGATTAAAACCACATGCTGAACTTGTTCAGCCGTAAACTGAAAACATCAATTGGACGGTAAACTACAGTAGAGAAAAAGTTGATGCCCCTGTTTTAATCCTGTAACTTTTTTATTCTTTTGTATGTAAAATTCTTTTGTATGTATCAGGAATGACCTGATCCCAGCTGGTTCTAGTCTGGGACAAATACAAGCACAGATGAACACTATTTTTATCGTTTCCTGTACA
The DNA here is from genome assembly GCF_033807715.1 of Cololabis saira. NCBI lineage: Eukaryota > Metazoa > Chordata > Actinopteri > Beloniformes > Belonidae > Cololabis > Cololabis saira. The sequence continues at coordinate 22,347,489 of NC_084597.1, forward strand.
CTTTAATCCGTGTCATAATTTCAAGGAATCTTCTTCCAGGTCCGGAGGTTTAAGGACCTTAATGCTCAACGTTTGAAACCAATACGGAGGTGGACGTAGATCGCAATACGTATCATTCTCTGATTATGTTCGTCTTTTTGCATGTCGTCTGGGAGTGTGCACATACAGACGAAATAGACCACCAGACATCGTGGGGGCAGCAGTGAGTCGATTTCTGAATGAAACGAAGAAAAAAAAAGGAACTGCTGGACACCTGAAAATATTGAAAATGACCTTATTCATCATTTCTGCACCTGTGAAAAATGATAGAAAAATTATTAAATATGAACTTTGGTTCTGTTCACGGCGCTATTTCTGATCCTCCGAGAATTAGCACAAATAAAACTAATAATCCTGCCACAGTCGCCGTGTTTGCAACTTCAGTAGTTGACTCATCACTGTCTCCTGGTGGATGTGTTGCTTAGCAACCACATGAAGGCAAATGATGCACCTAACCAAGTATCAGTCATATGTACGTAGAACTCTTAGTTCTCCAGTTAACGGATCATTCATACTAATATATCTGCTCTTTTGTACCTTTGACAATATATCTGTCTCTCCTCTGTTCTTCATCCTCTCTTTCCTATCTCTCTTTTCCTGCTCCACCCGTCTGGTCTTCAGCAGGATCCAGTTCCTGGTCCAGGTTCCTTCCCCGAGGGTAGTTTTTACCTGTTATTGATTATGTAATAATTGATCAGTGGTCATGTTCTGGTCTCTGGAAAGATCCTGGAGACAACTTGTGTTATAATAGATACTTTATAAATATATAACTGAATTGAATAGTGTCATCGCTGTTGTTTGTGACATCGTGCCCTAAAGCTTTATATCACAAACAGACAGCCCGCTAGTCCAGGGCTACTTAGGCTGTTTTTTACCAACAGCAGTGACAGAAATGTGTGACAGCTAAACAACGCCTCCCATCTTTCGTGCTGCTTTAATGTCCAGAACCACGTTTGGAGATAGCCAGAGTGGCGTCACACTGCTGTCGGGCACAGTGGTGGAGGGATGAAGGTCTGTATTAACGATTGGCCAAATATTTGAATTCATTTTTGTTAAATACATAACGACAAGGCAAAAAAAACCTTTGTTGTTGTCCGTCCGAGGTTGTGTTTTCCAAATGTCTACGATCAAATTACTTAGCTTTTTAATAGATACTGTACGTTTTTACACAAAGACAACATTGGATTAAAAGGAGGGGTACTAACTTTTCCACACTTTTGCACATTTTTGACCACACTGAAATACTCTGAGCTACAAAACTGCGTTGGTTTACATCTGGGCTACAAGTACTGTACAAGCTGTTCAGAGCATTTAATAAATGTAAAAAAAAAAACCAGTAGAAAGACCTGCAGCGACCAAAACAGCGAGGATCTCATCAGTTTACTGAGACCTGAGCAGAGTCCTCAAACACTGCTTTTAAAAGAGTTTAAACTGTTATGACCCAGCAGCCTCTGACCGACTGCAGCGGCGACGAGGCGGTCAGCAGCCATGTTTCTGTCCACCAACAAACGCCGGAGACACGGCGACTCTGAAAGAAGCTCAGACACTTAAAAAAAAAAAGTTTTACACTCGCACGAGGTGTTTTTGTTCTGGCCTTTTGAGCCGCAACAACACGTCATGTGACTGTCACCTATGGGTCACATGACCAACCGAAACGAGCGCCATTGTTTCACCGGTAGGAACTGTGGCAACATAACGGGTCAACCAGCTACGACTCCTGTGAACTCTTGGGCAACGATGTCCCAGAAGCCCCTGAGGCGGAGGTCGCCTAGCGACGGGTCGCTGCAGACGCTGTTTCTCGTGGTAATAATGATGACTAGAAAGATATAGACCTGCCAGAACTGATTCCGGGACATTCAAAGATTTGGACTTATTTTAAAAAACAAACATTTCATCAACATCGGTGAGGTTTTGCACCAAAAGTGTACTGGAAATGTACAAAGTTATCAAACCTTATCTTTGAGTCTTTCCAGTCAACAAGAACAACAAAACCCTGAATATTAGGATATGACACATTTCTAATGAGTCAAACCTTTTTGAACTAGGTTAACTCGGGCAGTCATGTGACAAAGTTTTAGAAAAGTTTCCAGAAAAAAAACCAAAATTTTTTTTTGCCATCTGAACTTTAGCTGGAATGGTCTGAAGTTTGACTCGTACAAGAAACGAGTTAAAGGTCAAGTGTGTTGGATCGAGCGCCCTCTAGTGACATAAACCACCAACTGCACCAACAGAACCCCAGTCCAAACATGCAGCAAAGACATCCTAAAACCTCCCAGAGCCAGAGCTCGGGTTGAGCGTTCTGGGCTACTGCAGAGACGGGAGGTGGATCTCATAATGATCACGTTTATGCGACTCTACGATACTGAAAACAAGATATAATATTGTAAATCTGACCCATGCTGTTGCTGTGAAGGTGAGCAGGCCTTGTAAAGCCATGTCTCCCATTCAGATCTGAGATCCAGGGTCCTGCTGGACCTCAAATTAAAACACTAAACAGACACAGAGCATCCACGTTGGCAGCCTCGGGTGGCTCCGTCACTTCCCTCCATGTACCTGGCGTCTGCCCCGGGCGAGGTGCTGGTGTTTTCAGCTCTGCAGTGACGCCTTCCGGCTGTCTCTCAGGATGCCGTCCAGGCCGTAGAGCTGCCGGAGGAAGCCTCGGTTGGGGATGACGCCGCGGTGGTCTTTCACAGTCTTGATGGCCTCCACCAGAGTCAGGTTTTGTCTGATCATCAGGTAGGCCAGCACGAGCGTGGCTGAGCGGCTCACTCCCACCGTGCAGTGGACCAGCACCTTCCCTGCACCGGACATCACAGTAGTCATACGTTAGCATGCTTGATTTTCTTTGTTTCCAGCCTCAGTTCTGCACCTCGTGGACTCATTGGCGCTTGTTGAAGTTGTTACCAGTAAATATCAGACAGTCTTCTTCTTTTGGCCATTTTAAAATCATCTCTTAAAGGTAGTGTCATTGATTTTGGAGAGCTAGCAAGATTTGAAAGTGGCACCTCCTCTAAGCCCCGCCCCCTCCTCCCCCTCCCAGCTTAAATCATGTAAAAACTCTAATCTAAACGGATTGGTCCAGGACCAGAGGCTTGGCAGAGGGGGAAAGAACCAAAAAACCAACCCCCCCCCCCCCCCCCCTGTCCCATGCGCGCACTCGCTTCCAGCCCGACGTGTCCACTTCCCACGGGTCCTCCTGGGCTCACAGTGTCCCAGTGTAACCCCCTCCCTCCCCTCTGCCACGGACCCCCAGTTTGTAGTTATTATGTAGTTATTTCCAGAGCGGCTCGGTCCCGCTGTGTGTGAGAGCGGGCAGGAGAGTCGTCGGTCCGGGCTGCTGCTGCAGGACTCTCCGCCCAGCAGCAGCAGCCCACAGGGACACGTGAAGCCGCAATGAAGCGCCGCAGCAGCTCCGGCTCGGAAGCAGTATGGGGGTCCGTGGGGATGGAGACGCCTCCATCCCGGCGAGAGCGGAGAGCGGAGAGCGGGTGGCGGTGGGCTGCAGGCTCTAGAGCCACGGCTACGCCGTCTACGCCTTAAGCTGTCCAAAATGTCCTGGAAAACTGGACTCCTGCAAATGCGCGTTCCCCAAAGTTTGTGGGGGGGGTGGCTTTGGACGGAGCGCTGACGGGAGGGGGAGGAGGGGGCGGGGCTTAGAGGAGGCGCCACTTTCAAATCTTGCTAGCTCTCCAACATCAGGACACTACCTTTAAGATTTTTCTGACAGGCTTTTAACCCAGTATGAGATGTTGACTTTAACTTATTTTAAATTATTTTAATTATTTTTATATAAATCTTATTTATTTATTTTATTCTTAATTTCTATCTTTGTTGTTTTGTTTTTTTTACGTTTTTGAATCTAGTAGTGGTGCAAAGTGTATTTTATATTAAGTGCTTTATAGATAAAGTGGACTTTTTTGTTTGTTTTGGCTGTATTAAGTGTCTATTGAGCTATTTAATGTTTATTTGTTGTCATTCTGGTTCTTTCTGGTTGTATGAATATTCTCTGTGGTGGATTTATGTCTTTGGGGCTGTTGTGAGTATTACTGAGTCTTTGTGACAGTTTAGATTATTTTTAACTAAGCTTATTACATTTTTTTATAGGTTTGAAGTTTGAACTTCATAAAAAATGTTTTAATGTTTGTTTTTCTCCTTGAAATTCTTTTAAAGAGTTCTTTTAGTTGTTCTTTTAAGCTTTGGAGGTTATTTTTTAGGTTTCTCTGATCTGTCTAAACTATGTGATGGGCGTATTGAGCCTCTTTGAGGTCATTTTAAAGGGGACTTATTATGGCATCTAATACCTATTTTAAACAGGCCTGGAATGTCTTAAAAACAAGCTTTGATTGTTTTTGCTAAATAAATTAGAAATTCAGCCTCTGAGCCATGTCTTTATCTTCCCATTCTCTAACTTCATTATCTATGCGGGATTCTGAGTGGGCGGGGCTATGATAATGAGGCTCTGTGCTGATTGGTTGCCTGAATGACGCGATACACCACTATGAAAAAATGGCGGAAGCTCCGGCCGGCGGAGTTAGTTGTGGGCGTGGTTTCACGCATCAAAGGCCAACCTATGTAAATCGCGCCCGTCGTTACGTAAAGTCAAGAGCAGAATCTGAACGACTCGTAGAAGCCACATCACACTGGATGGATCATCCGGGCGGCTGTACAGACACTGCAGAATTTGATTGCTTTCCTCCTTCTCTGAGTTGGCAGGCTGAGGGGAGACCACTTTATATATGTTAAAGCAAGAGAAAACATGTTTTTCATAATAGGTCCCCTTAAAGTGTCTTTGTGGGTATTTTAGCAGTTAAGTCTGTTTGTTTTGAGTGCTTTTAGTGGTTATTCAGAATTTCTCTGTAATCATTTTTATTCCCTCTGTTGCCACATGTATCTTTGTGATTATGGTTATTTGATGACCGTATCAATAAATGTCTGTCTTTGCGGTCATTTTGATTGTTTTTGAGGTTTCTCATTGAAATCGTTTGAACTCTGTGGACTCTTCTGGAGGCCATTTCAGTCTTGCATCCTTTCCTTGTCTTCATCTGGTTACCTCCGTGTGGTTATCACTGCAGTTTCCTGTTAACGGGACATTAGGTGCATAACTTTTACCCACAGACAGACTTGCCTCCACTGCTGAGCGCTCTGTGGATGAACTCTGCAGCAGGATAGAAGTTGACGCTCATGTCAAAGGTTGGGGAGTCGTGGGCCTCGATGCCGTGGTAGGTGATGTCCATTCCTTCGTAGTACTCTGCTCCCCCACGCCACTTGCTCTGAGCGCAGTTCAGGATGTGCGTGATGCCGAGTCTGGCCAGCTCACGGCGGTCTGAGGCGATGTCTCTGCAGAGAAGAGAGTTACAAATCCATCTATTAGGCCTACTTGAAATCTCCTGGCTGCACGTAAGATAAAGATGTCTACTTAAACTCGTTCACCTTTGTACCACTCCCATAATATTAATCTCCATTTTTAAGGTTTTCTACCCCGCACCAAAATAGTAAATGGCATTCAGCCTGGGCACAGCGCCCAACCGTGACCCCTCCAGCTTGACAGTCTGAGATCTTTCTGCTGAAATAGGCTGGTTTCTCATGGAAACCAGGAGAAACCCAAATCTTCTCATTGTTTTTGTCTTGGACTTGAACTGTGACATCCTCTGGGATGCCTGTGGGCTCTGAGGCGGAGCGCTAAGGCTTTCTTTTTCTTTTTTGTATTTCTCTAGAGTATTACACATCTGATCTTGTAGTAAATTTGCTGGCACATCGTCCTCCTGGAAGATTGGCAGTAGTCTTGAATGTTTTCTACTGGTGAACAACTTTTCCTGCTATAGGATGCTCAACTCCAAATAGTTAAGAAATGGTTTCGTAATCTTTTCCAGCACGATGTGTAAAACAATCGCATCTCTTGCGATTGTTTTAGCGGCTTTAGAGGCTCGGGCTCTGGTGTTGGAACGATCTTCCGCTCTCTCTGCGTTCCATGGAGTCTGTTGACTTCTTCAAAAGGCAACTAAAGACCTTTTTATTTGTGCAGGCTTTTGCCTAATTGTCTTGGGGCTGTTATGATCGTAAATGTGTTGTCTTGGCCTTTTAATCTTAAATTTGTATGTATCTCTTAACTGTGTTTTTATTTTAATTGTGAAGCGCTCTGTGACCATGGTCTGTGAAGGGCGCTGTATAAATAAAGTTTACTTACTTACTTACTTACTTACTTACTTACTTACTTACTTACTTACTTACTTACTTACTTACTTACTTACTTACTTACTTACTTACTTACTTAAACCATTACTATTGTCTTTTCCTTTAGCACTGGGTTAACACACCTGAATGATCAGGACCAAAAAACTACCAAAACGTTTAGCGTTTACAGAGGTTTGAGCATCTGCTGATGATCAGCTCATCATTGATGACCATAATTGACGAGTGATCATCATTATTTATATGATTAGTTATCATTATCATCACATCCATCATCATTGATCAGTTCATAGATGATGATGAGGATCAGCTCATCAATAATGGTGATCAGTTCATCAATGATGGTGATCAACATCAAGTCCTCCTGCAGCTCCTGTTTTTTTGCTGAAACACAAACTCACTGATCCCCGATGTAAAGCCGCGGCCACACTTCGTCGGCGTGGTTACACGCCGTCTTGCCGGTGTACAGAAGCCTCTCCAGCTCCGACACACTCAGGTTTGGGGAGGCGCGTGAAGAATCTTTCCGGTTCGGAGACCTGGAGCTGCTCCGGGACCGCGAAAATCGAGACATGAACGCCATCTAATCTGAAACACAGAGAGGAAAACAACAGACTCATTTCAGAAAGACCCAAGAACATAAATAAAGCTGGAAAACAATAGAGAAACAAAACTAGACAACATCTTCTGTCCTATAAAAGCACCTTGAAGCAGTTCGTGCACAAAATACCAAAACGTGGAATGAAAAGGAAGAAGAAGGTGAGATAACTGATGGAAGACAGACAGTCCAGAATGTTTGGCCCAAACGCTGTCCACATCTGTGGGTTCTTTGGCCCACGTAGAGCTTTAACGGACAGGCCCAGGGTGAACCCAGGGTGAATGTTGCTGCCTGAATTCAGCCCCATGTCCACCAGAAGTGGTCCAGTGTTTCATTGTCGTTGGTCGTTGGGCCAAGCTTGGCCCTCTCAACCATGTTACAACTAGACAATGAACTCTGGGCCACATCTGGCTGATGCGACACCCAGAACTGGTCCGGCTCCTGGACTCTAGGAATGGGCGATATTTTACCGTTCACGATATACCGTCAAAAAAATTCCCCACGGTAATAGTTAGAGAAATAACAGGAATAATCGTTCAGTTGCGGCTACAAGCACCAAAATTGGCACACATACTCCTTAGGGGTTGCTCTTTTGATAAAACCATTGTGCCAGAAAAAAAAAAAGATGGCAGCCTTTTTTCAAGATGGCCGCCATCGAATATACAGTAATATTGCATTTCGCAATAAAATCCAATAGAGTTGTCCTATTGGAATGATCTTGGTGTCAAATCATAACCTTTTCACTATGTAGAATCTAAATTTGTACCCATGGACTTACACTTTGGCTTCCTTGTACCATATATCAGTCCCAGAATCCTAATATTCTGCAAAATTTGAGTTTTTTTTGTTATGTTTGACACTGGTAAAATGGATGGCAGTGTATACTTTAGTATTGTTAGAGGTTTTGTGTGTGGTTTTTTTGGCACAATGGTTTAATCAAAAGAGCAACTCCTAAGGAGTATGTCTGCCAATTTTGGTGCTTGTAGCCGCAACTGAACGATTCACCTGTTTTCTGCCTGTTATTTCTCTAACTATAAGAATTTGTCATCTCGCGGTAAAAACGATAAATTCCCGTTGATGACGTTTTTATGTAAAGCGAAGACAGCGTTAAATCAACGCACAACGTACGTGAAGGAAGGAAGGAAGGAAGGAAGGAAGGAAGGAAGGAAGGAAGGAAGGAAGGAAGGAAGGAAGGAAGGAAGGAAGGATGCAAAGATATGAGCCTGAAAGAAAGAAAGAAAGAAAGAAAGAAAGAAAGAAAGAAAGATAAATTCCCGTTGATACGTGTTTGTGTAACAAACATGGCGGATCTGAGTCATTCCAGTTTTTCAGTACAGGTGTAACTCATTTAATTGATTTTTATCAATTCAATTTAATTGGTGTAGTTTAGTAGCATTTAGTATTCTTTTAGAGCAGTGATTTGGGGTTCCAAAGACACAATGTGGTGATAGATTTATAGTTACAAAGGTGGAGTTGAATTGGTATTTTTTTTATCGTCATTTTTATCGTTATCGGGATAAATGCCAGAAATTATCGTGATAAATCTTTTAGTCCATACCGCCCATCCCTACTGGACTCTGGGCCACATCTGGTACCATAACTGAGCCGTAATTGATAAAAGTAGCCCAGATTAGACCCAAATGTGATGGATGATGATGGATCCAAATGTTTTTTTTGTGTGTGTGATAATTACAAATTTGGTGAAGATGGATTTAAAAAGTTTAACAGCACACAACAAAACATGTAATTAATAGAGGCTTTTTTGCGTCTGTGATGACGGATTCCCTATCATGAAGTCCTAACATCTGCTGTGAACAATAATTGGAGGAACAAACAGGTTGATGCTGAAAACGTCTCGTCAGCTTCGCCTCGTGACAAAAACATACCTGTAGCTTGGTTTTGGATTGAACTTGGCAGCGCGTCTCCTCGCGTTCGAGGCTCTAGAATAACAGCCAACCTTCGTGTTTCTCCTCATATCACCTTTATTTATTTTTTTATACCTCGCTGGTGTTTAACTCCGTTTTTCTCAGCGGTTGAGCTGCTGCTGCGCGGCCATGTTAGTGGGAGGAAGGATGGAGAGGAGGAAGGACGACGGTAATCCAGCTGCTGCGGTTCCCCTGACTGTCTCCCCCGTCTCCCCACCAGTCCTCCAGACGCGTCTCCAGTCAAACCATGGATAAACCCCCAGTCACCGCTGAGCCGCAGCGCTCAGCATCCCTGCACAAACCTCGCTGCTTTATTATCATTTATAGTTTCTGGCGTGGACTCGCGGACTCGTGGTGTCGATAGCCATCTAGTGGTCAAATCAGGAAACGTCAATATGAAGGAAAGGAAAACGGAAAATGAGTTTTGCGTCATTTATGAGAGTCTCGGCCGGATTATCCATACCTCTCATCAGTCAGTGAATGCCAGAGAGCCACATGAGTGAAAATAACAAATTAAAATAACATGTAAATGTTTCACTTGAAGACAATCAATGTGTATATACACTGAAAAAATGTAAAATAAATAAATGTGCTTTAATTCCCTTTTGTGTTTTCATTTAGGTTCTATTATAGGAATTACATACATAGGATGTACACAGCATTTCAGTGTAAACAAAGGTAGAGCTATCAGATTCTGAGCACCTACTTATATTTTGTAACTGGTTGACAGGTAGATATTTTAGATTTGTTTTAAATCTGTCTTAAAATGTAAGATACTGGACCTCGGTTTGGCTAGTGGGACAGCGGGTGGAAGAAAATGTCTCTTATTTTATCCAAAACTTGACAAATATGAGTTGGACTGATGTGGTCCACTTTTCTGGTCTTAGTGAGGACTGGAGCAGCGAAGATCTAACTGATCTTTTAAGGTGGACGTGTAAAGATGCTGTTACAATAATCAAGCTACTAAAGATGAATGCATGGACTAGTTTTTCCAGTTCCTGCTGAGACATCAGATCTTTCAACGTGGCGGAGACGCAATGGAGCTTGGAAATGCGAAGACGGAGGCTGGATGAAACAGTCGCAGCAGCAGGCTCTCTGCATCCTGAGCATTGCATCCATTTAAGGTTCCACATCTAGGCGAGATTATCCACATACTGAAGCGGGCGAGCACCCAGGGGCACCAGCCAATGAGGGGACACCAAATCAAATGACTAACTGGACCATATATGTCATATTTTGTTATTTTCTCTATATATTTTCTGGAAGACGAGCAAACAGGTGCAGCAGTAACCAATGATATAATAAAAATACATGAAAATAGTAATAATAAAAATACAATAGGGCCTTCGCGCTGTCAGTGCTCGGGCCCTAATAAAAAGAATTGCGTTTGAGTGAGAGTCTTAACAATTTAACAACCTTAAATCTAACAGCCTACACATTGCTATTTTATTAATGTGCTGTTCTCTACCTTCACATCAGCTCATTCAGTAGGCCTGATTGATTGTTTAGTCATGTGCTGTAATAGTTTTGCATGTAATCCTCAGACAGGCCAGATATGATGGAAATGATGATAGTTAACATGTGGTCTTACATTGACATGTGAGGTTTATTCTGATTGGAGCATCAGTGTAGTTTGGCGTTTGTAGACTCATGTCTATGGTGTTACTCTTAGTTGGTTGCTTGTCTTACATTTATTTGTAGTATGAGTGTTGAGCAGGTACTTCAGCAATACGTTAATGTAAATCTATGGTCTTTATAACCATAGTAAATTTCCCCTTTTTTTACTGTAAAATGTGGAAGGAGGGGGCCACTTCAAGTGTGGTCACCCTGGGGCCCCACACTGAGTTAATCCGGGTCTGTTTACAGTCAGTGGAATATTCTTTCGTTTTATCGGGATCAGGACACGCCTTTCACTGAATGTTAAAAAGACTGTCCACATGTTTGCTAAACAGCCGGTTAAAGCCCCTTGATTGCAACCGAGGTCATCCACTTTGGGCCCCTGAGCAAGGCCCTTAACCCTTACTGCCCCACGGGCGCTGTGCCATTGCATGGCAGACCACTGCTTCTAGTTTGACTAGAAATGGGTTAAATGCAGACACTAAAATTTCCCTATTGTGGGATTACTAAGGGAAAAATTTAATTTAATTTAATTTTAAGATCGAACACTCTGGTGTGTTTCTGGGAGGAGAGGAGCTCAAGTTGGTCACTGAATTTAAATGTGCGAGTCATCTTGGACCTAACACTCTCCTTCAGGAAGCACATCAAGAAAGTGTGTAACTCTGTTAAATATGGCTAGGCAAACTTCAGACAAATAAGAAACTCATTGACTGACAGTGCAGCAATGATGTTTTTCCATTCAATGATCCTATCAGACATTAACTATTGCCTGCCTAACTGGTCATTACCATGTTCCACAGAACTCAAGCCGATTGAATCCCTTTATAAAAAAGTACAAAAAATCTTAGACAACAAACCACATTCATTTCATACTTGTAACATTTAAAAAAAAACTTATATTTTTAAGCCTCCAAATTTTGAAAACCTTCAGATATGCATGCTCTGTGTACAAAACCCTTCATGGTCTTGTACCGCCGCTGAAAGAGTTCTTCAGAAGGAAATCTGTGGGTGGTATGAACACTCGGGCGTGTGATAGAGGGGACTGTGAGATACCGCATAGACAAACCACCTTTGGGATGAATGTGTTATCTGTTGTATGCGGGAAAATCTGGAACAGCCTTCCATCTACAATAAGGGATTCTCCCTCATACTCTTCCTTTAAGGGAAATCTCAAGGAATGCCTTAAAACATCTAAAATCTGTGATCATTAATTGTTTTATTGTATTAACTATTGCAGTGTTGTGACATTTTTAATTGTTGTTGATATTGTGTGTCGTGTAATGTTGCTTGTATCTTTTTACTGAGTCTTGCAGGGGGACTGTCAATGCAAATTAGCCTTTTGGCTACATATATATTTACATTTTAAAATGTTTATCAATGTAAAATGTCTACACAAAATAAAGTTAAATGAAATTAAATTAAATGGATTGATGACATTTGTTTAATCTATCTAAATCTAATTTAGATAGCTTTTATCTGCTATAAAACAGTGGCAATTAATTCTCCTCAAGATGTTTTTATTCAGAAGGAAATTCCTCAGAAAATATTAAGACCTGTTATGAACACCTATGTAACAGTAAAAGGTAAAAAAAAAAAAAAAAAGCTTTAAAATGACACAATAACACTTACAAACACATTTACAAACACCCTTAACTCACCACTGCTGCCATGAAAATAATCAGATAAAACATGGACAATGAACAACTATTTTCAGAAATGAAATAACGTTAAGAAAGATAACAATAATAGCTTACAATAGAACTGGAAACTAAACTGCTGTTGGAGTTCAGATATATACGAAACTGGAAATTCCGATCCGTGCGAACGCACCATGATGACGTGTAATGTCCTCGACGCACATGTGGTAGAGATGGCTGCGGAGCGTCTGCAATTTCACGAGCTCGGTTTAGACGATCGTCTGTTAAAGGTAAATAAACGAACCACCTCGGTGATAAAGTTGAAGGTAACAGTTGTTTAAGACTTGAACTTTCAGACCAAGGTCAGAAAACTGACAAGAAGTTTGAAAAATGGACTCAAGCAGCTTAAACTCTGTCCTGCAGCGATGCTGACGTTGAGAATAAAACCCAAACTACGCCACTCGGATGGCTCTTATTTACTATACTTTTTTATTTACTTTCTTATTTTCTTATTTACTTGTTTTTAAATACTTTATTCACTTTGATACTACTTATTTACTTGTTTTGATACTACATAAGTGACATAGTGCTATTATGTGATGGTGATAACATGCTGTCCCCTCATACTTGTAAGCAGTACTCGAGTTGTAAAACAAAATCAGGGGGGATGGTGGATTTTATCATATGGGGACAGATAATTTCTGCTGAATACAAATAATATAATATATTACAAATAATAGCACTGACCAAAACACCTGCAGAAATACTGCAGGAATGACATAGCAGCAGTTAAATGCAGCCTTCTGTAAGCTTTAAATATCCACTGGGCTTACATCAAATACATCAAAACACAACAATTAAAAACAGTTTTCTGAACTTATCAATATGACTCTGTCCTTCACAGGATAAGTAAAATGGATCACTGCAAAAACTCAAAATCTTAACAAAAATATTTGTCTTATTTCTAGTTAAAATGTCTCATTTTAGTAAAAAAAAATCTAATTACACTTAAAACAAGACTCATCACTGGAAAAAACAACAATTTTCACCTGTTTCAAGTAGATTTTCACTTGAAATAAGTAGAAACATCTGCCAGTGGAAAGAGATTTCTTTGCTTGTAATGACAAGATAAATCTTGTCCCACTGGCAGATTTTTCTACTTATTTCAAGTGAAAATTTACTTGAAACAGGTGAAAATTGTCAAATAAGATATTTTTCTGGTGATGACTCTAAATGTTGAAATAGCAGTAAAACCACATTCATTGATGAAATGACAAGGGATGGAAAGGAGGGATGGCAGTTTTACAGGGGGGATGATTTTGACCGTTTTTATTTCAGGGGGGATGCCATCCCCCCTCAACTCGACTACTGCTTGTATTTCATCTATTTCTAATTCTAATAACGTGATAATGTAGCTCGATCAAAACGCCATTAAAAACAAAATAAATGTATAAAATAAATAAGAGTTTTCAAAGAGATTTTTGCTTTTATCGCTGGCACCAAAGACTGTAAACAACAAAACGAAACCGCATGTGATTTTAGTTCAATGTAAAAGGTTATTGGAAAAAAAAAAGTTGTGTATTTTGAAAGAATTGGAACGGATGACGTTGAAGTTTGCTTCTGAATTCCTGTATTTTGTAAATGGTAACGATTAGAAAACAGTTCCTGATATGCACAACCTTTAAAAAGCCCGAAGTCCCCGGTACAAGGGTCAAAGTAAGTCAACCAGGTACACATAGTAAAGTACTGTATCTTTAGTATATTATATTTTTGAACGAGATGTTCTACAGGTGTAAATAATTAAACTAACTTCAGGACCATCTAGTCGCTATTATTTCAAAATAAAGGTCTTAACCCACGGAATTTTCCCAAAATCAATTTTTTTTTTCACGTAGGTTCTCATGCAGCTTCACTTTTTTTTTTTCATGTTTGTGTCATCTGATGCCACTCGGTGTTTGAACCCCGACCCAGTTAAAGATCCCAGAGGTCCGGTTATGTGACTTTAATCTTTGTTGGTGAATCTTGGAGAAGGTAAATGTTAGGTTTAGGCACGTAACATTTGTATCATCAAACTCTCTGGAGACAAAGAAAGACACAAACACGATTAGAATTTACTTGCAAGGAGAGCAGTCGAGATTTGTAAGATCTCCAACATACTCTGATTTGTCTCTGCTGCTTCCTTGCTTTTATTCACTCTGGGTGTACCCTAGTTTACATAGCTGACTGTGCCCCTAAAGGGAGGGGGAAAGGGAGTGGTCGAACTCAGTGTACAGGTATAGATTGTTGTTGTTTAGCAACAAGAAGTTTCCTCTTCTCTGCAGATTTCTGCTTTATGCTGACAAACAGGAAACTTCTTGTGCAGCACTTTTTAATCACTTAACACAGCATTGTTTTATCAGTGTGTCACAGGCATAAGCAAATTATCATACGTTCTGTTAATAGCGAGCATGATAACTTACTACAATAATTCCAACAGTAAACGTCCCACAGAGAAAATGAGCTTTGTTTTCTCCCATCATCTTGATGCAGGCGGTCGCAGACCTGGGCTGGTCCCAACCCACCCTGATCCAGGAAAAGGCCATCCCGCTGGCTCTGGAGGGGAAGGACCTTCTGGCTCGAGCCCGGACCGGATCTGGGAAGACTGCGGCTTATGCTATCCCCGTCATACAGCGTATCCTGTCCTCCAAACAGGTGGGAAGCAAACAGACGCGGCCGCTAATGAAAGCTGTCCTGTCTGTTACTCCGGTGGGCCCAAACCTCTTTTTCATCCCGTCGGTCCTCGCTGACTCTTATGGGTTTTTCTGCAGAGCGTTCGTGAGCAGGCCGTGAGAGCTCTCGTCCTGGTTCCGACCAAAGAGCTGGGCCAGCAGGTCCAGACCATGATGAGACAGCTAGCGACGTTTTGCTCCAGAGACGTCCGGGTGGCTGACATCTCCGGAAAAGCTGATGTGTCGACGCAGAGGTCAGTGTCGTAACTGGTTGGTGGTTCGAGGGTCTGCTGGCTTGGGTTTGGAGTTGGTTGCCATCTCCAGTTTGACCTCTAGATGTCAGTAATTGTTCTGCATTAAAATAAGAGGGGATGCTCTGTCAGCGTTGATTTTGGGGTGACTGATGGTGTCTCATGTTTGCACAGGCCCATCCTGATGGAGAAGCCTGATGTGGTGGTCGGTACGCCGTCCCGCATCCTGGCCCACCTCAACGCTCAGAACCTGGTCCTGCACTCCTCGCTGGAGATGCTGGTCGTAGATGAGGCAGACCTGATCTTCTCTTTCGGCTTCGAAGATGACCTAAAGAACCTGCTGTGGTGAGATTGACAGTTTTTGACCTCTGGTTGCTCGTCAGGAAAATAATTTCAGAATAAACCATAAAGCTTCGAGTTTGAGTTTCCTCAGAACAGAAGCAGCAACGTGTTTGAGTTGGTTCAAAGTAGGGCTGGGGATCAATTCAAATGTCAAGAATCGATTCGATTCCGATTATTAAGATTCAGAATCGATTATCAAGATTTGATTCGATTCAGATATTGATTTGGGTTACTGTTATTAAAAGTGTTTTTTGAGCTGTTGCATGAATTATATGATTGTAGTTATGCAAAATATTACTACTAGTATCATATTGAGATTCAACAGCAAGTATTGGCAGTTAATGATGCTGTAAGGAATCAGCTTCCAGAATGCTGATAGAACTGCTTTCAGAAACATTGTGTGGGTCAGAATGATCAAACAGATCCAGGGAGGAAACAGAGACGGATGAAATCGGTTTTATTTTTTCCCACATTCCGTTTTTATTTGTTCCATTTTCGGTCTATTTTGGTTTTTAATTTTTGAGCATTTGGTTTTTAGCATTTTTTGCAAATGTAACCCCAAGACAGTATATAAAGTAATGAAATATAGACAATTTATGCAATTATAACCTAACACTTTAATGTTTTCATACCTTTTAAACATATTTAAATGAAAAAACATGGCACCAGTTATTCTCGTGTCCAACAAAACATTCCTTTTTTGGGGATAAACAAAAAAATAACCAAAAGTTGTAAAAAAATAATAATAATACATAAATAAAGAAAAGAAAAGGAAAAAAAAATCGATCTTTAGACATATGAATCGATTTTTAGGAATTAATATAAGAATCGATTTAGAATTGGGAAATCGATTTTTTCAACACAGGCCTAGTTCAAAGACTCTTCCTGTCATCTTTGATGTTTGTGGAGCTTCGTGGATGTTAACAGACTTGTGTTGATCTGCTTGCTTCGACAGTCATCTTCCAAAGATCTACCAGTCATTCCTGATGTCGGCAACGTTCTGCGAGGAAGTTCAGGCTTTGAAGGAGCTGCTGCTTCACAACCCGGTATGCTCTCCGTCCTCTTTCGGCGGGGACGTTTGTTCCTGCAGGATCTCATCGCGTCCTCCGCAGTGGAGATGCTTAGAAACAGCAAACGGCCGGCTCTCAGATGTTCGTATTTGGTTACGTTTTAGGGCTCAAACACAGCCTCGGGTAAAAAATTGAGACAGACCTGAAGTACCTGAAGAGACTCGGACTAAAGTTGTTTGTTGTGAGTAAAGTTGGGTCCATGACTGCTGGTCTCAGTATCTCTGGTTTCTCCGACAGCCAGGCTGAAAGGTGGCTCAGTCTCCTCCCCTTTAGGGGACGCTGCAGCTATGCCGTTTCTGGATGTCGTCGAGTTTTATTTCTCAGTGAACCGAAGCTTCAGAAATGACGTAATGGCCCGTTAGCATTGTCAGCGTTAACGCTTTTATTTAATCAAAACGGTCTAACTTTTTTTTCCAACACCAGATTAACGTATCTGTAGTATCTGTAGTATCTGTAGAAGTATGACCCTCAGCTCAACCCGCAGTGTACAGAACCAATATGGGCTGCAGCTGTAACCTTCGGTCACGTGACCTGTTGGTTCCCTTAGACTGTAAAACACATCAACACCTTTTTCTTTGTATGGCGGAGACACGCCCCCCAGAAGTCAATCAAAACGATACGCCTCATTAATGAATGTTCTCATTTAAATTCAGCTGATGTGGTCAAAACAAATGAAGCGTTCAGGGTCATGATGAGAAATGAAACGCTAAAATCCAAAGCAGTAAATGTGTTTTTTAAAAGTCAGAATCATTCCGGCCAACATCAGCTGTTGGTTGCGGGACAAAAGTTTGTCTCCAGAGCTTCAGGACAGGTTTTTGACATATACAACAAAAGTTTAAAGTGAATATAATGGTCTGCTCGGGTTTTACTGTCACTTGAAAAAGATATTTTTTAATGAACGTAACATAAGAATATCCGTCCTCCGGTCCGGGTCCCTCTGGTGAATCCAGAGTCGATGTTGTCCGTCTGGGAACAGCAAATTGTCATCGGCGACCGTGGCGTTGAAGGGGTTGGTGAACGCAGCTCAGAGGGTTCCCGTGTGAGAACACAAAGAAATTGTGGCAGCAAGTGTGAAGATGAGCGCCGGGTCCTGCTGCCACTCATCTTTACACGCTTGTCTCCTCAGGTGATTCTGAAGCTCCAGGGCTCTCAGCTGCCGGACGGCACCCAGCTGGACCAGTACAGCATCACGTGTGAGGAGGAGGACAAGTTCCTGCTCATTTACACGCTGCTGAAGCTGCATCTGGTCCGGGGGAAGACACTGGTCTTCGTGGGAGCCGTGGATCGCAGCTACAGGCTCAAACTGTTCCTGGAACAGTTCGGCATTCCCGCCTGCGTCCTCAACTCCGAGCTTCCTGTCCAGTCCAGGTGAGAGCTCGTCTGACCCAGAACATCCGGGCCATCAAAGGGAGCTGGTGTTGAGATGCTGCCACGCTTGTTTCCGCAGGTGTCACATGATCACGCAGTTCAACCAGGGCCTCTACGATTGCATCATTGCCACGGATGAGCAGAGCCTCGTCGACCCTGCTGGGTCCTCGCAGACCAAAGGAAAAGAGAAGAAGAAGGGCACAGAGAAGGGAGGGAAGTGAGTAAAGATGCACCTGTGTCCAGCGTAGGGATGCGCGGTATGGACTAAAAAATGTATCGCGATCATTTCTGGCATTTATCCCGATAACGATAAAAATTACGATTTAAAAAAAAAGAAAAAAAAAAAAAAAAAAAGAAAAAAAAAAAATATATATATATATATATATATATATATATATATACCAATTCAACTCCACCTTTTCAACTATAAATCTATCTCGCTCTCAGATCCGCCATGATTGTGAATGAATTTTTCTTTCTTTCTTTCTTTCTTTCTTTCTTTCTTTCTTTCTTTCTTTCTTTCTTTCTTTCTTTCTTTCTTTCTTTCTTTCTTTCTTTCTTTCTTTCTTTCTTTCAGGCTAATTTCCTTCTTTCTTTCTTTCTTTCTTTAAGGCTAATTTCCTTCTTTCTTTCTTTCTTTCTTTAAGGCTAATTTCTTTCTTTCAGGCTAATTCCCTTCTTTCTTTCTTTCTTTCTTTCTTTCTTTCAGGCTAATTTCTTTCTTTCAGGCTAATTCCCTTCTTTCTTTCTTTCTTTCTTTCTTTCTTTCTTTCTTTCTTTCTTTCTTTCTTTCTTTCTTTCTTTCTTTCTTTCAGGCTAATTTCCTTCCTTCTTTCTTTCTTTCTTTCTTTAAGGCTAATTTCCTTCTTTCTTTCTTTCTTTCTTTCTTTCTTTCAGGCTAATTTCTTTTTCTTTCAGGCTAATTTCTTTCTTTCAGGCTAATTCCTTTCTTTCTTTCTTTCTTTCTTTCTTTCCTTCTTTCCTTCTTTCTTTAAGGCTAATTTCTTTCTTTCTTTCTTTCTTTCTTTCTTTCTTTCTTTCCTTCTTTCTTTAAGGCTAATTTCCTTCTTTCTTTAAGGCTAATTTCCTTCTTTCTTTCTTTCTTTCTTTCTTTCTTTAAGGCTAATTTCCTTCCTTCCTTCCTTCCTTCCTTCCTTCCTTCCTTCCTTCACGTACGTTGTGCGTCGATTTAACGCAGAACCATAAATCAGCTTTACACAAAAACCTCATAAACGGGAATTTATCGTTTTTGCCGTGAGATGACAAATTCTTACCTGAGGAATTTTTTTGACGGTTTATCGTGAACGGTAAAATATCGCCCATTCCTAGTCCAGCGGCGTCCAGGTCTCTGAAGATCACAACCACCTGGATTTAATCTCTGAACCTTGTGCTTCCAGGGCTAAGGACAAGGAGTACGGCGTCTCCAGAGGCGTGGACTTCCAGAACGTTGCTAATGTGATCAACTTTGACTTCCCGACCTCTGTGGAGTCGTACATCCATCGAGTGGGACGGTGAGTCCGGTCTAGACGGCCCTCGTCCTCTCAGTTTGGTCCCTTCATGTTCTGGAGCGATAACGTTTTGTTTGTGCAGGACGGCGAGAGCAGACAACTCCGGCACCGCCCTGTCTTTCATCTCACACACTGAGCAGGATCTGCTGGCAGAGGTGGAGGAGGCTCTGAGTGGAGGTAACCCAGACCCAGGCCTGCTACATTACTCCTTACAGGGTTCCTACGGGGGCTTGAAATCCTGGAAAGTTTTCAAGGCCTGAAAAGTGCTTGAAATTATAACTGTGTCTTTCACAAAATTGGGATAAGGCTGTACAGTTTAGTTATTACAAGAAGAAATAAAATCAGTAAGATGAAACAAAACTAGATGTTTACAGCATGATACAATGTACATAATTGTGATTAAAAAAAAAAAAATATATATATATATATATATACACATACATATTCCTGTAGATATTTTACCCCAGCGATAAGGTGCTTGAGAATTTGAAAATGACCCTTTAAAGTGCTTGAATTTGACCTTGAAAAATGTGTAGGAACTAGGGCTGCAGCTATCGAATATTTTAGTAATCGAGTATTCTACTGAAAATTCCATCGATTAATTGAGTAATCGGATAAAACATATATTTGTTTAGTTAAAGAGCAATTATAAATATACATAAGATGTTAGATGTTAATTGACATCAAGACTAAATGATATAATACAGTAGGTTCATGGTTGTGCATTTAAAAACCCTGAACTTACACCAGTTGACCAAATTCACTGCCTTCACTCAAAAAACTAAGGATCTTACCAAGAATTGTTCTTATTTCTAACCTTTTTTCTGACATTTTCTGCCTTTTTCTTTTAGTTAAAACTATAGCGGGAACAGAGGTTTATGTACCGGGTAAAGGCTGATTTATGGTTCCGCGTTACAACAACGCAGAATGGCGCACGTCGCTGCGTACCCTACGCCGTACCCTACGCCGTACCCTACGCCGTACCCTACGGCGTAGCCATGGCAACGCCAGCCGGACCGCCGCTCTCCGCCCTCGCCGGAGAGCGCCGTAGACTCTCTGTCGATTTAACGCGGAACAATAATTTTGGCTTTAGAGGGGGAACATATAGGAGAACGGACCAGAAGAATATGGCGTGGATTAAAAATAAAAGTTAAGCACTGAACTACATGTGTCTCCCGTCTGGGCCATTGCAGACTGCCTGAGCATGGCATGTTACAAAACAAACATATCCGCCGCCTCTTTCTTCCCCCTTTAACGTGCGCAGCGCATGGATGTATGGCGCAGCGTCAGCGCGTTGTGTCGCATTAAATGGGGTCCGGGCGTAATACGAGGATTTGAGCTGGTGAAATTAAACGAAAAAAAATAATAAATAAATAAAACGATTCCTCGAGGCAGAGAAAATTCCTCAATCATTTTTTGTAATCGAATTACTCGAATTATTCGAGGAATCGTTTCAGCCCTAGTAGGAACCCTGTTCTTACCTTCTAACGGACCAAATATTCTCCCCGGTCTTTTGTTTTGTCTAGAAGACGGCACTTCCACTCTGAAACCGTACGAGTTTAAGATGGAGGAGATTGAGGGCTTCAGGTACCGTTGCAGGGTAAGTTCCTCCTCGCATCCTCTCAGAGCAGTGAAGACGTTTTCTTGGTGATTGCGCGGCCACAGCTAAAACGTCGTTGTCGTTTCTCTTGTCGACAGGACGCAATGCGAGCAGTGACGAAGCAGGCGGTGAGGGAGGCCAGGCTGAAGGAGATCAAGCAGGAGCTGCTGAACTCTGAGAAGCTGAAGGTGAGAGACGGCCAGTGCCAGCGTAAAAACCAGCAGAAATGTTCTCTGGCGGTCCCATGACGAATTTCTGCTCTCGCACAGACGTATTTCGAAGACAACCCTCGAGACCTGCAGCTGCTGAGACACGACAAAGACCTTCATCCTGCCGTGGTCAAGCCTCACATGCGGAATGTCCCCGACTATCTGAGTAAGACGCCAATGCGGCGACCTCTGAACAACCTCCAGGAAGACGTCGACTGATCAGCGACTGAAGTTTATTTTTTTTAATCTGACAGTTTTGGACAATCTTCAGGGTTTTTTTTCTGTATTCGTATAAATCTAAGAGTTTGATGTAACAGGTCGTCTCTTAAAAAACTAAACGATAATGTATTCAGCAGCAAGAAAACATGTTTGTTAAACTTCACAGATACTTGGACGTAGCAGAGACGTGAACATAGCAGAACCAACATTTACAGCAGCATCCGCGCTATGAAAACGCGTTGCTATAAAGGGACACATAGAAACAACTAGGGCTGTCCAACTTAAAGCGTTAACGACGCGTTAACTTAACGTTCTCTTAACGCCGACAATTTTTTTAACGCACATTTAAAAAAAAAAAAAAAAAAAAAGTCTGGTGAACTGAAAGATAGAGAATGAAAAGCGACTTTTGAACAGCAAGTTCCCTTTCAAAAAGATGCCAGATGGTTCGCTGGACAAGACTGAAGTTATTTACATGTACCATCGATTTGAAATTAATTACCATCGAAGTACGTTGAGTCTCAAATACCAGAGAGCGCAGCGCTGCTCCGCCCCCCCCCCCCCCCCCCCTCGTCAAAATCAGACAACGCTGGATAGCAGCTTGCAAAAAAGGACGAATCAAATCAAACTTTGATCCCACTTGGGAGAAGGGGATATTTTTGAGCCTTTTATTTTCCTCCGTATGAAGTTAGACATAATTACATGGAAAATTTTTACTGACCAATGCACTTCTTGTACAATGTTTGTGATGCATATGGTTCATTGTTTTACTTTGAGCTGCTTAAAAAAACAAGGAATCTTAAGTTAGTCTTTACAAGTGTAAAGTTGGGGACTACATTGTGTTTGTATTTATGAAGGAATGTTACATTCAGGTCAAAAGCCTTTTTTGTGGCAAGTTGAATAAACATTGGCATAAAGCAGCATATTTGCCCTTTCTCATGTTGTTAAAGGGATTAAAAAACATAAAAACCTTGAGGTAATTTAGAACAGCACAAAATGTGTGAATACATTTGCAATTAATATGCGATTAATCGCAGTTAATTACAGAAATCATGGATTAATTGAGATTAAAAATTTTAATCGTTGGCCAGCACTAGAAACAACTAATCAAACAGTTTGTGACGACTGCAGATCAGTTCAACAAGTTCAGCAGATTTTCTGTCTAAAAGGAAAGTTTTATTCATCAAATCAAAAGAATTTATTCTGTGAAGCCAAAGAAGCGAGACATTTCTTCTTCTTTTTAAAAAGTTACTGAACATGAACCATGGTCTTTAAGCAGGACCCTGAGTATTAACAAGTTTGTTAACAGATGCTCCAGTCTGTTAATCAGCGAATAACTCTCTGATGCTGGCCACATCAATTATTGATGGATGGTCAAAAATAAACAGAAGATGTCTGCGTAGTTGGTTGTCCAACCGATTCCCCCGCTGAGCTCCATCTTATAATACATCTGAACCTGCAGCACCGGCTGCTACCGGTGACCACGTTTCCTTTCTCCCCCCAGTCACATTCACCGCTGTCATCTCGTTCATCTGGTGATGCTCCAGGCCTGCAGAAACTCACACTGCCCCTGACTGATCGTTTACTCTAATTTCCTACAGTTCCCGAGACACTGAAGGGGACAGGGAACCCGCTGTCAAATAATCGGAGGAGGAGGAGGCTCAAATCCAAACCAGACGGAGTCCTGAGGAGCAGCTTCAAGGTGAGTCAGTCGAACATCTTCATCCACTCGTGGAGATTGGTCTGTGTTCTGGTGCCAGTTAACTGAAAGCATGTTAAAACTCAGAGGTGGATGAGAAGAAACAGGTTTTGTGTTCACAGATGAACGTTCCTCTGACGTCACTTATTTCTGTTCATCAGTAACAAGTCTTTTTTACGACGGAGTATTAGGGCCAAACTAAGACAAAAAAAATTGGAAATTACGAGAATAAAGTCATAATATAATGAGAATAAAGTCGTAATATTACGAGAATAAAGTCGTAATGTTGCGAGAATAAAGTCGTAATATTATGAGAATAAAGTCGTAATATTATGAGAATAAAGTCGTAATATTATTAGAATATAATTTATGAGAACTCTAACAGGAAGAGCTTCTTCTCCCTGTGTTAAAATGAGGAATATTGAGCATCTTGTGAAGTTATATTTATATATTTATAATATATTACGACTTTATTCTCGTAATATTACGACTTTATTCTCGTAATTTTACGACTTTATTCTCGTAATATTACGACTTTATTCTCGTAATTTTATGACTTTATTCTCGTAATATTACGACTTTATTCTCGTAATTTTACGACTTTATTCTCGTAATATTATGACTTTATTCTCGTAATTTTACGACTTTATTCTCATTACATTATGACTTTATTCTCGTAATTTCCTTTTTTTTGTTTTTTTGTTTGGCCCTAATACTCCGTCGTACTTTTTTACAATTTACAAAGAAAGAAAACAGATTTTATCCAGACCAGGACAAGCTAACACCCCCATTTTGTGTCTGGCAGAAGAACATCCCGGGAAAGAACCCACTGAAGAGCTTTCGGTACAAAAAAGGCCACGCTGGGAAGTCCTAGGTGCTGGAGTCCACCCGGATGACGACGGCTGGGCTCCAGGAGGCACTACGGGACGGATACGACCCCGAGGACTGGATCATGAAGTTCTAACTCTAGGTGGACCACAGATGACATGGAAGGGATGATGAACTTGCGTTGAGAGACTGCTGCGGGGACTACGTGTCACACGTCACAATGTTTGGAGATGTTTATTAGAATTAAATAATTCCTAAAAGTCTTGTGAACCAGGAACGTTGACTGGATGAAACCTGAACATTTAAAATGGAAACATTTAACACCTTTGATCACCTTCTGAAAACATTGTTGTCAGTTTTACTGTATTGTATCCTTGGTTTTATGAAAGGCTATTAGAAATAAAATGTATTATTATTATTATTATTATTATTATTATTATTAGTAATCCGTCCCGCATGTCCTGGGTTTTCCTCGGGACATCATCCTCGTTGGACATGTCCAAAACGCCTCCACAAGGAGGGTTGATGGCTTAAGCCTTAACTGGACTGGATGAGGACAGAGACCTCGCTGACCCACCTGCAGATCTCCTGGTCCATCCTTCCCTCACTGATGGAGGCAGAACCTCAAACCTGACCCTCAGAGGACTTTCTACCCATGATCCTTCAGGCGGAAGCAGAGTTGGTCCAGCGCTCTACATGTGCTTGTGTTGGTACTGAACTGAAAACACTTGCTGCTGAGACGTCACCAGCGTCAGAATCATCGTCAGAAGTAGGGCTGGGGATCGATTCAAATGTCAAGAATCGATTCCGATTCTTAAGATTCAGAATCGATTATCAAGATTTGATTCGATTCCGATATTGATTTGGGTTAGTGTTATTAAAACTGTTTTTTGAGCTGTTGACTGTAGTTATGCAAAATATTACTATTAGTATTATATTGAGATTAAACAGCAAGTATTGGCAGCTAATGATGCTGTAAGGACCAATCAGCTCCCAGAATGCTGATAGAACTGTTTTCAGAAACATCATGTGGCAGAATTATCAAACAGATCCAGGGAGGAAACAGAGACGGATGAAATCGGTTTTATTTTTTCCCACATTCAGTTTTTATTTGTTCCATTTTCGGTCTATTTTGGTTTTTAATTTTTGAGCATTTGGTCTTTAGCATTTTTTGCAAATGTAACCCCAAGACAGTATATAAAGTAATGAAATATAGACAATTTATGCAATTATAAACTTACACCATAATGTTTTCATACCTTTTAAACATATTTAAAGGCAAAAACATGGCACCAGTTATTCTCGTGTCCAACAAAAAATTCCTTTTAGACATATGAATCGATTTTTAGGAATTAATATGAGAATCGATTTAGAATTGGGAAATCGATTTTTTTTCAACACAGACCTAGTCAGAAGGATCAAGGGGCGACAACTTGATGAAGTTCCATAAATGAAAACGCGTGTGGTATTTTACAAAATAACTTTTAATCAAATGCATTCAGCAGTACAATAAATCAGTTTAAAAAGAGGAGCAAGTCACACTGAAGCTGTGAAGGTGGAGAGAGAGAACATCCTCATTGTATCCGGTTTGATCTGGATCGTCCTGCACGCTTGCTGCAGCACGAGCCGATCAAACGCCGGTGGAGTCTCTGCTCAGCAGAGGCTCGCACTCCTGGAGAGTCCTGGGAGTTTCCTAGAGTCACACCCCTCCCTCCGAGAAGCTTCAACTGTTTAGAGTAGGGGGTTAGTGAGGGCTCTGGGTAAAGCTGGTGCTAATCAATCAATCGATCGTGTATTCAAAAGCGTACTCCTGCGTGGGGGCGGAGTTGAACATGAAGCTGTCAAACGGGTTCTCTGTCCAGATGTCCACGGGGAACCAGGAGTCGTACCAGGAGGTCGTGCTCTCGGTCTCAGGTCTGGTGGTGGTTGTGGTCGTGGTGGTTGTAGTGGTCGTTGTCGTAGTAACAGGAGTTGTTCTGAGTCTGGCCTGTATCCTCTGCTGCTGCAGTCTTCGTAACCGCATGAGTCGCAGCCTCCTGAGTCGCTCGGCGTTCTGGGCAACGACTCGCGTGTCCGTCCCGGCGGTGGTGGCGGGGGCCGCCACGGTGGCGGCCGTCGCTTTGGGCACCAGTCGGATCGGCCTGTTCCCGTTGAGCGCCATGATTTGTTTGATGCGGTTCCAGTTGGATCGGGCTAAGGTGAAGCTGCAGGGGGAGGCTCCGGAGTCGTACCCAACCATGCACAGGCGCGTCTGGGACGTGTAGCCGTCGGCTTTGGCCGTCACCCTGTACTCACCGGGGTTCAGCAGCCGCCAGTAGTCTCCTCCTGCAGCTGGAATCACGTGCTGGTTAGAACTTTAACTCGAGACACGCCCCCAGGAGATGAGCTCAACAACTTCCCCATCTTACCAGTGGTGACGTCGTGGCGTATTCCCTCCACAGAGATGGTGGCGTTGGCCAGCGGGCTTCCATCGATGTCTCTCACCAGACCTTTGATCCCTCGGTTCACCTGCACCAGGACGGCGAGCATGCAGAGACAAACACGTCAACATTTGTGTCAGTCCCAGTCCTGCCAGACCACCTGGAACAAGGTCTTACAACTGGTCGAAGCCCACCTCACCAAAACGGTTGATTACATTTTTAAAACCTGAATACCGTATTTTCTGGACTATAAGCCGCACATGTATATAAGACACACCTGTATATAAGCCGCACCTGCTCTATTTTTAAAAAAACAATAAAAAAAAAGATATACAAGCCGCACCTGTATATAAGCCGCATCCGCTCTATTTAAAAAAAAAAGATATGCAAGCCGCAGATATTTATGTTGTTAGATTAGATATTTACTACATGTACAGAACGATTTTGAACTGTAAATGATGTACATGTTTGTACCTAAATAGATCATTTCCTAACAGTGTCTTTTAAGCAACTTGCTGATTAAAACGGGACAGAACCAAGAGAAAATAACCGGTATTTATTTATCTATTTATCTGTTTGAAATCTGCTTCTACCTACTTCTATCTGCTAAAGAAGAAGTAGCGTATTCTTCTTTGCATTTATTTTGTCTTATTTTTTATTCTAATTCCGGTTAGCACTCCCCCTAGCGGTGGAAGAAAAATCCACAGAATAGCCGCACCTTTGTATAAGCCGCATGGTTCAAAACCTATGAAAAAAGTAGCGGCTTATAGTCCAGAAAATATGGTAATTGAATTTGAGAAACGAGGCAGAAGTGAGGACCCCTGTCCTGCTTCCTCAGGACCTGAGGAAGCAGGACGACTTGCTGCCAACCACCAGCTCTTGATGAACTGATGTGCAAACCTCAAGAAAAACAGTTGTTCTTGAATTTGCTTGTGTTAACACAATGCCAGGAGGGACAGACATCAGCAGCTTGTAACTATGGCTTTACTCTTGACCTGGAAGCACCATAAATCCCTCCGACATCTTTGAGTGACTGTGATTTTATTTCTCAGGAAGTTAAGTAACAACCTTTAAGATCTACCACCCACACGTTAATCTGAAGAGGGTTAGGTACAACTCTAAAAAACTCATCACTCGTTTTAAAAGCGCTCTGCTGTTATGGGGGAGTATCACGACACCAGAGGTGTCAAAAGTATTCACATTCATTACTCAGGTAGAAGTATAGATACTAGAGTTTAAAAATACTCCTGTAGAAGTTGAAGTATCAACTCAAGTTTTTTTTTACTCAAGTAAAAGTATAAAAGTACTGATTTCAAAACTACTTAAAGTATAAAAGTGAAAGTAATGTAAGGGGGGAAAAGGCCATTAAGGACAAAAGCCATTGAAAATGAATGCATCTTAGTATAATGCAAATATATTAAAGAACCATATATGTGTACTATTGAGCATTAACGTGTTTCAGAGAGCAGAAGATATGATGACTAGTTGCCTATAAGTATTGTAATGGTGCATAAAGTCAAACTTCAGAGGCATGTTATCATTTATCCTAACCTTTATTGGAATGTACATCCAAGTTTAGTTGCAGGAATCTGAGGGAACGGATGTAAGAACAAAACTGGACAAGAACATCTGAAACAACCACAACCAAATTCACTCTATCCGGATGGAGCAATTTAACTGGAT
Source organism: Cololabis saira (assembly GCF_033807715.1). Lineage (NCBI taxonomy): Eukaryota > Metazoa > Chordata > Actinopteri > Beloniformes > Belonidae > Cololabis > Cololabis saira. The sequence continues at coordinate 22,375,393 of NC_084597.1, forward strand.
AGTTTTTTTTAAAGGCCGAAATGAGATAGAGTAACAAGGCTGTTTTTAAAATGTAAGGAATAAAAAGTACAGATAATTGCGTGAAAATGTAAGGAGTAAAAGTTAAAAGTCGTAATAATAAAAATAAATACTCCAGTGAAGTATAGATAACCGAAATGTCTACTTAAGTAAGGTAACGAAGTATTTGTACTTGGTTACTTGACACCTCTGCACGACACTGACACTACAGTCAAAGAATAGATTAAAGTGTAGTTCTGACCTGTTCCATGAAGGACAGCAGAGCCTCCCGGTTGTTCTCCCACTCCACAGCAAGCTCGCTTTCATGGGGAAACTTGTCACAGCCCAGGAAGACTGACAGCTCAAAGCAGTTGGTGTGCAGGTAGCTGAAGTCATTCATACCTGAGGAAGAGAGAGAGGTTCCTGACGCCCCTTTGGAGCTCCTATAAGGCTGAGACAGAAACCAGCTGATTGTCTGCAGTATCGTTTTGACCTGTTTTGTAAGTAAAATTTCAGATTGGTTTCTGACCGAGGCCAGTTCATTGCGTGTTGGCTGAACTTTGGTCTTTTCTCAAACCAGAAACAAACCAGGAATTTAAACAGCCAGATCATGTTTGTCAGAATGTCTGTGTCCTCCAGATGTTCTTGAGTCCTCATGTAGTTACTTACTGCCCACCACCGGCTTCCAGCCGGCTCTGTTGACGATGCCCTGCCCTCCAGTGACATCGTCAGCGTGGCAGGCTCCTCGGTAGGTCTCCGTCATGGTCAGGTGGCTGTGGGCGTACGACATGGCCAGCCAGCGGAACATGGTGTCGTCTGGAGTCTCCCTCTGAGCTCCTTCGTTCTGCCGCTGGATTCGGGCCCACGTCTCCTCGTTCATCTCGGCATTAACTCTCCAACGCCGGTTGTCGATTGACTTCAACATGGACAGAGAAGATCACGAGTGAGCTGATGCTGAAGTAACTCTGGAGGAGTCATGATTGGGGGCTGTTCTGCAGGATCTGGACCAGGAACAGGACACCCATCATTAGGGGTGGGCAAAAATATCGATATGGCAATATATCGCAATACTTTTCCAGCCGATTCAATATCGATATTAAAAATTTGAATATCGATTTTTTTTTTTTTAAATTTAATTTTTTTTTTTTTTTATCGGTTTTATTTCACGTTTTATTTCATTTTATAATTTATGGATTTATATCTATACTGACTGATCACTGTGCCTGTCCTTGGTTTAAGTACCAATCTTTCTTGTGTTTATTATCATTTGCCACATAATTAAAGCAACCTCATACTAAATGTAATGTTAATTTCATATGATGTAAATAATATGAAAAACATATACAAATATGTTGTAACTTTAGCTTGTATAGTTATAATAAAACATTGTTTTGACTCAGTTTGTCCCATGAATTGTCACTATAATCTGATGAACGTGCAACTCGGATTTTAAGATCCATCACTATCATCTGATGTACATATATACAACTTGGATTTTAAGATGTGTAATGAATTTTTAAATTTTTCGGTGAACTATGTAGAATATAATAATCGGGATATCGCATAATCGGGATATCGCAATGTGTATCGTATCGTGGCTCAAGTATCGTGATGCGTATCGTATCGTGAGGTCCTTCCCAATACCCACCCCTACCCATCATGAACTCTATCAGACCGTTTAGTCGAGGTCTAGAGTCGAGGTTTTGGAACCTCAATCAACCTAAAAGTTCAAAAACCTCAAAGAAATAAATGTATGTGGTAAAGACGTGGGATGAGAAGCGGGGTGTTTAGGTTGATCTTACGGATGGTGATGGACGCTGCATGTCATAAGGATACGCCACCAGCTTCTCCCCTCCTTGCAGATTGGCTCCCAGCACAAACGGGTGTCGCTCCATCCACAAAATTAAAGCTTTGGTCTCAACTGCGAGCTAGAAATAATAAAAAAAGGTAAAAACAGACTATACACAACTGTAGGTGCTTTTATTGTGAAAGGGTTCCGTGGGGGCAGACACAAACTCACAGAACCATTGAGGAAGTTCTCTGGCAGGGGGAGGTGATGGTTGGGGACTATGCGAGGTACCCAGCCTCGCTCCTCGGCTCCCCACAAGATGCTGTTGAGATCTGGGAAGTTCTGGAAGATGTCGTAACCTTCTTCGGTCCAGTGGCCGAGAGCCCAGTTGCCCATCTCTGACCCCTGCAGGACGGGAGGGAGGTTTGGGTCACGAAATGCACACAATTACTTCAGAGAACCTGCCAAACTGGTCTGACTTGAGCTGGTTTGGAACCATTTGCAAACATGTTGCACGTTTAGTCAGTAGTTTCTAAGTTTTCCATTTACCCCAGTAACTTGTGTATTCTTCACACATGGTGTTACAAAAAGGAAGAAACATTTATTTTGAGTGAAATCACATTAATTTGTTTTAATGTGGTAAATGTTGATTTGGAAATTATGTCTTAAATTTGATGCATACTAAAGATTTAGTAAAATGATGGGAATTTATTGGTAAATCCTGAATATTATAGAGAGGTTTCAGACCCCAGGACAGATCCCTGTGGAACACTCGTTTAAGCTGAGGTGTAACACAAGGGAATATCATCTACCTGGCTCAAATTTTATGATTTTTTTCAATCATAATGGACCACCGGACTTCCTGACAGGGCCCTGGAGACGGCCTAGACTAGACTGGAGATGTTAAAGTTGTGACAGTCTGACATCATCAGTCTTGTGCCGTGTTTTTATGTTTTTGATGTGAAGTCACGTTATAAACTGAACAGAAACAAAACACTCTTACTGTTGGGACTTATTCTTGTTTCATACATCAATCTACTGATTTCTTTAGGTTTATCATAGTTTGCCTCTGAAGCAATCTGGTGTCACAGACATTTAGAAGTTTGCAGTAAGAAAAAACACAATGATCGTTGCGCGAGGTCGCAGGTCCACCTCACCATCTCGTAGGCCAGCTCGTAAGCGTCCGGGTTCAGCGACGGCACCAGGTGGATTCTCACTCCGTCCACCAGGCGGCGCACTCTCGGGTTTTCGTCGTTGTATTCTTTGCACAGGAACTGCATCAGCAGCAGGAGCAGCTCCCGCCCCAGCGCTTCGTTACCATGGATACCAGCTGTGTAACGGAATTCAGGTTCACCTGCGGGTGATATGAGATGTTGGCGCACAAGAAGGTGCTTTTGTGGGGACAGAGGTAAAGAGCATCCTGAAGCTGGTGAGGAGGCGTGCCTGTTTCATGCTCGCCGGGGTTGTCAGAGATCTCCATGGCGTACATCTTCAGGCCCTGTGAGCTTTTACCGATGTTGTAGATCCTGGTGATGTTGGGACACTCCTCGTTTATCGTCTTCATAATCTGTTGAGCAGGAATCAGAGAAGAAACTGAATCTTGCTTTTGTTCAGAGTTGTGTGTGCATCTTCCTAAGTGTGGACATGTGGAGGAGGAAAAGCCACCTGTCTCATCTCTTTGTAGTTGTGGTGTCTGAAGTCCAGGTCGTCAGACGGGACAACTTCGTTCTCACTGGCGTAGCTTTCTGAAACAAGCAGCACTTGTTTAAAAAAAAATACTAATTTAATAATAGTAATACTAATTTCCTCTTGTCAGCTGTTTTTTCAGAAAAATTCAGATGTCAGTGAAATATCACACTTAGAAAGCTGATAAAAAAATACTAATAATGAAATGTAAGTATTTCCTCTTCAAGTCAATAATGTGCATAAATGGCACCTGTTTTATTAATTTTAAGCGTAAATAGAGGCCGATCAGAATGAATCTTGGTAATACACAGATACACCCTCAGACGAGCAGGAACATACAGCTTTTTTTGCTGCACCATTGTGTTTTTAACAAAATGAGGCCGAAGAAATAAGTAATGTGGGCAGTACTATGACCCCCACGATTCAGTAACTGGAAGAGGGATGATCTGAAGTAGTCCTCTCCTGCACGACTTAATCCATTCCTCAGATCATTGTGGATGAACTTTGGCTCCTTTGTATTTGTCTGGGTGTTGAGTTGTCTGATCTGGGGATAAATCTGCAGGGACGTCCACTCAGATTAACACCCGTCCTGAAGGTTTTCTACTTGTGAATAATCATTCTCACGGTAGAGAATTTGAACTCCAGGCCGTCTGGAAATGGTTTCATAACATTTTTCAGATTGGTGGGCAGCAACAGTTATTTCTCTAAGACCAATGCTGATGTCGTTCCCTCCTGGCATTATGTTAACACAGCTGAATGTTCCAGACTAGCAAACTAAAAAAACATCTGCCGACGATCATTATTGATGACAATGATCAGTTCATTGATGACGATGATCAGCAGCACCTGGCTGCAACTTTCCTCTTCAACCTTACAGAGCAGTAAGGGGGTCTGTTGTTTCGCTCACATCTTTCGGGCTTCTTTTATTATTAAATTGATAATGGCATAGTGAAAAAACTCATGTTGCTCATGAAGGGTTTGGTTGTATTCGTCTGGTAGACTCATTGATCAGGTCACTATGGAAGGTTACCATGTTACTGTTGGAGTTGTTGGAGCTCCAGACTGGTCTGTTTATGGGATTATTAATTGGTTTGTTTTGTTTTTTTTAATCTGGTGTCAGAATTAGTTTGTGGTGCTCTGGTGATACTGACTGGGTAGTTGGCAGGCCAGGATCTCCGCTCTCATACAGAGGCTGCCGTTCCAGCTCTGAGGCAGGATGCGGATATACCGCGCCACCACGGGGTAAGAAAACTGACTCATCACCGGCGTGTCCTTATCCACATTCCCATAAAACAACTGCAGGAGAAGACCAGAGCAAGGAAACGCGTCACCATTGTTAAAAAAAACAAACAAAGACCTTCACTGTTTGCTTCGGTTTCTACTCACCCATTCGGCATAGCCGTCGTGCATCACAGTCCAGTCACGACTGTCATTACTGAAGGATATGAAGTAGGACGACACAAAGTCCTCACTGAAACGTAAACACCAGTAATTATTTCCATCGTACTGATAACCAGGGACTGGATCTGGACCTGCGGTTCCTCTACTATCCACCAGGGTCTGGATCCAGACTTGCGGTTCCAGGACTGATAACCAGTGTCTGGATCTGGACCTGCGGTTCCTCTGCCGACACTAAGGTCCAGATCCAGACCTGGGGTTCCTCTGCAGCTTCTGCCAGTTTGGTTTCGTGCAGAAGCCCCAGAAATGAGCTCAAAACTACTCTAAACCTTTGAGGGGACCCCATTTCTGAAGAGAACATCAAAGTTACAGTAGTAGTAGTAGTAGTAGTAGTAGTAATTGGAGAGCTTTCCAGTGCAGCTAAAATGAAACAACTTCAATGTTGTAGTCAGAAGGTTTGCTGGCACCAAAGATGGAGTTTTTGAGCCTCCGTCACGACGGGAGCACCGCCCACCATTGAACAAGGCTGGCAACGCTTTAACCTCAATGTTACGTACAGCCCACGTCCAAGTTAGGATGAGCAAAAACTTTTAAATCAGCAGAGCTCACTCTGAATCCCCAAGTAGCTGCAGACCAGCTGTTCCTGCAGACCAGCTGTTCCTGAAAACCAGCTGTTCCTGAAAACCAGCTGTTCCTGAAAACCAGCTGTTCCTGAAGACCAGCTGTTCCTGAAGACCAGCTGTTCCTGCAGACAGACCGGTTCTGTTCCTTCAGACCGGTTCTGTTCCTTCAGATTAGCTGTTCCTGCAGACCAGCTGTTCCTGCAAACCAGCTGTTCCTGAAAACCAGCTGTTCCTGAAAACCAGCTGTTCCTGAAGACCAGCTGTTCCTGAAGACCAGCTTTTCCTGAAGACCAGCTGTTCCTGCAAACCAGCTGTTCCTGAAAACCAGCTGTTCCTGAAAACCAGCTGTTCCTGCAGACCAGCTGTTCCTGAAGACCAGCTGTTCCTGAAGACCAGCTGTTCCTGAAAACCAGCTGTTGCTGAAGACCAGCTGTTCCTGAAAACCAGCTGTTCCTGAAAACCAGCTGTTCCTGCAGACCAGCTGTTCCTGCAGACAGACCGGTTCTGTTCCTGCAGACTGGATCTGTTCTGTAATAATAACACTTAAGGCTGAATTATGCTTCTGCGTCAAAACGACGCCGCGTCTACGGCGTGTGGTTTTTGTACACGCAGAGGACACGCCGTCACATGCGCCGTCAGTGACGTGCACCTCCCGAAAATTGTAACTACGCGTCGAGGAGACGCCGACCACACGCAGACCGAGAGGGCTGTGATTGGTTCGTTTGAAAGCGAAGCATTTCCGGTTTCCGGTTTGAAGCAGTAGTGAACTTCCAGGGCTTTTTTCTTCGTTTATATGTGATTTTTTTTTGTTTTTGTTTTTTGCACAATAGTTGTCCTTATTTCTTTGATTTACTGTGACCGGAAAAAGTCGGATAAACCATTCAGAAAAAGATCGCTAACTAGTGGCCGCGGGGGGTACTGCACCGCGACCAAACGGAGAGACGGAGAAGTCAGAAGAGTTCAGCACGGCGTCACGGCTGCGGCGTGTGCTCTGCGTTGGTGTGACGCAGAAGCATATTTCAGCCTTAAGTGTTGCAGGTCATTTTTGAGTTTCTCCAACAAATCCAGAGAAGCAGGATAAACGTTTTCCTCTGATATAAATGAACCTGTACAAAAGCTGCGATCCTTTCAGTGGTAAGTGATGAGTCTCACTAAACCTTCATGAGGTCCAGATCATTGAATGAAGCTCTCTCCCCGGAGGGTTTTACTCCCATGAACAGATATTAAACAGCTGTGAGCCTCCGCCGCACCATCAGGCTTCTGGGTAAGTCCAGACAGAGGTTTATGACGATGGAAGACTCACTACTGCTCTGAGTTTCTTCCTTGAGTGATGACGCCAGAGAACTCCACTTCTCGCATGGCATCCACCTCAAACCAGTGGTCTCTCTCTTCAGGCTCTGCACACCAGCCGCCACCGTACGGATCCTCCTCGTTTTCGGAGGCCTGCACACATTTTACATCCCATAACTAGAGGAGTAGTGTCCGTATGTAATAATTTACAGACGTTTGTGCCTCATCTTTTTATTCTTTTATAAATAAAAAAAAAAAAATCATGTTTTAATTGTTATCTATTCATGTTTTTCTTTTTTTGGGGGGGGGCTATAAAACCGTGAAAATCATCGGTTACAGTGGGACTAAGTATTAAGCAAATAAAACCTCAGACAAGCACAAAGTTAATGTATGACTTTTTTCACCATGACGTTATTTTACAAAAACGAAGCCAAAACTACAAATGTGGTCAATACCAAGTTCCACCGCCACTCATTATTCAGCAGCAGTAACGCAACGAAGGGGTTTCCTGTATGACGGGTTCAGGTCTGGACTTTGACCAGGTCATTCTGTAATGTCTGGGATCATTTCCTGTCATATGACTCAGTTTCGGCCAGTCTTCACAGTCAGACAGATGTCCTCACATGTGTCTCTAGAAGACTCTACAGAGGCGATCATGGTCCAAACAGGGACTGACAGGTGTCCAGGTCCAGACCAGCATCCCTCCACTACAGTGCTTGAAAGTGGTTTTAAATCCATTTCCAGACTAATGAGCACCAACAGTTGAAGACCATCCCTGATATCGTTCCCTCTTGGCCTTCTGTTAACACACACCTGAATGATCCAGACCAGCAAACTGACAAAAACATCTGACTTTCTCGAGGTCTGATCAGTTTATCAATAACAATGATTGGCAGCTCCTAACTGTGACTGACCCTCTTAAATCTTCTGGACTCAGTAACATGCTTCTTAGGGTTGCCAACAATAATTAGTTTTTTTCTTTTTTTGTTAACTGAATGGCGTCATGATAAATGTGTTCTTCGTCTGAGGTTTTATTCCTCACATAGACCCACCGCGATCAGGAGAGTACAGAGAAGGTGAGACGGGCGCTTGTGGCTACGAGTTTTGTGTCCTCAGTGCTGAATGTGGCATGTTGGACCTGCATGTTGAGGCGTCCCCTCTGAGCCGAGAAGCCTGGATTAGACTGGGAGGACGCCAGCAGGTGGTCGTCTTCCACCCGGTGAGACTCCAGGCCGAGAGGAGGACAGTCTGACGGAGTGGAAAAACAAAACACGCAAACAGGATGGTTGGCCAAATGTGAATCACTCTAAAAAGCACACTTTCACAGCTGCAGGTAATAAACAAGTCCAATAAAAACCGCTCAGGGACGAGTAATTATCCTACTTTTGGGTTTAGGAGGCACCGGGGTCTTCCTCAGTCTCTCCTCTTCCTCCTCCTCCCACTTCTTCTTCAGCCGCTCAGCTTTCAGACAGGAACCAGAGAACATCTGTCAGGTCTGAGCCATCCCAGTGTCCACCTCCACACAAATGCTTACAAACTTCCACTCGTGCAACACGAAATGAAATCGGACATGAAAATCCTTTTAAAAATAAGCTTTTATCTCCGTTCCTCTGTAGTTTTTATTTTTTCACATTAAAACACAAATGGAAAGAAAATGAACGTGAAAGGAAGTTTATTTTCTGTGATTCATAGTTCTGAAGTCCAGTAATACACACACACACACACACACACACACACACACACACACACACACACACACACACACACACACACACACACACACACACACACACACACACACACAAAAACACAAACACAAACACACATTTGCACATGCACACACCTACACACTAGTACACATACACTCCTGCACACACAAACACACATGCACACATACACACCTACACACACATGTACACATACACACATACACGCATACACACCTGCACACACATGCACACGTACACACTTGCACACACATGCACACATACACACATACACGCATACACACCTGCACACACATGCACACATACACACTTGCACACACATGCACACATACACACTTGCACACACATGCACACATACACACTTGCACACACACGCACACATACACACAGGTAATGGGGCGGGACTTTGATAAGCGTCAGCTTCTCCCGTACCCTTTTCGTCATGTGCTGAGTATGCAATGTATAATGTTCTGGAGATGAAATGTGTCTATATAAACATGCCGAAATAAACGAAAATAATAAAATAATACACACCTGCACACACACGCACACATACACACCTGCACACACACGCACACATACACACTTGCACACACATGCACACATACACACATGCACACATACACACTTGCACACACGCACACATACACACATGCACACATGCACACACACGCACACATACACACTTGCACACACATGCACAAATGCACCGCTGAGAGAATAAGTACTAAGTACTTCATAAAAGTATGAAGTTGTTAAATGTTAAACGGCCAACACAAGGAAGGTTTTCTGGGTGTTGGTTTCAGTAGAAACTGCTCGGCGTGTCTCGGTGACATGCGGAAGTGTAAGTTGGAAACCTTTCTCCGCCTTTTCCTTGCGAGCTCTCTCCTCCTCCTCCTGCTGCTTCTTGGCCGCCACTGTGGTCAGAGAATCAGAAACGGTCAGTAACTGCTGCGTTCGCTGTGGCTCGGAGATGTCTGTTGAGCTGCCGCGGACGTGAGGCACACGTACGGTCCGTGTAGTCGTACTCCTCGTACCAGGGACCAGAGTAGCTGACTGGGGTGGTCTCCTCTGAAACAGAAGCACATCTAAACTGATCAGCCAATCGACAACAGAGACACAGAGACACCTTGTGTCTGCTTTTACATCATGAATTTGAATACAGATCTTTTGTCTTGTTTTATCAGGAGTTCACTGCTGACCAGGCAGAAAGGTGATTTCTGACCCTCCAAATTCATCATTAGTAAAGTTTAAAGGTGGAACGCTGGAGTAAGGAGGAGTACCTGGTATGTACATGATGACCTCCGGGGTTGTGACTTCAGGGAATCCGCCGCGACGCTTATCTGTGAGGAAGAATGTTTCAGAGGAAAATCCCACGGTTGTAACTGCGGCGTTAGGCTACATCATCACAGGGACGGTGTGTAAAATGTAAATAAAAGCAGAATACAGTGATGTTCAAATGTCATAAACTCGGTTTATTCACAATAGAAAACATCAAATGTTTGAACTGACGAAACGTATCATTTTGAATTTGAGGGCTACAACAAGGGCAACGTTTACGTCTGTAGCTTCTCCTCAACAGTCCAACATCTGGAACTGAGGAGACCGGCTGATAGAGGTTGAGGACAGGAACGTTGTTCCAATCTGGTCTGAGGCAGGATCGGAGCAGGACACAGCTTTGTCTTGCTGAAAGATGCAAGACCTTCCCTGAAGAAGACGTTGTCTGGACGGGGTCAGATGTTGCTCTAAAACCTGGATAAACCTTTCAGCTGGTGGTTCCATGAGGCTAATGCAGCTCCAGACCATTGGAGATGCAGGAGGCTGAACCAAGTCTGATAACGGATGCAGCACACAAGAACCGTTCCCACTTTGGGACTCCACCTCTCCAAGATGATCCTCTCGTGTCCTGTCACCCACCTGTCATAGACCTGTCGGGGGCCCGTCGGGGACCTGTCACAACAAACCTGTCACGGACCCGTCATGAAATGATCAAATGTCTCACCTTAAACATCTGATTTGTTTTTGTCATCTATTGTGAATAAAAGTTTAGGAGGTTTGAGAATCGCTGCATTCTGATTTTATGCTTACTTTTGTTTTGGAACATCGATGATAGAATAAAAGTATCTATTCATTAAAAACAACAAACTGCTCTCAGAATTTAGTTTTTGGGTTTGAGGTGGATGGGTTATGCTTGTCTCACGGTTTTTTGGGAAGTCACCAGTGAAACCGGTTCAGAGTCCTCTGTGGTCTTACCCAGGCCCGGCTCCACAGGCTCCTCCGGTTGAAAAACTGTGAAGAGGAAGAATAAAGGGTTAAACCCACCGCCCTCTGGACGTCAAATGAAAGGTGACAATGAAACCCTGAATGTGAGAGATGCTCACTCGTGTCCAGACCCAGCTCCAGCAGCAGTCTCTTCTCCTCCTCCTCCTGAGAGACACCCGCGGCGGTGGTGGTGGTGGTGGTTCTCTTCGGTGCTTTGGTGGGTTTTGTTGCTTTTGGCTTCTTTGTGGGCTTGGGCGGTTTTGGTTTTTTGGTTGGTTTGGGGGGTTTGGGTTTTTTGGTGGGCTTGGGCGCCTTCTGCTTCTTTGCCTTGGCTTCCTTCTCTGCTGCTTTCTTCGCTTTGGCTTCAGACAGACGGACAGACGGACAGACGGACAAACGGACAGACGTCAGTTAATTGAAAGCAGGAGGAAGGAGGAGGAAGCTGCAGGGATGTTTTACTGCAGCAAGACACACATTTTCTCTGCTTGTTGGATGTTTTTACAGCTGCAGATAAAAAACAAAAACTGAAGATTCATCTGATCAAAGAAAACTCAAACTGGATGAACAATAGGGGTGTAACGATACACTAATCTCACGATACGGTACAATACACGATATTGAGGTCACGATAACGATACGATACGATATTATAGCAGTATTTTTTTAACAACCTTGAATGAGGAACATATGACTGGAAAAAATGGTCTTTTATTTGAAAGACACAAAATACAAAACAATACTGTGTGTTTGTCCTATTGTTACAGTTTGTAATGCTTTATAACTGTTTAAGTTTTAAAGAGAAAGCCAGGCCAACCATTTTCCACAAACTGAACTAAAAGTAAATGTCAGGTTTGCATTATGCATCTTCAGTTTCATACAAGTACAAATATTTTGCCACAAACTGAATAGTTTCTCTCATGTATGATTTGACTTTTTTCTTTTTTCGGATGCGCGTTACTAGTCAACACAATAGATTAATATTAATATTCCAATATCGCAATACACTTTTTCACCTCCACGACACGTATTGTGACGTTTTTGTATCACGAAATTTTGTGGCACGATATATTGTTACACCCCTAATGAACAACAACTGAATTTTTCACCATCCAATTATTTATGTAACACAAATAATGACACATAAAGACATATCCTTGGGCAAGACTAAGTACCCCCTTATGGGTTCCAAAACATCTGAGACGAGAAGTTTCAGCCAGATTCTGATCACCATCATTGATGAACCTCCGGAAAGGCCTATGCTTATTATTCTGGGACATTCAGGTGTCTGTTAACACAATGCCAACAGTGAAGAATATCAGTAATAGTCTTAGAGAAGCAACTGCAGTGCACATTAATCTGGAAAGAGTTAAAAAAAAATACCATTTCAACAGAGTTTAGACTTCAAGATTCTAAAAGGAGAAAGAATATTCACAAGTGGAAAACATTCAAAGACATGAACCCTGGAGTGAGTCTCCAGACCTCACTGAGCATGTTAGATGTTAAAGTCCATGACACCACAACCAGAAGAAGTCTGGACCAGGACGGTTGGTCTGGCAGAGTTCCAGGAAAACACCTCTTCTGTCTCAAAAAACATGAAAGCAAGACTGAGGTCCACAAACTTGCATCTGAACAAACCAGCAGACTTCTGGAACAAGGTAAACTAAAAAACTACACCAACAATCCAGCCAGGTTCTCCTGGTCATCAGTGATGAACTGACTCATTAGCACAAAGGCTTCCTGACCTCACTGAGACGTTCGATGTTCAAGTCCAAAACGGCAGAATCAGAAGAAGACTGGACCAGGACAGTTGGTCTGGAGGGGTTTCAAGAGAAAAGCTCTTCTATCTAACAAGAACCTGGAAGCAGGGCCGAGGTCCACTAACCTACATCTGGACAAACCAGCAGACTTCTGGGTTAATGTCTTCTGGGACATGTTTGGTCTTCATGTCTAGAACCATGTTTGGAGGAAACCAGCAGAACCTCCTCAGACTGACTGTCAAACACGGTGGTGGAGGGATGATGCACGGCTTCAAGTGGAATTAGTCGTCTCTCCTTGAACATGTGATTAAAACCTGTGACACGTCAATGTGGGTGACCTCCGGACCACCAGACGGATCTGAAGTCCTGCGGAGGTGTTCAGGTCCACCCTCTCAAGAGTCTGATGACAAGCTGCTTCTAAGGTTCAAAGTAAGAAAGCAGGAAGTTTGACCGCAGAGATCATCAGAAGGCGTTGGTGCAGTGTCTTTGATCTGGCTTCAGACTCCAACGCCGCCACTGAGTGCTCGTTTTCCCACAAGCTCCAGTGGTACTCAAACACACCACAGCTGGACCATTACCCCTGGCTCACCTGCCCCTGCTGTTTCTGGAGGTCAGTTCCAGCCTCAGACTTATTCAGTAAAGATCTGTTGAGTCAGTTCTGTTACGAGACGTGACATTCATACATGTGCTGCAGGTGTGACGTGACGTCATCATGTCATGGATAGGGTTGCCACCTTTCAGAAATAGAAATAAGGGACGCCCTGATTTCAGCAGCGCAGGAGCCAAAAAAAGCCCCAAAACTTCTAAACTGAATAAAAATGTGTTTATTTTATATGAAAAAACAAAATGCTTTGATTTAAAGTTTAAAGTGCTTTAATAGCATTGAACTTGCATGACTGTAGAGACAGACAACCATACTAGCAACTGAAATAGCCTCCTATTCTATGTATGTCCACATCAGCCAAGGTGTAGAATATAGCTACAGGTGAAGAATATGGTGTAAAAGTTAATTTATTTCAATAATTCAACTAGAATATGGTGTAAAAGTTAATTTATTTCAATAATTCAACTAGAATATGGTGTAAAAGTTAATTTATTTCAATAATTCAACTAGAATATGGTGTAAAAGTTCATTTATTTCAATAATTCAACTAGAATATGGTGTAAAAGTTAATTTATTTCAATAATTCAACTAGAATATGGTGTAAAAGTTCATTTATTTCAATAATTCAACTAGAATATGGTGTAAAAGTTAACTTATTTCAATAATTCAACTAGAATATGGTGTAAAAGTTAACTTATGTCAATAATTCAACTAGAATATGGTGTAAAAGTTAATTTATTTCAATAATTCAACTAGAATATGGTGTAAGGGTTCATTTATTTCAATAATTCAACTAGAATATGGTGTAAAAGTTAACTTATGTCAATAATTCAACTAGAATATGGTGTAAAAGTTAACTTATGTCAATAATTCAACTATAATATGGTGTAAAAGTTAATGAAAATACGGTACAAATCGTGTCCCGTATTAGTTCAATACGGGACGCAACATTTTTTTCTCAAATAAAGGACAATTCCGTAATTTACGGGACGGGTGGCAACCCTAGTCATGGACTTGAACATCTAGTACGCTCAGCGAGGCCTGATGGCTCTGAGATGCATCTGTTGGGTTTTTCTGTATATACATGGTATGACCGTGGGGGAGTTTTTGGCTCGGCTGTGGCGCAGCGGTTCTGGGGACTGCAGCAGCTGCTAATCTCCACTAATGACCACCTCACCTTTAAAACAGCGGCAGCCGGAGATGGAGGAGGATGGCCTGCTCAGAAAAACTACGACAAACCCCTGTCTCCTTTTCTGAGCCGGTCTGGACCCGGACTAGCTGGCTTACAGCCACCTTGGTGTAAATGTGTACATTTATCAAAAGTCTTTCTAACTATAGAATGTTAAACTTCAAACAGTTTGGAACTGGTTTTATAACTTTTAGAAGATTGATGTGTGGCAACAGTTGCTTCTCCAAGACCATTGCTGATGTCTTTCCCTCTTTGCATTGTGTTAACAGGACACTGTCAAAACAGCTTTGTTTACAGGTCTGCACACCTGCTGATGATCAGTTCATCAGTGAAGATTATCGGCTGCACCTGGACGTAACTTGCCCTCTTACATCCTCTGTGAGCAGTAACGTGGTACTTGGTACTGCCCACATGGGTTCTGTTTGGTTCGTATGTTCTTCTTAGATTGTGTCCCTGCTTACTCAGGGTCACTACAATCAGATAACTCAACCTAGGACCAGGATCAAGGAGGATAAGTCTACGCCTGCGGTGACGGTACGTGCATTCCTAGCAGCGCACGTTTGCAGCAGAGAACTGACTGCCAAAGAAAAGTTGGACCACCCGCTGAACGTGAGCTGTCCTCTCCGAACCAGATATTTCCATCAAGAACCCCCCCCAGAGCTCCTCTGAGCTCCTCTGAGCTCCTCTGAGCTCTTTTGAGCTCCACCGAGCTCCTCTGCTCCTCTGTTTAGTCCCTGCAGGGGGCTGGCAGAGTGCTCGTATCCGAAGCGTTTCCTGCCTCAGAGAGAGATTGCAGCCTCTCCTGCCTGCGTCATCTCTGTCCGGCTGCAACTTGGAGCTCAGATATCAGAGACCTGAAAACATCCACAAAACTTTTGTTCAGACTCAGGTGTTTGCTGGCTCCCACGTACCTGCTTCAATTTCCTCCGGTGTCTTCTTCTTCGGCTTTGGTGCCACCTTTGCTGCTAACTCTCCATCGTGCGGCACCTCGACCTCCTTGCCATCCCCTCGTCTCCTGCGGGCCAGCGGTCCTAGGGCCCCTCTGACCTGAGCTGGGTCCGTGGAGACCTCCTTCTCCTCCGTGGTGTCCTGAGCACAGACCAGGGCGCCGCAGAGGGCCACCAAAGCCCAGAAGACCAGAACCTCCGTCCTCATCCCTCCAGTCAGAACAAGACCAGGACCAGACGGACTCTTTGACGCTAGCTGTGCAAGCCACCGAACATGTGAGCTGCAGATGCAACGATGCAGATGTTTCTGATTTCACAAGTCTTCAGATGAGGACTGGAACGTGATGCGCGTCTGCGATGAGTCAGCTCGGAAAGAAGAAGAAGATGGTGAGCAGGAGGTTTTAGAAGCGGAGCCGACTGGAGTGCAGGAACACCCCCTCCCGTTTTCCTCTGCCTCTCCAAAACTCCCAGTCACATCTCTCCCTCATGGCCCTTCACCCCCTTTTTCCCCTCACCCATCTGTGAGCAGGAGGAGGAGCATCGGCCTCCTGCATTCCTGCGAGGGAGGGAGAGGAACAGAGGTTCAGGAGGGGGATTTTCCATTTGTTCACAGACCAACACTCAAGTCACATTCAAAACAGTCCTGAAATGAATAAACTTGGAGAGAAACCAAGAGAAACAGGCCGAGGCTCCACTTTTACTGAGAGGACCGACGACGCCTGCTGACAGAAACATGAACGGATGAGAACCTGGCCTTGTAAAAAACCATGTCAGAACAAAGCCAGAACCACGAGTGATGTGGTTCCTGGGCCGTTTCCAAGAGCTGCGACACGAAGCAGAGTCGGTTCTCAAAGCAGCTCCGTCGCCCATAAGCCGAGCTTGGAAACGCCAGAACATCCAACAAAGACCTGTGCACACGTAGTCAAGAGATCACTTATTCAACAATAAAGAAGCCGAACACATAAAAGATCACATAGGCAATATCAAGTACCCCTGTTCTGGTTCCATAAGACCATCATTACTGATGGACTGACAAACCTTGCCATGTTTTGGTAGTTTGCTGCTCTGCAGAATTCTGGTGTGTGATAATACAATACCAAATGGAAAGACATCAGCAGGGGTCTCAGAGTGTACATCAGTCTGGGAAGGAATATAAACGTGAACGTAGGACCAACATTGGCTGAGAATATTCCTGATCCTGTGACATCTGAAGAATACACTGACAATATTATAGAAAGAAATCCATGTTCAATGTTTCTTACAGCAGTAGAGGAGAGTGAAATTATAGATATTGTTGATAACTGTAGTAATAAAATGTCCACTGACTGTAATGATATAGATATGAAACTAGTAAAGAAGATAATCAGAGGGATTTCTAAACCACTAACATACATTTGCAATTTATCATTTCAAACCGGTACATTTCCTGATGGCATGAAAATAGCTAAAGTGATACCAATATTTAAAGCTGGGGACAGACACAACTTCACGAATTATAGACCTGTTTCTTTACTTCCTCAAGTCTCCAAAATTTTAGAAAAACTTTTCAACAATAGATTAGATGCATTCATTGAAAAACACTGTCTACTCAGTGACAGTCAATACGGATTTAGAGCAAACAGATCAACAGCTATGGCCTTGATGGATTCTATTGAGGAAATAACGAATTCTATAGATGCATATAATTATGTAGCTGGGGTATTTATAGATCTTAAAAAAGCATTCGATACTATTAATCATGATATATTATTTAATAAATTAGAACGATATGGGATTAGAGGAATAGTGTTAAATTGGGTGCAAAGCTATTTAAGTGATAGGAAACAATTTGTGAAGTTGGGTGAGTCTGTGTCTACATGCTTGAGCATTGCTTGTGGGGTCCCACAGGGGTCAGTACTGGGTCCGAAATTGTTTATTTTGTATATAAATGATATGTGTGATGTATCTAATATCTTCAAAATGGTTGAAGTGGCAAAAACAGTGAAAGATGGTTTGTCCATTAACCCCTCTTCTTTCCTTTGTCTGAAATGTTTGCCACATGGAACACAGGTACCGACTTCTAACTGACTCGCAGCATTTCAGCAATAAACCAATGATGACGTATCCATTCCTTGCGGTGTAACAATGATTTATTTTACAAAAACAAATTTTAACACTGGGCTTTATCCCAAAATAATGAATTTGCTGAGCTGAGCATGGCTGAGGTCAATAATGGTGTCCGCCTGGCACCTGCTTCCTCCACCAAGCCCAAGGACAACCCCTATATGGGAGTCAGTGCACCGCACCAGGTCACCTGCAGAGGGCGTACACTGACAAAAGGGATTAGACACTCAAAAAATACAGGGTGAAAGGAAAACTTAATTATGGCTCTAACAATGGTAGTTTTTGCAGATGACACAAATATATTTTGTTCTGGAAAAAACTTACAGGAGCTATTGGACAAGGTCACATCTGAATTATATAAGTTAAAAAGGTGGTTTGATAAAAATAAATTGTCGTTAAATCTGGCTAAAACTAAACTAATGTTATTTAGTAATTATAAGATAGATAATCAGGTAAAAATACAGTTAGATGGTGTTGAAATCTAGAGAGTTTCAGAAAACAAATTTCTTGGGGTAATAATTGATGATAAAATTAGCTGGAAATCTCATATAAAATATACACATAATAAATTATCTAGAAGTGTCTCAGTTTTAAATAAAGCTAAGCACTTATTAAATTATAACTCACTACGCATGCTATACTGTTCCCTGGTTTTGCCATACTTGAACTACTGTACAGAGGTCTGGGGAAATACTTATAAATCATCACTGAATGTATTAACTATACTCCAAAAACGAGCTATAAGATTAATACATAATTCTGGATATAGAGATCATACTAATAGATTATTTTCAAATTCATATCTTTTAAAATTTAAAGATATTATTGAATATAAAACTGCCTTGATAATGTATAAAGCAAGACACAATCAACTCCCTAGGAATATTCAGGGGATGTTCTCTGATAGAGAAGGGGGGTATAATTTAAGGGGGGAATTAAATCTAAAAACCAGAGTGGCTCGGACAACACTTAAAACCTTCTCTATTTCAGTATGCGGAGTCAAGCTATGGAACAGTATAGATGTAGAACTCAAGCAATGCTCAAGTATGAACCAGTTCAAAAAAAGATATAAAGAATGCATTATTATGAGATATGGACAGGAAGAGTTACATTAAAAAAATAGCGTGTTAGATAGTTGAATTTGTATGATGTATGTATGTTGACCAGTATATGATATATGCCAAAGGAAGGCTCTATTTAAATGTATAATATATAAAGTATAATGTATTGCTCCAACGGGCTTTGTGTGCCCGAGTGATCCTAGGAGCTATGTTGTCGGGGGCACTTTCGCCCCTGGTAGGGACTCCCATGGCAAACAGGTCCTGGGTGACGGGCCAGACTAAGAGCGGTTCACAAAGCCTTCCATGGATAAAGTCAAATCAAGGACCGTTACGTCGCCCGGATCGGCGTCACCGGGGCCCCGCCCTGGAGCCAGGCCTGGGGTCGGGGCTCGTAGGCGAGCGCCTGGTGGCCGGGTCTTTGCCCGTGGGACCCGGCCGGGCTCAGCCCGAAACGGCGACGCGGGTCCGCCTTCCAGTAGGCCCACCACCCGCAGGAAGGACCATGGCAGGCCGGTGCATTGTGGGCTGGGTAGCAGTCGTGGCGGGGTGCCTCGACGACCCAATCCCTGGACATCAACCCTCACAGTGGGGACATGGAATGTCACCTCGCTGGGGGGGAAGGAGCCGGAGCTTGTGCGTGAGGTTGAGAGATACCGGCTAGAGATAGTCGGGCTCACCTCCACACATAGCTTGGGCTCTGGAACCCAGCTCCTTGAAAGGGGCTGGACCCTCCACTACTCTGGAGTTGCCCAGGGTGAGAGGCGGCGGGCTGGTGTGGGCTTGGTTATAGCCCCCCAGCTCAGCCGCCATGTGTTGGAGTTCACCCCGGTGAACGAGAGGGTCGCTTCCCTGCGCCTTCGGGTCGGGGATAGGTCTCTCACTGTTGTTTGTGCCTACGGGCCGAACAGCAGTGGGGAGTACCCGGCCTTCTTGGAGTCCCTGGGAGGAGTACTTGATAGTGCTCCAACTGGGGACTCCATTGTTCTACTGGGGGACTTCAACGCTCACGTGGGCAATGACAGTGATACCTGGAGAGGCGTGATTGGGAGGAACGGCCTCCCCGATCTGAACCCGAGTGGTGTTTTGTTGTTGGACTTCTGTGCGAGTCACAGCTTGTCCATCACGAACACCATGTTCAGGCATAAGGGTGTCCATCAGTGCACGTGGCACCAGGACACCCTAGGCCGGAGGTCAATGATCGACTTTGTTGTCGTTTCATCTGACCTTCGGCCGCATGTCTTGGACACTCGGGTGAAGAGAGGGGCTGAGCTGTCAACTGATCACCACCTGGTGGTGAGTTGGATGCACTGGCGGAGGAGGAGGTTGGACAGACCGGGCAGACCCAAACGGATTGTGAGGGTCTGTTGGGAACGTCTGGCTGAGCCCTCTGTCAGGGACATCTTCAACTCCCACCTCCGGGAGAGCTTCTCTCGGATCCCGGGGGAGGCGGGGGACATCGAGTCCGAGTGGACCATGTTCTCTGCCTCCATTGTCAACGCGGCGGCTCGAAGCTGCGGACGCAAGGTCTCCGGTGCCTGTCGTGGCGGCAATCCTAGAACCCGGTGGTGGACACCGGAAGTACAGGATGCCGTCAGACTGAAGAAGGAGTCCTACCGGGCTATGTTGGCCGGTGGGACTCCTGACGCAGTAGATAGGTACCGGCAGGCCAAGCGGGCCGCGGCTCGGGCAGTCTTGGAGGCAAAAACTCGGGTCTGGGAGGAGTTCGGGGAGGCCATGGAGGAGGACTTTCGGTCGGCCTCGAGGAAATTCTGGAGGACCGTTCGGCGCCTCAGAAGGGGGAAGCAGTACTCTGCCGGCACCATTTATGGTGCTGGTGGGGAGCTGTTGACCTCGACTGGGGACATTGTCGGACGGTGGAAGGAATACTTTGAGGATCTCCTTAACCCGACTGACATGCCTTCCACTGAGGAAGCAGAGGGTTGGGGCTCGGAGGCGTGCTCGTCCATCACCCAAGCCGAGGTCACCGAGGTGGTTCGTAAGCTCCTCGGTGGCCGGGCACCGGGGGTGGATGAGATTCGCCCTGAGTACCTCAAGTCTCTGGATGTCGTAGGGCTGTCTTGGCTGACACGCCTGTGCGACATTGCATGGAGGAAGGGGACAGTACCGCTGGGGTGGCAAACCGGGGTGGTGGTCCCTCTGTTCAAAAAGGGGGACCGGAGAGTGTGTTCCAACTACAGGGGGATCACACTTCTCAGCCTCCCGGGGAAAGTCTACGCCAGGGTACTGGAGAGGAGATTACGGCCGATAGTCGAACCTCGGATTCAGGAGGAACAATGCGGTTTTCGTCCCGGTCGTGGAACACTGGACCAGCTCTATACCCTCCGCAGGGTGCTCGAGGGTTCATGGGAATTTGCCCAACCAGTCTACATGTGTTTTGTGGATCTGGAGAAGGCATTTGACCGTGTCCCTCGTGCCATTCTGTGGGGGGTGCTGAGTGAGTATGGAGTCCGGGGCCCTCTACTAAGGGCTGTCCGGTCTCTGTATGATCGAAGCAGGAGTCTGGTTCGCATTGCCGGCAGTAAGTCAGACTTGTTCCCGGTGCATGTTGGACTCCGGCAGGGCTGCCCTTTGTCACCGGTCCTGTTCATAATTTTTATGGACAGGATTTCTAGGCGCAGCCAGGGGCCGGAGGGGATCCGGTTTGGGAACCTCAGGATTTCATCTCTGCTTTTTGCAGATGATGTTGTCCTGTTGGCTTCATCAGACCGGGACCTCCAGCATGTGCTGGGGCGGTTTGCGGCCGAGTGCGACGCGGCAGGGATGAGAATCAGCACCTCCAAGACCGAGGCCATGGTTCTCGACCGGAAAAGGGTGGCATGCCTTCTCCGGGTGGGTGGAGAAGTCCTGCCTCAGGTGGAGGAGTTCAAGTATCTCGGGATCTTGTTCACGAGTGAGGGAACAATGGAGCGTGAGATTGACAGGCGGATCGGTGCAGCGTCCGCAGTAATGCGGTCGATGTACTGGACCGTCGTGGTAAAGAGGGAGCTGAGTCGAAAGGCGAAGCTCTCGATTTACCGGTCAATCTACGCCCCTACCCTCACCTATGGTCATGAACTTTGGGTAGTGACCGAAAGGACAAGATCGCGGATACAAGCGGCCGAGATGAGTTTCCTCCGCAGGGTGGCTGGACGCTCCCTTAGAGATAGGGTGAGGAGTTCGGTCACCCGGGAGGAGCTCGGAGTCGAGCCGCTACTCCTCCACATTGAGAGGAGTCAGCTGAGGTGGCTTGGGCATCTGTACCGGATGCCTCCTGGACGCCTCCCTAGGGAGGTGTTCCAGGCATGTCCCACCGGGAGGAGACCCCGGGGAAGACCCAGGACACGCTGGAGAGACTATGTCTCTCGACTGGCCTGGGAACGCCTCGGACTCCCCCCGGAAGAGCTGGAGGAGGTGTCTGGGGTGAGGGAAGTCTGGGCATCCCTGCTGAGGCTGCTGCCCCCGCGACCCGGTAACGGATAAAGCGGGAGAAGATGAGTGAGTGAGTATTGCTCCATGGTGTATATTGAGTATTAATGTATGGAGAATATGAATATGTGTGTGTATGTATGTATACGTATGTATGTATGTATGTATGTATGTATGTATGTATGTATGTATGTATGTATGTATGTATGTATGTATGTATGTATGTATGTATGTATGTATGTATGTATGTATGTATGTATGTATGTATGTATGTATGTATGTATGTATGTATGTATGTATGTATGTATGTATGTATGTATGTATGTATGTATGTATGTATGTATGTATGTATGTATGTAGGTGTATGTATGTATGTATGTATGTATGTATGTATGTAGGTGTATGTATGTATGTATGTATGTATGTATGTATGTATGTATGTATGTATGTATGTATGTATGTATGTATGTATGTATGTATGTATGTATGTATGTATGTATGTATGTATGTATGTATGTATGTATGTATGTATGTATGTATGTATGTATGTATGTATGTAGGTGTATGTATGTATGTATGTATGTATGTATGTATGTATGTATGTATGTATGTATGTATGTATGTATGTATGTATGTATGTATGTATGTATGTATGTATGTATGTATGTATGTAGGTGTATGTATGTATGTATGTATGTATGTATGTATGTATGTATGTATGTATGTATGTATGTATGTATGTATGTATGTATGTATGTATGTATGTATGTATGTATGTATGTATGTATGTATGTATGTATGTATGTATGTATGTATGTATGTATGTATGTATGTAGGTGTATGTATGTATGTATGTATGTATGTATGTATGTATGTATGTATGTATGTATGTATGTATGTATGTATGTATGTATGTATGTATGTATGTATGTATGTATGTATGTATGTATGTATGTATGTATGTATGTATGTATGTATGTATGTATGTATGTATGTATGTATGTGGCTTAATTTAGGGTGGCGAATTATATTTTGTGTTGTAAATAACCGGGGCAGGGCTAAATACGTTTTTTTAACTTCTCCCTGCTCCATTTCGAGCATGCAAAAAAAGGAAAAAAAAAAAGAAAAAAAAAAAAAAATCCAGTGAGGCATGTTTTTGTTTATGATTGTTATGATTTGTATTTACTGTATTTATCATGATTATTATTTAACTATTGTTCTTTGGTTTAAATATATATTTTTTAGCATGTTCGAAATAAAGTTTTTCATTCATTCATTCAAAACCTTCAGCCTTCATCATTGTTTTGGTCTGTTTTTCTTTCCACCTTGTCTTGAGGTCATTGAGGTTTGTGGACCTTCACGTGTACAGCTCTCTGACGGTCCACCACAGCATCTCAACCTGGTTCAGGTCTGGACTTGGACCGGGTAATTCCAGAACCTGGATTCTTTTATTTTTCATCATCTGATATCGATCTGCTGCTGTGTTTGGATAATTTCCTGTCACATTACTCAGTTTCAGCCTGTCTTCATCTGTCAGACAGATGTCCTCACATGTGTCTCTAGAAGACTCTGGTCTACAGAGGAGTTTGTGGTCCACCCAGGGACTGACAGGTGTCCAGGTCCAGACCATCATCCCTCCACCAACATGCTTGACAGTGTTTCTGCTGAAACACTGATGATGATGATGGTCAATGAAGATGATCCGTTCATCAATGATGATGATCAATTATGTTTTATGATAAATGTGGCGTTCCAGGACAAACAAACAGAAAATATATCCCTGACTGCAGAGGTTCAGGTTCCTGTCTTCTGATGTCCCACTTGTGACTGCTGTTGTTGAAGCAGCGTGAGTGTGAAGGCTCTGCCTCCTTTCCGCCTCCACAACACAACATGTTCTGACCATCACTGCTGACGGATCTTCAGACCCTAGAAACTCCCTCTGGGTAAGAATCTGAACGACGTGGGGCTCTGCTGCAGAACAACCATGATGGTCTGATGTAGTTTCACCATAACGAGGTTGTGTTTGTGAGTCGTAGCCGGGTCGGAGCCCATTATCTCGGCCAGATGTGTGTGTTCTTGGCCAAGCAGAGCGAGTTGTGAAGACGTTCCTCTCTGCTGACTCATGAGGCCTTCAGCAGATTCACTTCTGAACCGCATGAAACATGTTCAGGATGACAACAGCTCCTGCATCCTACATTGGAGAGCAGCTACTGTGTTTACGTTTCCAGATTCCAGAAGACAAACCTCACTTCCACAATCACGTGAAACTTTTCTCTGGAACATTTATTGAACATAAATGAAGCCAAGCAGAAAAACTGAAACAAAATGGGAAACACCAAGTACCCTCTGCCACCATAGGATTTAAAAGAATGACGAGCAGCCACGGGCTGCTGATCATTGATTAACTGGGCATAATTGATGAACTGATCAGCATCATTGATGAACTGATCAATGATGATCAGTTTGCTGGTGTGGAACGTTCATGAGTGCATTGACACAATCTCTAACGCCATTACTGACATCATAAATGCTCTTACAGAAGCTATTTCCGTTGCTACAAGCTGATGACTCAAAGAGGTACTTAAGATTGCCCATTTGATTTTATTCATCTTTACTTGACTTTTTGTTAAAGTAATGATGAAAATGGTGTCATATGTTGTTTATCTGATGTTGATTTTTTAATAAACTTTAATAAAATTGTGGATGAGAAGAATAATCTCTTAGAACTGGATCATCAAACAGGACGATGATGTGAAATGTGTAGCTGAGGAAATGTTTCCCAGAGAAGAAAAGCGAAGCTCGATTCCAGACATGAACCTCATCCAGGACCTGTGGCTATCGGCCAGACAAAACCTGGAGGACGGAAGACAAGCAGTTCCAAGGTTCAGCACAGGAAACCTACTACAACTATTAAACCTGCTTTAGGAGTCACGTCTGAGCTGCTGGTACCTGCTGGGGTTTCTCTCTTTGTTATGTATTTTACAATAAGAAGTAAATCATTCTTTGGCTCAGCTCTGAGTAATTCGAGTGGGAGGATTGAACTCCAACTGTGCATGACAACAAAAACATCCGTCCAAAAACTGAAGAGTGATTAACAAAAACCACAGCAGACCACACTCACTGACAGAGATCCAACAGATACAGAGAGCTGCGAATAAAACACGTTTTCACTGGAGGACAAGAAGGAAATTACATTAAAAGTAAAGTTCAAAGATGAAAACGGGTCCGGTTCAAAAAGGGAAACGATCCAAGGAGAGGTTCTGCAATCAGAGCAGATAAAGTAGTAAGTCCTGTCGCTTTCTAGTGGAAGTTTGGACGGAACAAAGAATTCTGACAACAAGAAGAACCAAGAACAAACGTTCCAACTTAGTTAAAACCAACAAGGAAACGGTTACTCCACTGATCACCAGGGTCCAGATCCAGACCAGTGGCGATTCCAGCTGCAGGAGCCCTCACAGCTGTCATCATTTCATCTCCAGCAGACGATGATCCATTAGATCAGACCTGTCTGCATATCTGTGCCAATCAGACAGATTGATGACTGATGACATTTGAATGATCCCACAGGAAACCTCTGCTGAATGTTGCCTGTCGGCCAGATTTTCATCAGATATAAACTGTTCCCATTATGGCAGTTATTATAAATCATTACTCAGCTCACTGAAGTATCCTTCTTTTCCTTTAATGTTTCGCTTGCATCTGTTTCCAGTCACCGTTCATTCAGACTTTATCCAAACACCTATCTGAGGAGACAGACCCACCATCACCTGAGGAGGAAGACTCACCATCACCTGAGGAGACAGACCCACCATCACCTGAGGAGACAGACCCACCATCACCTGAGGAGACAGACCCACCATCACCTGAGGAGACAGACCCACCATCACCTGAGGAGACAGACCCACCATCACCTGAGGAGGAAGACTCACCATCACCTGAGGAGGAAGACTCACCATCACCTGAGGAGGAAGACTCACCATCACCTGAGGAGGAAGACCCACCATCACCTGAGGAGACAGACCCACCATCACCTGAGGAGACAGACCCACCATCACCTGAGGAGGAAGACCCACCATCACCTGAGGAGACAGACCCACCATCACCTGAGGAGGAAGACCCACCATCACCTGAGACAGACCCACCATCACCTGAGGAGACAGACCCACCATCACCTGAGGAGACAGACCCACCATCACCTGAGGAGACAGACCCACCATCACCTGAGGAGGACGACCCACCTTCGGCTCCCACAGCAGGCTGCTTTACCACCAGAGAATCATTTATTAGTTGGAATCTTTCGATTGTTTGAGAATTCTCTCACTTTCACACTGAACACGTTCTTTTGTCTAATTTCTTTGTGTGGCTTTGTTAGTCGTCTGTCTCCCTGTCTCTGTCCTCCTGGACTTTCCTCAGCGTTTCCACATGCGATTCCTCAGACGACACTAAAGTTGTTTCTGATTTGCTCCTAACCTAAAGACCCGTTCCACCACATTTCAGAGCATTGGTTCCACCTTGAAGGGGACCTATTACGAAAAACACGTTTTCTCTTGCTTTAACATATATAAAGTGGTCTCCCCTCAGCCTGCCAACTCAGAGAAGGAGGAAAGCAACCAAATTCTGCAGTGTCTGTACAGCCGCCCGGATGAGCCGTCCAAGTGTGATGTGGCTTCTACGAGCCGTTCAGATTCTGCTCCGTTTCGTTATGTAACGAAAATGCGATTTGCATAGGTTGGCCTCCGATGTGTGAAACCACGCCCACAACTAACTCTGGCCGGAACAACAACAACAACTCTGCCGGCGGCAGCTTCCGCCATTTTTTCGTAGCGGTGTATCGCGTCATTTGCGTCATCGTGTCATCGCGTCAGGCAGCCAATCAGCATAGTGGCTCATTATCATAGCCCCGCCCACTCAGAATCCCGCATAGAGAATGAGGTTAGAGAATGGGATGCTAAAGACATTCCTCAGAGGCTGAATTTCTATTTTATTTAGCAAAAAAAATCAAAAGCTTGTTTTTAAGACAATCAAGGCCTGTTTAAAATAGGTATTAGATGCCATAATAGGTCCCCTTTAAACGAGGTCCCGGTTAAAAAAACAGTGTGTACACATCTCAAACGTTAATTAAATCATGTATTAAGTACTGAAGAAGATAGAGAAGTTTGTGAACCCTCTTGACCCACTGCATTTATGATTTTTAAGACCATTGTTTAGTCTGTGAACTGGTTTGGTTCTTCAAACCACTTTGGGACCAGGTCCAAAGCTGTTAAAAACCAGGGACCCATTCCTTTCTTGTGTTTTCACTTTTTGAGGAAACATTTCAGCAACTCTTCTGAACTGGTTACGCACATTTCATCCCATCTCGCTTCCTCCCTCCCGGTCTGATTCCCAGTCCGACTTCCTGGCCCCCGTTTCCCCATCCCGGTTCCCTGGTCCGAGTGTTTTGCCGTTTCGCATCTTGTTTTGGAGTTTTGTGGGTCCTTTGGTGAGGACATAAATGTTTTGTTTCATACCAGCTCTCAGCAGTGTTTGAAGGTCCAGATGAGCCTGACTCGTTGACATGATTCACTTCATTCTCCGTGATGATCTGAGAGTATGTGCAGAAATACCCACAGATGTGCTGATTCAAGCGGTGCCTGTTTCTAATATACGTTGCAGTCCTCTACTTTCTCATGTCTCTCGCACCCACAGCTGGCTGGAGGGGGTCACAGAGGTTCCTGTTGTACTCAGGAAGCTTTGCTGTTGCTTCGACTTCTGGAGCCAGAAGCTTCCGACAGGGGTAGGGTTGCCACCCATCCCGTAAAATACGGAATTGTCCTTTATTTGAGAAAAAAATGTTGCGTCCCGTATTGAACTAATACGGGACGCGATTTGTACCGTATTTTCATTAACTTTTACACCCTATTCTAGTTGAATTATTGAAATAAATTAACCTTTACACCATATTCTAGTTGAATTATTGAAATAAATTAACTTTTACACCATAGTCTAGTTGAATTATTGAAATAAGTTAACTTTTACACCATATTCTAGTTGAATTATTGAAATAAATTAACTTTTACCCCATATTCTAGTTGAATTATTGAAATAAGTTAGCTTTTACACCATATTCTAGTTGAATTATTGAAATAAATTAACTTTTACACCATATTCTAGTTGAATTATTGAAATAAATTAACTTTCACACCATATTCTAGTTGAATTATTGAAATAAATTAACTTTTACACCATATTCTTCACCTGTAGGCTATATTATACATCTTGGCTGATGTGGACATACAGTAGCATAGGAGGATATTTCAGTTGCTAGTACGGTTGTCTGTCTCTACAGTCATGCAAGTTGAATGCTATTAAAGCACTTTAAACTTTAAATCAAAGCATTTTGTTTTTTCATATAAAATAAACACATTTTTATTCAGTTTAGAAGTTTTTGAGCTTTTTTTTTGGCTCCTGCGCTGCTGAAATCAGGGCGTCCCTTATTTCTATTTCTGAAAGGTGGCAACCCTAGACAGGGGGCTTTGAGTCTTCTGGACTCATGAGACCAAACATGTGCACGTTGGTCTCATGAGTCCAGAGGACATTGTCTCAGAAGTCTGCTGGTTTGTTCAGATGCAGGTTTGTGGACCTCAGTCCTGCTTCCAGTTTCTTTTAGGCCAATGAGGTTTTCTCCTGAAACTCTTCGAGACCAACTGTCCTGGTCCAGTTCTGTCCTGACTGTCATGAGCTTGAACAGCATGTTCAGTGGGGCCTGCAGGGTCGGAGGTGTATTGTTGGTTTTCTTTTGTATTTCTCTGAGCAATAAACAGTTCAGGGGTGTCCACTCCCAGGAAAAGTGAAAACTGTCCTTGAATGTTTTCCACATGGGAATAATTCTCACTGTTTAAGGATTAAGTAAATATTTCAGACATATATAAATAATTCCCTCTCTGAGACCATTGCTGATGCCTTGTTCTCTTGGCTCTGTGTTAAATCCTACTGAAAGCATCTGCCTTTCTAGAGGTCTGCACACCTGCTGATGATCAGTTCATCAATGATGAAGATTGCCTTGACGCTTGCCTTTGTGCTCGACTGGTTTTACTGATGCTGGAACGACCCACACATCTTCATTCTAAGTCTCTGGGGTGGTCTCTCCTCCACACAGAATTGTTATACGCGGCTTTTTACTGGAGCACAGCAAAGATCAGTTAGAGACATCTGTACATCTGGAAATCAGAGTCAGGACTCACGGAGCTGGTTACAGTTCACATCGAGACTCTGGTGGTCGGTACAGGAACTGTCCCTGGTCAATAGAGGAACCGCTAGTCTGGATCCAGACACTGGTCAGTAGAGCAACTGCAGGACTGGATCTGGTTAACTTGCAAGTGTGTACAGGCATTGAACAGGCACATCCAGACCTGCACCAGCAGAATCAGGGACAGTTCTACCTACAACCCATCACTCGACTGAATTGCTGAATATACTATTTATATTTTTTGATTTTTCCTTTTATTTTTTATCTCATAGTTACAATTGATGTGTTCTTTTAAATTATGGTTTCTATGTTTGATATTTTTTTTGCAATATCTGTGCTTCCTGGTGATGGTGCTCATTACTATAGATATATATATATATACGCGTTATAATGTAATATATATACACATGTAATAATTTTATATATATATATGTATGTATGTATGTATGTATGTATGTATGTATGTATGTATGTATGTATGTATGTATGTATGTATGTATGTATGTATGTATGTATGTATGTATGTATGTATGTATGTATGTATGTATGTATGTATGTATGTATGTATGTATGTATGTATGTATGTATGTATGTATGTATGTATGTATGTATGTATGTATGTATATATATATATATGCACATGTTATAATGTCATAATATAAATACATCATAATGTAATAATATATAAACATGTTATAATGTAATAATATATATACATGTTATACAGGTATACAGGTAATAATATATATATGTATATATGTTATAATGTAATTATAAATATTACTAAGAATACTATAGAAATATTGATTTAATATAAATACCATGTCATAGCTATCTGTTTCTTGTTATTTTCATATAAAAGTACGTTTGTCAATGTTTATAATTATTCACAAGTATGCAGTGTCATAACTACATCTCTGACGTTCATAACAAACCAACCTGTTTGAAAATCTGTTTAAAATTGAGCAAGTTAAGGTTGTTTAAGCAGTACATGCACCATTAAACACAATGTTATGAGTGAGTGAGGCACCGAGGCAAGATGGCCGCCGTGTGACGATAATACATCCATGATTTGCAGCAGCGCGGGCGAGTCATCTGTGCTCTCCACCGGTGGCCACGTGGTGTCGCCGTGGAGCGCGGGAGATAGCTGGAAGTCTCGCGATGCTGGAAGTCTCGCGATGCTGGAAGTCTCGCGATGCGTCCTTGTTGTCATTGATTTCGAAAAACATGGCGTCAGAATCGGCGGCGGTGGTCGCAGCTGCAGAAACGGAGACTGGAGATGGGTGAGTCTGCTCCGTACCGGCACTCAGTCTGTGGACAGTGGTATGTTTTAACCGTGAGCACCATGTGAGGAGACCGTGTGAGACCTCAGCCTCCACATGCGCCCCTTTTCTCAGGAGAACCATTAGCATCGCGGCTAACTGACGTTAGCGCTCCACAGCTAACATTGCTATGGTTCAATTACACGTTTCAAACTAAAAGGGACTTTTAACTCGGTATGTTCACCTGGAAACCTCTAAACTCTCCATGAAAACAGGAAAATAAGTAATACTTCACCGCCTGACTGTTAGAATAATTCAGATTGTAGCTCAGATTGATGTTATAAACAGCAGAAATAAGCGGATCAATTTAAGTGTGTTCAGTTTTAAACCTCAAATATTTTAGTTTCAGTAAAGGCAAGGCGAATTTATTTATATAGCACAATTCAACATAAGGTTATTCACAGTGCTTTACATCAACATTAAAAGAAGCAAGACACAATTAAGCACTAAATAACAAATAAAATGAAATAAAATGATAAGAAAAGAGGCAAAATAATAGAAAGCACAAGTTGTTAAAAAGTAAGGGCAGTAAAATACAGCAGGTAAGTATTTAATTTAGGAGTACGCTTGAGTAAACAGTAATGTTTTTAGGCCTGATTTAAAGGATCTACAGTTGGAGCAGACCTCAGGTCTACAGGAAGTTTGTTCCACCGGTGAGGAGCAGAATAACTGAACGCTGCCTCACCTTGCTTGGTTCTGGTTCTTGGGAACCACAACAAACCAGATCCAGATGAACCTCAGGGGTCTGGGAGCTTCATAGGAACTAACAGATCAACCATGTATTTTGGTCCAAGACCATTCAGTGCTTTGTAGACCAGCAGTAAGATTTTAAACTCTATCCTTTGACTCACTGGAAGCCAGTGTAGTGATTTCATGACCGGTGTAATATGGTCCAGTTTCCTGGTGTTTGTAAGGACTCTGGCGGCAGCGTTCTGGATACGGAAACGTCCCCGGTCCCAATGGACCATGAAAAGGTTTAAAAAGGAGACCAATTACATGTATGGACTTTTTACAGTATTTTGTTTTTTCGTGGACTTGAACAGTAGTGTTTGATCAGCTCAGATGTCCGGGAAACACTGTAGTCCGTGTTTTGGTGTAGGACTC
The DNA here is from genome assembly GCF_033807715.1 of Cololabis saira. Lineage (NCBI taxonomy): Eukaryota > Metazoa > Chordata > Actinopteri > Beloniformes > Belonidae > Cololabis > Cololabis saira. Next base: position 22,406,903 of record NC_084597.1, read on the forward strand.
ACCCCTGTTTTTGTGGCTGACTTTCAGTGATGCTTCTTTCGGCGAGCTGCCAGCCAGCATGGACACAGAGTCATCCAACGGCAAAGAGGGGACGGTAACGTTGATCCATGATTTTGTTTCAGACGCTAAATTATTCAGATGATCCTTAAAACATGGACACAGAGACAGTTTCTTAAAGCAAATCTACTGACTGTGTCATTACGTTTCTAAATGTTTATATTTAGAAATATAAAAATTGGGATATTGGCTTTTAAAGTTTCACTTTGAAGTAATCTTACAACCAGACATCGGGAGGTTGGATGGCTGTGTTGATTGACACCACAGAAACACAGACTCAGGCTGTCTGTCGGTGCGTCTGTGCCGTCATGATGATCGGCGTTTCCTTCCCAGGAGACGGCGGGCGAAGGTTCGGAGCCTGCTGACGCTCTCACTGGATCTGGAGATGAGGAGAGCGGGAGGCAGCTGGGGGAGGTGGAGCTGCAGTGCGCCTTGTGTACGAAGTGGTTCACCGCCGACACGTTTAGCATCGACACCGCGTAAGTATTTGCAGAAGGTGGAGCTTTGGACCTCGGCATCGGTGTGATTCTCAGCTAGCTCTCATTAACTGTCCTCCTCCTCAGGACCTGCCTCCCATTCATGACCAACTATGTGTTTCACTGCAACGTGTGTCATCACAGCGGCAACACGTACTTCCTCCGGAAACAAGCCAGTAAGTTCTGTGTTGCTGAAATCCAGCTTCATTGGTTTATATTGTCAACTAACAGCTGTGTTTTATGTGTCAGACCTGAAGGAAATGTGCCTCACAGCGCTGGCAAACCTCACATGGAGGTCCAGAACACAAGACGAGCACCCAAAAACCATGTTCTCCAAAGACAAGGTGGGTGTACAGACATTTTCAAACATTGATTCCCTTCTTTTACACCAGTAGTTTTGGTGTAACATAATACAAATCATCTGGTTTTAGTATTAGGCAAATATAACCTCAAATGGGCAACAACGTTTCATCATGCCATTATTTATTTTGTTTAAAAGTAGTGATGCACCGAATGTTCGGTAACCAAAATTGTTTGGCCGAAAATAGCACTTTCGGTGTTCGATGGAATAAGGGGGGAAAAAAACAAACAATTAATAACGGCGTGTGATGACGCAATCAAACAGCGAACAGCGTGGAGTGAGGGGCGTGCAATGTTAAATGTAGCAAACATGTCAGCATGTCAGATCATTACTTGGATGTGGGGAAAAAGCAGAGGACACGAGAAATGATCCAGGCTGAGTTGAATTTGGGAAAGCCGCTTGGTGCTGGAGACGGTCACGGGACGCACAGCGCAGCAGATGTGGGAGAGAGCAGAGAAAAGGGCCCGTACTACCAATGCGGTGCGTGAACCCTCACTGTCGAGATCCTCCAAGAAAATTATTTAAAATTATTATACAAGGCTTCAAATTGCGGAGATCAGCCCCGCCCCACCACGACTCGCTTAATTGGATTTGAACAGGAGAAAATGAAAAATGATTACGAGAAAAAATACAATAAGTACAGTAAGACAAATTGTGACTGGCAGGTATTTCACTGCACATTTATTTGATTTATGCAATGGTGAAAAAAATGGCAAAATAAATGAAAAACTGTGAAGAACCATTGTTCGGTATTATTCGGTATTCGGCCAAGTGTTTATTATTATTTTCAGTTTCGGTTTCGGCCACACATTTTCATTTCGGTGCATCACTATTTAAAAGGAAAAATCACATGGGAACTCCTAAGTAGCCCCTGGATGCTGCAGCTGGATTTACATGGGTCATCTGGAGCTTGTTGCTGCTAATCATTGTTATTGATGAATTAATGATCAGCAGGTTTTCTGACCTATAAAAACAGTTTACTGAAGCATTCAGATGTGTGTTAACACAGTGCCAAGAAGGAAATAGATCCGTTTAGAAGGGTTATTTATCACGATTCACAATTGGAAACAGCTGGGAGTCCTCACTGTGTAATGCTCAGAGAAATACACTCCCACGAATTCTGTATACCAGAGTTTTGTAAGGGTGTGCTAACATTTACACAATTTTATTTGCTTTAAAAAAATCTCCCCTGTCTGTCATTGAGATTTCTCTAAAAATCTCCCCTATTTTTTGCAGGACATCATTCCGTTCATCGATAAATACTGGGAGTGCATGACAACTCGCCAGAGACCGGGGAAGCTCACCTGGCCCAACAACATTGTGAAGACAATGGTAACAGATATTTCACAGTCTTCTTTATGATTCCATCAATACCTCCCATCAGACATTTGTTTGAGGGGATGAGAATTCAGTCAGACATGACTGCTGGTACGCAGTATTGTAATAGTGCTTTTCATTGATTCGTCAGAGCAAAGAGAGAGACGTTTTTCTTGTGAAAGAGCACCCTGATCCTGGCAGTAAAGACCCTGAAGAGGAGTATCCCAAGTTTGGCCTTTTAGACCAGGTATCCTCCTTGCTTGCAAAAATGGGACGTTTTAATCCATCCAAAGTATAGTTTAAGTTACTGCTTGTGTTCTTCAGGACCTGGGGAACATCGGACCTTCATATGATGCACAGAAACAATCCACTGGAACCCCCACAGCTACTGGGCTCAATGGTAAGATCGTAGACCTGGATATGCGTGATAACAGAGGAAACTCAGGGCTTAAAGTATTCCGGCACCATGCCGGATCTCCGGCGTATGGAGTTTTTTTTTTTTCTTGGCGTGTTTCTTGACTGATTTAAAAAAAAAAAAAGCAAACAAAGATTACTTTAAAATTTACATTTAAATATGTGTTGATAGGCTACGGGATATTGTCAGTTTGAGTCATCTGAGTTCGTCGAGAGGAAAGCAGCTCTGGCGCTTAACCAAACTAACACTAGCCAATCAGAAGTAGAGCTGGGGCGGGTCTTTGGCGGCAGCAGGGCGCAGAGCGGTGCGTTTCAGCCCCCGGAACACGAACACTTGTGTATCACCGACATCAAGATGGAGAAAAAATGTATGAAGTCTGTAGAGGATGATTTGGCCGATAAAATACTGAAAATTAAATGGTGCTGGAATTAAATGGATGGAAGAAATGGGCGGAGGCGGCAGGTGTTTCGGTAGCTGGTGCCAGAAGAGAGCCAGGTGCTTTTGCAGCTCTGTTCTAAAAAGCTACTGTAGCCCAGTAGCCGGGAAAAAGTTGTACCTCGCCACCAGTGTTGTGCTAGTTACTGAAAAATAGTAACTAGTTACCGTTACTAGTTCTTTCATTAAAAAGTAACTCAGACCAAACTTAGACCAAAAAGTAATGCGTTAACTATGAAAAGTAACTTTTTAGTTGCTTTAAATAAAAACATTTTTTTAAATACTCCCATTAATGCCCCTCTAGCTTTCATTTCAGCAGGTACTGTATGGATTTGCATTCTGCATCATGTTCTGCATTCTAAACAGTCTCCCCGCTTCTTCACTTCCTGTGTCAATAACGTTGGTCGCTTAGCAACAAGCTGAGAACGACCAATGAGCTTCAGCAGCAGCTGAAGAACGGAACCCTTTGATGAATCGTTCATTACAGTCTCAAATATAACCAATGGTGGCATGTCAATTTATAAGAATCTTTTTGCCTAGAAGAAAAAAGATTTTTCATATTTTAGATTGTAGGTCATCTTATACCCCGTCAAACACAATGACAACTAGCGAAACTTGATATCAAAAGCATCCATAGTGAAAAGGAAAATAATATTCAAAGGATGTCATTTTTGTTGCTTCCCAAATTGCCAGCACATGTGCCCCCGCTCCCGGAAAAAAAGGTTCAGGCTCAGGATTTGTTTTTACTTTAAGCCCTGGAAACTTGATTTGAGTCAGCAGACGAGGAGGGGAGATGCTTCAGGGTGTTTTCACACCTGCTGTTTGGTGCTCCTGCTCCATGAGAAACTATAGTCAATGCATTTATACAAAAACAGCCTTACCTGAATGTACCGGTAACTGGAGACCCAGTTGCCAGTGTTCTTTATTAAAAGGTTTTGCTGAGTTTGAGTCTGCTGTTGCTTCCATCTTGCTGGACGGCCCGCTGATCGTGGGTGGACATTATTAATATCTACCGTGTACCCGGCACACAGAGATTTCTCCACTTTCTCAGAATTTTTTGTCCATGTTGCGTACGGTAGATGATCTGATGTTCAAGTTCTCTATGACTCTCATCTGAGGAACATGGTCCTGAAAACGTTTCAGGATTTGGAGACTGGATTGATCTCATACCGGTGAACTTCTGGATCTATTTCAGAGACTCTGCCTCTCTCAGAGGATCTTTTCTTTTATAGCCAGTCATGCCACTGACCTACTCATGTCAAGATGTTCCTGCAGGGGTTTTTTAGTACCATGTTGGTTTCCAGCCTTTTGTGGTCCAATTTTTTGGAGACATTTTGCTGCCATGAAATCAAATAAAAGAACTCCTTTATGAACAGAAACATTACAGAAGAATGTATTGTGGGTGCAAGCCTTTGATTAGATTATGCACAGGAGTACGAGCTAGCGACAGCTAGTCACTGGCTAGTCGGGCAAGAATGAATTGGTTTGATGATCAAACGTGAGCAGGAGTTTCAGTTCAGCCAAACCAGAAGGGTGTGAAAGCACAGTAAGCATCAGTAAGTATCAGAAAAAAAGCAGCGTGTTGTTGGGTTCACCACAGTGACTGTGTGCATTGTTTTCCAGGTGGATCTTCTTTCTCAGGTGAATATCTTGTAATTTGGCATCTGGAGCTGATCAGTGTGTGTTTTTTTATTTTTTTTGTGTCTTGTAACCCCTCTGGATAGAAGTTGGCCCTGAGGTTCCAATCACACCTGACCCCCCCTTCATCCCAAAGCTCAAACTCAACCAAAATTATTCTCAGTGATCATCTTGTGGGCAACTTCATCCACGTCCCGTTGTAACCTCCCTGTCTTCTCTCTGCATCCGTACGGTGCTCTCGTCCCTCCTCCCTCACAAACAGCCCCCGTCCCCTATTGGGGAACATACCCTCCATGTTTCCGGCTTGCTGCTAACAGGCTCTGAATCCCTCAGAATCAGCTGACAGAAGCGGCACTGTGCCCCCGCCGTTTACCGGAGCGCATGGTGATGGTTCCAGGTTCATCTGAGTCTTTGTCCCATGAGACCAAAAACACAATCTTTACATTTTAGCTCAAAACAATCACAGAACCAACAGATTAGGTTCTGATGTTATTAGTGAAAGTGATTGATCGCAGCTGATCATCCATGTCAATCATTACATGTTTAGTGACTGAAGACAGCCGGACGAGGTTTCCTAAGATTTCAGGCTCTGTAACATTAATGATGAGACAGCGTCCCGCTGAAGAGCCTGCTGGCGTTTGGAAAATGCTGTGTGGACTCAGTCCTGCCTTTTTGTGTCCCCACCTTAACCCGGTAGCCTGCTTTTAGTGTGTGTCTGCGTGCGCTCTGCTGCTGACGGCCGGTTTGTCTGCTGTGTCTGCATTTGTTAAGGCCCAGTGTGTCACTCTTCCCTCCGTTTGGTTCCAGGTGCTTTGGCTCCTGGTCCGGGGAAAGGAAGAGGAGCCAAACGTAAACAGCAGCAGCAACAGGAGGGCGCGACCACGGGAGCGGCGAAAAGAACGCGAAGGTATGAAATCACAATTTGCAAATATATTCTGGCGCAAGGTATATTCAGAACTAGTAATTATATTTGGAACTGACATTACATTTAAATGGGACGAACTTCTTTTTGGGCTCGTACACTCAGCTAATGCAAATGTGAAAAATAAATATATATTGGGAATACTGAGTCTAGCAGCAAGGAAAGCAATTACAAAGAAATGGCTCAAGCCAGACGCCCCATCTATAGATGAATGGTATGATATTATCTATGATCTGTATGTAATGGAAAGAATCACTTTTTCAATGAGGCTCCAGCAATCAAAATTCAACGACGTCTGGAAGCAATGGAAAATGTACATCTCTCTAAAACGTCCTTATTTTGTTTAAGTTTCTTTTGTACTTGATTGGTTAATTACTTTGCTATAAATTGAAAACACCCCATTTTCATGTTTTTATTTTATAAAAATGCTTTGTAAAAGGAAAAACAATAAATATCAACAAAAAAAATAAATAAATCACAATTTGCGTCGCAGTGACGCCTGGTTGAGTCAGAACAGCCAGTCTGAAGGTTAAAAGTTTGAACCCCCTCCGTGTGCATGGTTATTTTTTTTGCATAGAAATGTAATAACGTCCATCAATGAGAGCGTATAACTATCTTCATCATGCAAGTGGACTGTACTGGTTAAAGTTCCTCTCATGGAGTTAATTTTAGTGCGATGGTCCAGCAGGGTTAATTAAGTCACTGATACAGGCTCGGTCCTCAGAGAGCTACTGTTAACAACCATAGCAGCAACAGATGCTACTAGTGTTGTAGGAGGCCCGGAGGCGTTCAAGTGGTCTGTAATAGGCCTGTGTTGAAAAAATCGATTTCCCAATTCTAAATCGATTCTCATATTCATTCCCAAAAAGCGATTCATATGTCTTAAGATCAATTGAAAAAAATATATATATTTTTTAAATTTTATTTATTTATGTATTTTTTTTTTCATCATTACATTACAACTTTTGTTTTTTTTTGTTTATCCCCAAAAAAGGAATGTTTTGTTGGACACGAGAATAACTGGTGCCATGTTTTTGCCTTTTAAATATGTTTAAAGGTATGAAAACATTAAAGTGTTAGTTTATAATTGCATACATTGTCTATATTTCATTACTTTATAAACTGTCTTGGGGTTACATTTGCAAAAAATGCTAAAAACCAAATGCTCAAAAATTAAAAACCAAAATAGACCGAAAATGGAACAAATAAAAACGGAATGTGGGAAAAAATAATTTTCATCCGTCTGTTTCCTCCCTGGATCTGTTTGGTAATTCTGACCCACATGATGTTTCTAAAAGCAGTTCTATCAACATTCTGGGAGCTGATTGGTCCTTACAGCATCATTAGCTGCCAATACTTGCTGTTTAATCTCAATATAATACTAATAGTAATATTTTGCATAACTACAGTCATATAATTCATGCAACAGCTCAAAAAACAGTTTTAATAACACTAACCCAAATCAATATCGGAATCGAATCGAATCAAATCTTGATAATCGATTCTGAATCTTAAGAATCGGAATCGAATCGATTCTTGACATTTGAATCGATCCCCAGCCCTAGTCTGTAAAGAGTTTAACACGGCCTACAAATGTGTCCGAAGACTGAATTCGGATCCAGCGGGTCAGGCTAAATATCAGGTTTGATTTCTGAACCTTAACCAGTGTCTCCGCGTCCGTCTCTACAGCGACCCTCTCTTCTCCGCCCAGCGGCTGCCTCCTCACGGTTACCCCCTGGAGCATCCCTTTAATAAAGACGGCTACCGCTACATTCTGGCAGAACCAGACCCTCATGCTCCAGACCCAGAGAAGCTGGAGCTGGACTGCTGGGCCGGCAAACCCATCCCCGGTGATCTGTACCGGGCCTGTCTGTACGAGAGGGTGCTACTGGCCTTACACGACAGAGGTACGACCAAACCTGTCAGAGAGATGTAACGTTCAAGAGCAGATAATCAGTCCTGCTTCCCCCGATGTATCACAGCGCCTCAGCTGAAGATCTCGGACGACCGCCTGACGGTGACGGGGGAGAAGGGTTATTCCATGGTCCGAGCGTCCCACGGCGTTCGGAAAGGCTCCTGGTACTTTGAGGTTTCCGTGGAAGAAATGCCTCCAGACACTGCAGCCCGACTTGGCTGGTCTCAGTCGCTGGGTCAGTACACACACTTTTACCCTGGAGATGACGATACAGTCCACGCGTCACCATAGCAACCAGCTTCTACACGCTACCAACACTATCATGTTAGTGGTTTGAAGACACCACAGATTGTAACCACGTAAAGATGACCAATCTGACACAAATTTGACTGAGCTAGCAGTCGGGGAAGTTTTAACATGGATACAGTTGAGCTCTGATTTCAGCTTCCTGTGGTTTGATTGGTTCAGGAGTTCTTAAGTCGGTGTCGTATTTGTGCTTCAGGGAACCTGCAGGCTCCTCTTGGTTACGACAAGTTCAGCTACTCGTGGCGCAGTAAAAAAGGCACCCGCTTTCACCAGTCCATGGGGAGGCACTACTCGTCGAGCTACAGTCAGGGAGACACGCTGGGCTTCTTCATCGAGCTGCCGGACGGCACAGAGACGGCCAAGGCTCTGCCCGATACCTACAAGGACAAGGTAAAACTGGAGACCTGACCGGAACCACATTGGATAAAGTTGGGTGGACGGGAGATGTTTAATGTGCCAAACGGGACATCCTCCCTCTCTCTACCAGCTTTTATGAGGAGATGATAAACTGTAGACACACAACATCACTTGGTCTAAGCTCTCTGGTCTTAAATGTCTTTGCAGGCGCTCATTAAGTTCAAGAGCTACCTTTACTTTGAGGAGAAGGACTACGTGGACAAAGCGGAGAAAAGCTTGAAACCCACGAGCCCCAGCAAGGTCAGAATGGTCTTCCAGCTACGTCTAGTTAGAGAAGCTGCTGTTTTCTGTTGCTGCTGACACCACAATCCTGTCTTTCAGATGATTTTCTACAAAAACGGAGCGAGCCAAGGCGTGGCCTTTGAGAACCTGTTTGAAGGCATGTACTTCCCCGCCATCTCCCTCTACAAGAGCTGCACGGTCGGTAAACGTCTCCACAAGGTTTCTATTTCCTGTTTTGGCTTCATGGGGTCATTAGAGTTTAAACTTCTGTCTCCAGGTTTCTGTCAACTTCGGGCCACATTTCAAATATCCTCCGAAGGACATCAAGTACCAGCCGGTGAGGCCGCCGCTCGGACGCAGCTCCGCCCTTCTCAGCTGACTCGCAGTTCTCACACCTGTTTTCTCCTTCCAGATGAGCGACATGGGCTGGGGGGCGGTGATCGAACACACCCTCTCCGACATGTTGTACCATGTGGAGACGGATGTGGACGGACGCCGCAGCCCTCCGTGGGAAGGATGAGCCTGCCCTGGACCCGCTACCGCCACATCCACGGTCGCCTTCAGACGGTGGACTTCACCGTTGACGCTGCAGTGGCGCGGAGGTCAGAGAAGCAACATGTCAGCTTCTAGTGTTCCCAGACTGCAAGTAAAATTCACTTTAAACATGATTACGTCAAGTTAACAAGGGCCGGCCGTGTCGGGTCGTCGTCAGAGCCGTGGGAGTCGTTCCTCAGGAGCTCAGATCTCCTGCTCCCAAAATTTTAAGTTAAAAGTGGCCCGATGTTGATGTGCTGGCTGTCTGAGGTCTAACGACTGACCGTTCCACAGATGGAGGTGGAATCCACGGTCTTCAGCGTCTTTGTGTTTCTCTTCATTTGATTTCTCTGTTAGTGTGTGCCACAAATTTTTTTGTTTTATACTGGCTTAATTAAATAAAAAAAAATTTCATGGATGAATCTTGCTTGGGTTTCTTTTATTTACCGCCTTTAAGTGCTTTAACTGTGATCTCTAACCAAGGGCGTAGGTTTGGTCTCAACATTGGTAGGGACGATATAACGGCATAACCTGCATGTACACTTTTTGCTGAGGACGGGACATTAATAAGACCAAACAGATTGGGTGAACGGGGGTCAGGGCTACATTTGTCACGAATATGAACCTAATTAATTAATAGGCTAAATGATCAATGCAAAATAAATCTGTATTGACTTATACTAACTTTCATGTGTATTGGTTCACCTGATACACGGTTCGATTCAAACCTTCGTTTTCAAAAACTACTAAAGAAACATTTTGATAACTTCCAGGATATTCCAGGATTTTATTAGCAATTTAAATTGCAATATTTGAACATACCTTAAATTATATTAACATACACAATACATGTATTAAGTGTACATATTAATAATCTCTTAACTATCCAGAATGCAAAAAATAATCATCAGCCAACCAAACGTGTGTTTGAGGAAAAAAAAATTTACCGGCACATTCAGCAAGTGAAAAGGGGTAAATGTAAGTCTGAACATAATGAAAATAATTCACTTAATAATGGTAGGGTCAATTCTATCCTTACAACATTTGGGAAGACAATCTAAATTACCTATATATCTGAACTCATTATATAATGCAAATAAGGTTGCTTAAAAGTTGGTGGGGACAATTTGAGGCCCCTGAAAAGTTGGTAGTGTTATGTCCCTACCATCTCTATGCAAACCTACGCCCTTGTCTCTAACGCAGAACATCTCAACACTCGGTGAATCTCTGCTGAGCATCTGCTCGCTGCTATTGTCAGGACAACCAGGCACCCCTGGTTCTGGTTCCATGAACCGGAACTAACTTAGCTTTGGAAATTACCAACATCGGATCCCAACAGATGTGACATCATCCAGAAATTTCTCTTTAAAATCCTGTTGAGCGGCGAATGATCCTTCGTTTTAGCTTTATCTTGAGCGACATGGATGTGTAACCCCCCCCACTCGTGACGTGCGATCCCCATCGTGAACATATTTCATACATATTTCAACTTGTGTTTGAATTAAAACTGGCAGGAAACAGGTTAATTAAAAACTACAGTTTTATTTCAGAAGCTGCTGATACATTTTTAAATGGTGCAGAAACAAATGCTACTAGTGCGCGGCTGCAGGGAGCGGCCCGACCAGCCGTCCCGAGTCTCCCCCTCTTCCATGCAACTGGTCTGGTGTCTCTGGATCTGGTGCCATAGAAGAAACTGCCTCTGGACGCCGTTATAGACCTGCACCGGACTCATCCACACTGTCTGCAAGGGAGCAGCAGCGCTGGTGGTGGACTGTTCTGCTCTGATTAGTGGCTCTTAGATGCACCTGGATGAGTCGGGGCATAAAAACCCACCCTGTTGTGATTGGCTCGGTACTTCTGCACCGGTGGAAATAGTTGTAAAGGGGAGTATCACCAGAGTCTCCAGAGAGAGCTCTGGGGGTTAAAGGGTAAGACCGGCCAGGCTCGCCAGGGAAGGGAGATCAGTGCAAAGCCCAACAAGTGTGTTGTTCTGGTAAAGGGAGGAGGAGGGTTCCTGCTCCCTTCAAGGGTTCAGTCTGGGATCATCTTCAGAGTGTAGAACTGAGCAGGCCTGACTTCATGTAGCCCTCGCTGGAGATCAGGCCCTGTTTGTTTTCTTCCAATGAATCCGAGGTGTGCTGTTGGAGGAAACAGATGGTCAACGGTGACGAAACCACTCACACTTTTTGAGACTGGACACTGCTCTTACATGTCTGCGGAAAATTCTTTGAAGGAGACTTCGTTTGGAGGGTTCAGGAGGCTGGGACCAGTCCAGATCTGGAGTACGAGACCCTTCGGGACCAAAAACATTCAGCTCTGCGAAGCATCCCGTCTCTATGAGCTGAATAACGACAGAGGGAAAGTTTGTAGACCCGTCTCAGATGATCATGTACTTCAACACAGCCCAAAGATGGAGTCACCTCGTTCTGCCAGCTTAGGGGGACCCTTCCTGTGTTGAATTTGGTGTAGAAGTCGTTGTCGGTCTGGTTCAGAACGACTCCCTTCACTGCAGAAAACTCTTCAATGTCTTGTACGTCGCTGCAGTACACCAGTCTGGGCTGCAGGAGAAAAAACACAGCAAATTGTGAGCATGTGTGCACCCGCCAAAACTCAGTATGCTGGTCCGTGGTGGAACGGCCGAAAGAGAGTCGCAGCAACCAAGGGGCCTCCTCAAACCCAACAAAAATGAAAATCCTCCTTTTGGGAAACTAATCACGTTTGTTTCAGTGACCTCATCTGCAGACAAAGAAGATGGTTGGTGCCAGCATCTAATGTTTTTTACAGAAGCATAAGTTTGGTTTTCTGGATTCATCTTCATTAATATCACAGTAGCAAAGAAACACGGTGTCTTTAGGCTTGGGGGTGTTATTTATAATCATCTACTGATGTGAACCATGCCTTGCTGAAAGGAGCCCTCTGAAGACGAGAGCCTTAAGGGGCTGACACACCAACCCGAAAATCGGCCGTCGGGCCGTCGGTGAGCGTCGGTGCTCGTCTGTCGGACTAGTTTCCCCGGTGTGTCCCGCACGTCGCCACAGGTCGGGCGCCCGTCGGGAGCTTTTCAGCCGATTCGACATGTTGAATCGGCGTCGGCCGTCGGTCAAACAGCTCACTCTGTGATTGGCTGTTCCCAGAATTTCCCAGAATGCTTTTCGTCATCATTTGCGGACTGAATAAAAAAAAAACATTTCTAGCGAGAAATAAATATTTTACTTTCATAATATTCAATCAGTGAATGTACATAATCACTTGCTTGTCTTTTTCAAACAGCGCCAGAATAAAGGCTGATTTATGGTTCTGCGTTACACCAACGCAGAACCTACGGCGTAGGTTATGCGGCGACGCGCGCCGTACGCCGTTCCCCTTCGCCGTAGGCTCTGCGTCGATTTAACGTGGAACCATAAATCAGCTCCGGAGCCGGCAGGCAGAAAATCCCGAAATTTTCGGAGCAAATTACTTAACAGGCGTAGCTACAACTGTTAGATTTCATCTATTAAACCAACATTTATCTTCCTAAATGATTTATTTCAGCCAGCAGTAATTCTACACATAGTTTTGTTTGTCTGTTTTGATCAGATCTTTTCTGGTCAGAGTTTTGTTTGTCTGCACTTGTGTTTTCTCAATAAAGCTTTGAAAAAAAAGCGCTGTCCTCCTCCTTGAGCCCCTGAATACAGACTACCGCTGCCTGCTGGTATGGAGGGGAATTACCTCTCACGCATGCGCAGAACGTACGTGCTAGTTCGCCGTCGGGTGTCGTATTTGCGGTGTGTCTAGTGAGCCCGACAGAGCCCGACACAGCAGTCAGCAGAGAGCAGGGGAAGCCGGGTTGGTGTGTCAAGGCCTTTATAGTGCGTATTTTCCGCACTATAAGGCGCACCGCATTATAATGTGCACCTTCAACGAACGACATATTTTAAAACGGGTTCCATATATAAGGCGCACCGCATTATAAGGCGCTACAGTAGAGGCTGGGGTTACGTTATGCATCCATTAGACCAAGGGTCGGCTACCCTTTTTTTTTTCTCTTATTGCACTCAATAAATATATCTATTAAAAAAAAAAAAATAATAAATCCAGGTCATTCCAGGGTCTTATACTACCCTGTTAGGCTTGAACTGGGGCTGAGGAGCTAAAACCCTTGAAAAAGAAATGTTTTGAAGCTTCTTGCGTGTGCTGGCACTCTAACTCCAGTGTAGTTAATTTAGCCTGGAGTGAGGAGACCCATCCAATATGGCGGCCACGCTGGATTACGTTCCAGCATGTCATGAGGCGTCTACATATATGTCTATGGTTGCGAGACCTGTTGCGGCTCAATATTGATCCATATATAAGGCGCACCGGATTATAAGGCGCATGGTCAGCTTTTGAAAAAATCTAAGGCTTTTAGGTGCGCCTTATAGTGCGGAAAATACGGTAGTTGATCTGCAGGAGGTTGGAAAAGGTCATCTCAGTGCTTGACATCCATCGGTCCACAGTCCCTAGAAGCAGATGTCCAGCTCAGACGTCTCAAAAGATAACGCAGAATCCTCAATGAGGCCAAGAAGAAAGCACAAGCAAGAAACTTGGCTGGAACTGGAAACATCTCCCTTCATGGGTGACCGGACGGACAGGATGTCCATGACGGTGACTGCGATGATCCAACTCCAGGAGTGCAGACATTTGAGTTTGCCAAAGAGCACCTTGGTGATCCTCAACTTTACAGAGAATAGACCTTTTTGATGGATGAAGTACTTACATCAGGTTTAAATGGAGCTTCCACAAGTCCCGCCTCCAGCATCCGGAAGTTGATCTGTTCAAAAAACACATGAGACCGGACTTCCGTCCCTCCGGAGCTGAGGCAGCCCAGCCTTTGTTTTGGGTCCTTGGCCAGCAGCTGAAATGAAGACGACCCGTTACCAGGCTGAACGACGGGGACTTTCTGGACACTGTTGGATCGTGAGCAGCTTCTCAGACTCACCAAGGAGCAGACATCTTTGGCCTCTGGGCTGAATTTGTCACCGTACTCCTCCTGTTGTGTCTGGATCCGTCTCTCCATCTCTGGATGTCCAGGATGCTCCCCTCTGGACCTGAACGGGGGCTTACCTGCTGTCATTTCATAGATCAGACAGCCGAGGCCCCACCAGTCTGTGCTCTTGCCGTATCGCTCGTTGCTGATCACCTCAGGGGCTGAAATCAGGATTTTAAACAAAGATCAATACATTCTTTGCTGCTGCTGCAGCTTCATGGTTTGACTGGACTTTTCTTTGGAAATAAATTTCCCTCCTTAAAAGATGAAAAAAGCCTAAATTTAAATCAGAAGTCTATTTGGACAAAGTTCCTCCATTTCTGACATTTGTTGCATTTTAATTGATCAATTATAATGTCATTATATTTGTCTACACCAGAGGGCGCTGCCCACGTTTAGATGGGACCGGCTCTTCCACCGACGGGTCTGAGGTCAGAGATTCTGATGGAGGAAAACACTGAAGGAATTAAATAAGCATGTAGTCCCCCATGATCCAGCAGCTTCTAGATCCACACCTGTCAGCAGGAACCTCAGTAGATTGGCCCTGTCTGATTTCATCAGTGTCTCCTGGCTCTGCAGGAGTTCTGGTCTAATCTTCTGTCCAATGTTGCTTCAGGTCATCGAGGTTTGTGGACGTTCACGTCTACACGGGTCTCTGAAGTTCCACCACAGCATCTCAACCAGGTTCAGGTCTGGACTTGGACCAGGTTGTACCAGAACCTTGATTCTTGTATTTTCCATGATTCTCCGGTCACTGGCAGGAGTCCGGGTTGTTTCTCTGAGCATTACATGTCGACAAATGTCTTGAAGGTTTTCAACGTGTTTATAATCTTTCTCACTCTTAAGCGTTTGATTCTTGATTGTTTTGAAATGGGGTTATAATCCTTTTCAAATTTCTGTGTAGCAACAGCTGCTTCTAGGAGACTGTCGCTGGTGTCTTTCCCTCTTGGCACTGTGTTAACACTCCAGAGCAGGAAGCTGCAGGAAAAAAACCCCCATCTATTTGGCTGCTGACGATCACTTCATCAATAAAGATGATCAATTCATAACCTAACTGTAACTCTGAAATCCTGAGAGAGCATTTTTGTTGGTGATGAAGGTTTTGACGTTGGTCTGAGGTTGTCGGTACCAGATCCACGCTCTGAACCGCTGCTGTAGTTAATTACAAGGCTTCTCTGTTTATTAGCAGTTTCATTTTGCAGCAAGAGGAAGTGCATACGTTGAGAGCATGCATGCTGAGCTGTCTTGGATGATGGTGGAGGATCGACTAGCATGCAGCCTTATTATGTTTTTGAAAAATATCTGTATATTACGCAAACCTGGCTTCTTGTTTATGCAACTTTTACCAACAATTAATAAACACAGCTATGATACCAGAATGGCTCTAGCTAATCACTTTTCTCTGCCTATGCCCAGAACCAATGCTTTGAAAAAAACAGTAATGTATAGAGCAGTCGCACACTGGAACCATCTCCCCCATGTCTAGTTGCAATAATCAAGGTGTCAAGTTTTAAAAGGAGACTGAAGCAGCTGTGGTTCAGAAGGAAGTCCTACGTATATATTGTGATTATTTTGCAAATTGTAAGTATATTATACATTTAATAATAAATATATGCTAAATTACTGTAGGCTATGAGTGTATATATAGTATAGTAGTATAGGTATATTATAATGTATAAGTATATTATGATATATAGTATATTTATACTACTATAAATAGTGGTGTAGGTATATTATAAATTATAAAGTTGTTGCAAACTATTTTGCTCAAAAGTGGATACAGATCTGGTGATAGTAGCGAATATTGTTACTTAAAGGAGCTTGAGGCCGGATTGTGGCAAGATTTATGAAAAAAATCCGTATACGTTTTAAGTTTTCTAGTAATAATGTCAGATGAAGCGTTCCAAACCCAAAAGAATGAGCCCTCTAGTGTATCTCTCCGTTGCCTTGAACAGGCTGTGTGCTGCAAAATGTGCTGCAATTCGGTCCCGAATTTCCCGCGCTGTCCTGTGGATGTGACGTCACATGACACTGCATGCGCGTTCTCCCCGTTCTCCCGTGCCGGCTTCACTGTTGGCTGCAGTACCGGCCGTCATGGTGAAGGGTGGCGCTAGAGAGTCTCATTTCTTAAAAGGAGCCTCAAGCTCCTTTAAGATGTGGATGGTTTTGGTTGGTTACTTAATCTTTTATTTTTGGTTCAATTTATTATTTCAGGTATTGTAGTGAATGTTTTTCACCCTTTTTGAGTTGTATTATTGTTCTTTTGTATGTCTATGTGTGGACCCCAGGAAGAATAGTCTTCCCATGGTGAAGACTAATGCGGATCCTTTTTAAATAAACAAATAAACACTCTTAAGCGTTTGATTCTTGATTGTTTTGAAATGGGGTTATAATCCTTTTCAAATTCCTGTGTAGCAACAGGATTCTAGGAGACTGTCGCTGGTGTCTTTCCCTCTTGGCACTGTGTTAACACTCCAGAGCAGGAAGCTGCAGGAAAAAAAAACCCATCTATTTGGCTGCTGACGATCACTTCATCAATAAAGATGATCAATTCCTAACCTAACTCTAACTCTGAAATCCAGAGAGCATTTTTGTTGGTGATGAAGGTTTTGACGTTGGTCAGAGGTTGTCGGTACCAGACCCACGCTCTGAACCGCTGCTGTAGTTAATTACAAGGCTTCTCTGTTAATTAGCAGTTTCATTTTGCAGCAAGAGGAAGTGCATACGTACCCATGTAGCCTAGCGTGCCCACCCGTCCTCGCACCAGACCCCCATCATCCAGTTTCACGGCCAGGCCCAGGTCAGAGATGCGGATGTGTCCTTCACGGCAAAAATAAAGACACAAGTCCACTCAACTGGTTTCATGCTTCACATGTTTTCTTAAGCTCCACTTTCACTTCCCTCAGGTGCCACCGGTCTGTTCTCAGGTGATCTGATACCGACACGTCAGGGTTCTACAGCTTTCGCTCTACCGGGATAACGTCTGAGAGATAAAGTCTGCTAAGCAGCCAAGAGGGAAGGAAGAGTTGTCTGTAAACATGTGACATCTAACCTGTTTCTCACGGACTTCACTTCCTCAAACCGCCTTCGCTTGAACATATGCCAACACACCTGAGCAGCCAGTCTGCTGGCAGGGCTCCCTCCTCGTATCATGTCAACCATTAACAGTGACGGAGCTAAAAATAGCAGCATGGTAGTGGTAAGTTGGTCCCTTCAACCATGTCTGGAATGCAATCAGCTTGTCGTCGTCACGGAACATTAGAAACTATTTACTGAGCGTGGAGCGCCGCTGCTGGTCCCGGCTGTACGTACCATTGTCGTCTAGAAGGATGTTTTCTGGCTTCAGGTCCCTGGAAGATCAAACGCAGCACATGAGCCTCTGAGCAGCGGCAGAGGTGTCACAAGTATTCACATTCATTACTCAGGTAGAAGTATAGATACTAGAGTTTAAAAATACTCCTGTAGAAGTTGAAGTATCGACTCAAGTTTTTTACTCAAGCAAAAGTATAAAAGTACTGGTTTCAAAACTACTTAAAGTATAAAAGTAAAAGTAATGTAAGGGGGAAAAAGCCATTAAGGACAAAAGCCATTGAAAATGAATGCATCTTAGTATAATGCAAATATATTAAAGAACCATATATGTGTACTATTGACAGGGTTTATACAGCAATCCTTATGTTAAATTTAATACCAATTTAATACCTTTTTCACTACCTTCAGATTTAAAAAAAAAAAAACTGTCACAACATTAAGTGTTAATCACGGACCTTTTAACATTAATACAGATTTTGACCTATAGAACACTATACAGACCAGATTTATAGACTCATTGATGTTGACCAGATGTTTCACATTTATTTCACTTTGTGAATGACAATAAAATAGACTGATTAAAATGTAAAAGGTAAAAAATAATACCAATTTAAAAAAGATAATACCTCTGACAGTGAATTTAACACTTTTAATGGCCTTAAATTTGGCAATTTTCGTTTATCACTTTTTAATACTTTTTAAAACCCCGCGGAAACCCTGATTGAGCATTAATATGTGTTTCAGAGAGCAGAAGATATGATGACTAGTTGCCTATAAGTATTGTAATGGTGCAAAAAGTCAAACTTCAGAGGCATGTTATCATTTATCCTAACCTTTATTTGAATGTACATCCAAGTTTAGTTGCAGGGCAACGGATGTAAGAACAAAACTGGACAAGAACATCTGAAACAACCACAACCAAATTCACTCTATCCGGATGGCGCAATTTAACTGGATAGTTTTTTTTTAAAGGCCGAAATGAAATAGAGTAACGAGGCTGTTTTTAAAATGTAAGGAGTAAAAAGTACAGATAATTGTGTGAAAATGTAAGGAGTAAAAGTAAAAAGTCGTCTGAAAAATAATGACTCCAGTGAAGTATAGATAACCAAAATTTCTACTTAAGTAAGGTAACAAAGTATTTGTACTTTGTTACTTGACACCTCTGAGCAGCGGGGATGGGAGGAAATATGGGCGTGGGCTCACCTGTACACGATGGACTTCTGGTGGAGGTGGATTAAACCGCAGCAAACCTCTGCGGCGTAGAAACACGCGCGGCCCCGGTCCAAACCGGGTGCTCCCATGTTATAGATGTGGAACCGGAGGTCGCCGCCACTCATCATGGTCAGAACCATGCAGAGGGCGTGCTTGGTTTCGTACGCGTACGCCAGACTCACCTGCAGAGAGAACAAAACCCTGCTGGGTGAAATCCAGACGGGTTGGATCCACGAGGAGGTACGAAACCTTCAAGAACAAACACTGAATTAGACAGTTATCTGTTCGTTTTAACAAGCTCCACAGGCCCCCAGAGGCTCAGAGACCCCAGAGGCTGTGAAACAGGAAGCCATGGATGACAAAAGAAGTGCAGTGCCTGCTCAGGGAGAGAAACATCGCTTTCAGGGCTGGTGATGCAGCGCTATACATCACTGCCAGATCCAACCTGAAGAGAGGCATCAGGGAGGCCAAGGCTGACTACAGGAGGGAGATGGAGGACTGCTTCGAGAGCAACAACTCCAGGCAGGTGTGGCAGGGGGTTCAGCACATCACCAACTATTGACCGAACGACACATCCGCCGATGCCAGTGACATCTCACTGGCAGAGGAGCTGAACCACTTCTTCGCCCGCTTCGAAGTAACCTCACAGGACACAGCCACACCACATCTTTCAGCCCACAGCAGTGACTTTCTCACAGTGGCGGAGCATGAGGTGTTCTTAAATGGTTCACGTCCTACCTCACTGATCGTAGTTTCTTTGTAAGTATGGATACATGTTCCTCAGGAATCTATAAGATAATGTGTGGGGTTCCCCAAGGGTCAATTTTAGGTCCAATTCTTTTTAATCTGTACATGCTGCCCCTTGGGGACGTCATTAGGAGACACGGCATCAGCTTCCATAGTTACGCTGACGATACGCAGCTGTACATCGCCGTGTCTCCTGATGACACTGGGCCAATTGATGCCCTTTTTAACTGTATTTTAGATATCAAGTCATGGATGGCAGCAAACTTCCTACAGCTCAACCAGGGCAAAACAGAGGTTTTACTCATCGGTCCCGAAGGCCAGAGAGAGAAACTTTTACCAAAGTTACAGGATTTTAAACCATCAAAATCAGTTAAAAATCTGGGCGTGATTTTTGACTCTGAGCTCACTTTTATTCCTCATATTAAAAACATAACAAAGATTGGTTTTTACCATCTTAAGAACATAGCCAGAGTCCACCCGTTTCTCTCTCAGGCTAGTACGGAGGTGCTGATGCATGCTTTTATCTCATGTCGTTTAGATTATTGTAATGCCCTGCTCTCTGGTCTTCCTAAAAAGAGTATTAAGAACCTACAATTATTACAGAATTCAGCCGCTCGCGTGCTGACGAGGACCAGAGGGCGGGAGCACATTACACCTGTTTTAAAATCGCTGCATTGGCTCCCTGTGCGCTTCAGGATCGATTTTAAGCTTCTTTTACTGGTTTTTAAGTGTCTTAATGGTCTTGGGCCTTCTTATTTGTCTGCACTACTTTTACCCTATCGACCCTCACGGACCCTGAGGTCCTCCGGTGCCGGCCTTTTAACCATACCAAAAGTTAGAACCAGGATACACGGGGAGGCGGCATTCAGTTTTTATGGTCCCCGATTGTGGAACAGCCTCCCGGAGAATCTCAGGGCCACTGAGACTGTTGATGTTTTTAAAAAGAGGCTCAAGACCCACCTCTTTAATCAGGCTTTTAACTGACTCATTTAACTCTTTTAAATTTCTTATGCTCACCCTTATTTCTATTGGATCTTACTGCTCTGTTTTATATTTAGTTTATCCTTTTTTATCATATTTTATTTTTGTTTAATCTCATGTTTTATCTAAATATTTTAGTCGTTATTTATGGTTTATTTTATACATTCTACTGTCTTATTCTTTTAGTTTTTAATGTCTTGCTTTCTAGACATACTTTTAGGATTTTATGTTATGTTATACTCTTTTAAACTCTTTTACTGTATTTTATCCTGCTTTCTTGTAGCTTTTATCTCCAGTGTTTCCTCATGGGGAGCCTCCATGCTGGGAGTGACTCTGGCCTGCAGGGGGTCGTCCTGGGGGTGGTTCTGGCCTGGATGGTTGTGGAGCTCTGCACCACGGCTTCACCGCTGTGGTGTGGACTCTATCTGTCCGTCCGGGCCGGGATGGTCTCGGAGGGCCCCCCCCCCCCTTGTAGCTGCGGGCTATGAGACCTCCTGGCCTGGACGGCTCCCTGTTACCGTTTCCTCACCTGGATCCTCTGTGCCTAGCCATGTCTGCACCGTGTGTCTGTGTGTATAACTTAGGTCAATTGTAGTGTGCTTGTGTCTGCGGGGAGTGGGGGGGGGGGGGCATTAATAAGTTTTATGTTTATTTGTTTTATGTTAAGCACTTTGTGTTGCATTATGTGTATGAGAAGTGCTATATAAATGAAGTTTGATTTGATTTGATTTGAGGTGAGACACATGCTGAGGCCGGTGAAGCCAAGGAAAGCGACGGGGCCGGACGGCACCTCGGGAGAGGTGCTCCAGGTCTGTGCAGACCAGCTGACTGGGGTTTTTACCACCATTTTTAACCAGTCACTGTTCCAGGGGGCCGTCCCTCCCTGTCTCAAAACCTCAACTATCATTCCAAACCCAAAAAAGACTTCCATCAGCAGCATTAATGGATTCGTCCCATCCAGGTCACCAGCACTTGGGTGACCGAGGGCAGACGTTTCAGGTCTTTGAATGCTCGGACTAATAGACTTAAAAACAGTTTTTATCCAAAGGCTATAACACTGCTTAACTTGCACTCAACACCACCCATTTCTTATAATCATCAAATGTGCTGCTGACTTTCAATTTCAATGTCTGCGTATGTGCTATCTTTGCTCAGGGTCTCTGCAATCTACTGTTTTTTGTTTTGTCTCCTTAAGCTGCTATTGTGTGTGTGTGCGTGTGTGTGCATGCATGCGTAATCTTGTCGTTTTAAGGTCTAGCCTATTCTTTTTTATGCTTTTAATGTTAAATTATTTGTACTGCCAATTTCATTGTACTTGTATAATGACAATAAAGACTATTCTATTCTATTCTATTCTATTCTATTCTAACTCACCACAAATCGGCTGTCCAGCTCCTCCAGCAGCTCCTTCTCATTCAGAGCCATGGCCTCTCCATGCCTCTTCTTCACGTGTGTTTTCTCTAGCTTTTTGCAGGCGTACATCATTCCTGTGGCTCTCACCTGGCACGCCCACACCTGGAGACCAAACATGAGAAGGCTGGAGTTGTAAACACCTCCTACAGGACTGGTTTCATGTCTGAGCTGTCTGAGCTGATTCTGTCAGGGATCAGGGACAGGTTTAAATGTGACAGTTTCCTGATCTGATAGCATGCAGCTGCTCAAGTAGAGGTTTCCCTGAGGTTTTGTTGAACATTAAGACCCACCAAGATCAGATGTTGGATCAGAGGAGTACCAAGTTCTTCGTGGGACTGTAGATAAAATCCCACCCCCCCACTGAGAGTTTGTGTGAAGACATTCAAGTTATTTCAGACTGAAGTTACATAATTGATCCTGAAAGGTTCATCTACAGCATGACGGAGAGTGGATGTTTGTGGTGATGCGTTTGAGGTCCTACCTCTCCAAAGCCACCTTTCCCCAGCAGCCGGTACTGCCTGAAGTTGTGCTTGGTGACGGGCTGCCTTGAAGAGGAAACAGGTTATCTCATTTCAAAATACAGCTTTCATCAGAGCTGAATGTGACTCAGAGCCAGCAGCGGCTGAAACACGAGCAGATAAACCCGGATCTGTCCGCCACCGGGTTTCCTGCGGTGACACCAGCACTGACCTCTCCAGCGCCTTCCACTGCAGAAAACGTTGGAAGAACATGCTGTCCTGGTACTGGAGGAAAGGTTCGCCACTGAGGTGGTTGTGGAGCTCCCTGGTGCAGGACACGCAGTGTTAGTCATTTACAACACAAATACAGCCACATGCACAAGTTTGGATCCCCTGCTTTAAGTGATAAACCGCAGTGCCTCATAGTGTGAGCACGGCCGGCGGGGAAAGACGCCCGGACTAGCAGAGGAGCGGTGATGACTGACGTGTTAAGTCATCCTCTGTAGCTGTGAAGAAAAAGACGACAACGCTGTTTTGTTTGCTGTTACTACGGCAACCTACGCATTTAGGCCTATGCCGTTTTCAGGTTTGGAGGTGCTGATTCTCATCCAAGCTGCTTCACCGTGGTTTGTGGACCGCTCCAGTGAGGGTTGCAGGACTTAGGCTGATGAAGCCAACAAATCCACATCATCTGCAAAAACCTAGTTCTGGGGTCCGTTTCACAAAGCAGGTTCAACAAACTCTGAGTCTAATCCTGAACTCTTAGTTGATCTACTCTGAGATCGGAAACTCTGAGTTTTCGGTTCCAGAACAGCGGATTTGAGGTAATGTACTCAACTCTAAGTAGTTTCACCTGGAGTTACGCGCGTGCGCCACAACTATCAAAAGCCAGCATCAATGGAGCCCTGATACAACGAGTCACCATGGCAACCGGCGACAACAAAATAGCCACATACTTTTTATTCTTTTTATTTTAAACTTTATTTATCATTTCAATTTACAAAATCCCTTTGAGGAAATGTTAGTTTGCATCTGAAGATCCACATACTTCACGCCGTGTCCTTTTTCACCCGAATGGAATTAGAGATTTTAATGCGCGCATACAGCGAATTTGAACATGTTTTTCGAAAAAAGAGTAACACCGCAGCACAGAATAATATAAAATTAATTTAACAGATCTCTACATCATTCACCTGCAATCCTGTGGAACTCCTTGATGGCTTGGACAGGTTTATGTAGGCTTGCCACCAGTCCCTTGAAATACGGAATTGTTCCGTAATTGGGAATTAAAAGTTGCGTTCCGTATTGAACCAATACATATTATGCTCTTATTTATTCATGTAATAATATACAGGTGGAGGTTGGAAAATGTGAATATATTGCAAAACTTCATTCGTAGTAAATTCAACTTAAGGTGAAACAAATATTTCCCACTACATGCAAAGTGAGATATTTCAAGCCTTTATTTGTTATAATTTTGATGATTATGGCTCACAGTTTATGAAAACCCCAAATAAAAAATCTCAAAAAATTTGAATATATTATGAAATCATTAAACAATTCAATCATCAAAATTATAACAAATAAAGGATTAACATATATTGCTTTGCCTGTAATGAGACTATGTAATGTACATGTATTACGTGGTCTGATAACCATATCCCGACGAATATTTAATTCTCTGCGCATTAATTCTGCACCTTCATCAATTGGGTCTTCATCAAAAGGACATGCCATGTTCGTGACAATGGACTTCTAATATATATACTGACTCTGTTTTTAATGACAGACGGCAGAACTTCGCCAAAACTCGCCTGCTGACTGAATGAATGAGGAAATCAAATGTGCGTGCGGCTCTGAAAGAGGGCGGAGACGCAGAGAAACTCCAGGTTCATTGAGATAAACCTGGTCCCGACCAGGTTAGATTCAGAGCGTCTGTTACTACGGTAACTGACCGAGAGCTTAAGTTACCTCCCTTTGTGAAACGGAAAACTCAGAGTTTCCCTCATTTCAGGGTTAACAGACTCAGAGTTTTCACTAAACCTGCTTTGTGAAACGGACCCCTGATGTCACCAAACCGGACCCCCTCCACCATTCCACCGCTAGCCAGCACCTAGAAATTCGGTCTGTAAAAGTAATGAACAGAATTGATGACAAAGGGCAGCCTTGATGGGGTCCAACAACCACTGGAAACAAGTCTGACTTACAACCAGCAATCTAGACCGAGCTCTGACACCGGGGGTCCGAGGGACCGGAAAGCCTTTGCCACAGATTCCGGCACCTCATACTATCGGAGGACCCCCTGGAGGGACACTGTCAAGGCCTATTTCAAGTCAACAAAGCACATGCAGACTAGTTGGACAAACTCCCATGACCCCTCTGGGACCCTGCTGAGGGCGTAGAGCTGGTCCACCGTTCCATGGCCAGAACAAAAACCACAAGGATCCTCCTGGATCTGAGGTTGGACTGAGGACACCTGAACAGACCTTACCGGGTAGGCTGAGGACTGTGATCCGTCTGTAGCTGGAAAACACCTTCCTGCCCTCCTTCCACCACCCCAGTCTGACAATCCAGAGGCACTGTCCCGGTGTCCACGCGATCTACACGCAGAGGTGGACAGAGTACTCGACCCCAGTACTTGAGTAAGAGTACAAATACTACTGGTCAAAATTTACTCCGTTACAAGTAAAAGTAGCTCAGTCAAAATATTACACGAGTAAGAGTAGAAAAGTACTTGCTTTTAAAGGTACTTAAGTATCCAAAAGTAAATGCTTTTAAATTTACTTTAAGTAAAAGTAAGAGTAAGAGTAAGAGTAGATTTCTTATTTTCCACATCAGTAAATTACTATATTTTTTCTAAATTAATTGTTGCGGCTCTGTCTTGACTTGTTGCGACTCTGTCTTGACAAACGCAGGCTACTTTGGCGGTATCGTTTTGAGGAGGCTTGACGTATTTCCGCTTTACGTACATCCCAGTGGAGAGCGTGCACTGTGATAGGTCTCCTGCTTTGACAAAAACAGCTTGTGTCCAATAGGATTTTAGGGAAGAAGAAAAAAGAGCAGACCTGAAAGTAACGAGTACTTTTCAGCCTTCCTAGAAATTTACTCGAGTAAAAGTAAAAATATTTGTCTTGGAAATGTATTCAAGTAAGAGTAATAAGTACCAAAGAAATCTAATACTCAAGTAAAGTACAAATCCTCTGGATATGTACTTAAGTACAGTACTCAAGTAAATTTACTCCGTTACTGTCCACCACTGTCTACACGCAAGCATGTACACAACCCAGACACCTCGACCACATGCAGAGCCTTGAGGAAACTCCAGATGGATCTCAGCCGACCCAGTTCCCTCCCACAATAGAGCTTTTTAACCACCTCAGTGACCTCAGCCCCATAGATAGGAGAGTCCACCCCAGTCTCTGCTTCCTCATAGGAGGCGTGTCGATGCGATTGAGAGTCTCTGGCAGGTCTGACCGGTGTCCTCCCCCTGTTGGAGCCAACTCGGATAAGTGGAAGTGGATGGATGGACGGATGGTTGTAATAATGAAAATCAGCTATATGTTCCCATTAACGATCCACTGCAGTTAGAAGGACTATAACATTTCTACAGGAAAGAATTGAAAAGTGACTAACTTTCAAACATGATCAGACAGCAGAAATATGAACTTACTTAATGCAATTGCGAAAGACGTTCCCACGAGGATTGATGGCCAGGCTCCGCATGCAGCTTTTTTCATGTTTTGATAACAGGGAAATGCACTGGTTAGACTGCAGAGATGTGAAGAAATGGACAGAATGGCAGCTATTAGGTTGGGCTAACATAGAAGAGAGAAGTGAAAGCTGTCTGTCAAGGGTGTCAGACCTGCTGCACCAGGAACCTCTGGATGATGCTGAGGCCAAAGTCTCTCCTCTCTTCGTCTGATTTTGTCTCGAAGGAACCCTGGAGAGGACAGAGGATGCAGAGTAAGATGCAATTAGGCCTCAGGTGTGAGACTTTTCAGTCCCAGCTGAATGGCTGGTGGAGACTTCATGAACCGCTGGCATGGTTGTCTTGTTTGGAGGAAAACCCAGCAGGGATACATGCTGGAAGTCCTTAGCAACGAGGAAAAGGCCACGTGGCGTTCAGAGAATCAGGACAAAGTACCCATGATTCCGTGCGTCCCCCTCAGAAATGGCTGGAAGGATGGTCTGGACCTGGAAACCTTTCAAGCACGGTGGTGGAGGGATGATGGTCGGGGATTGTTTAAACTATTGCTGCTAACGTGGATGTACAAACTGTTGAATCATGGGAATATTACCGGCTGCACGGCTTCACACAATAATGTCACAGTTGAACATGACCATATTTGTCATCGTACCAAAGCGTCCAGGAGCGACATGAAGGTCTGCAGGTCGTGTTGACTCCGGCAGAAGATCTGGAAGAGCTTCCGTCCAATCGGCTGATTCACACACAGACTGTGGTAGTCTCGTTCTGATGGGGGAGAGCAGCAACATGGTGAGATCCATCAGCCGTGGGAATCATGATGGCAGGCCGGCACACACACACATGCTTACAAAGCTTACAAAGTTACAAACAGCTCAAAATACGGCAGCTAGACTTACTCTTAACTGTTCTTATAGATCTAGTGTTGACCGAATGCATTCTTGTCTCAGTTGGCTGAAGGTGAATCATAGGTTATCTACCAGTTTATTATTATTTATTCCAAACATTATCCATAGCAGGCATCCCACTGCCTTCTCAAATCAGATTAGTTATAGTGCAGATGTTCATCATTACAGTACCAGAGCTTCAACTCAGCGTCAACTTACATTACCAAGACCAAGAACTAATTCAATGAAAAACACTGTTGTATATAGAGCAATTTCATCATGGAACACCCTTCCTTTGAATATTAGGAGCATTCCAAACAAGAAATCATTCAAAAAACACGTTAAGTCATTTTTTAGATTGGAGAGTTAATAGTGTTATGTTATCATTTTGGGAACTGTGATTTATTCTTTTCTTTTTCTTCTTTTCTTCTCTTTTTAATTGCAATTGGATCTGTGTATGTTTTGTAACTGGAATTGTATGTTATTGTGTATTGTTGTTTATATTGTACGTTTTAAATAGGACCCCAGGAAGACTAGCCTGGCGTTTGTGCGTCGGCTAATGGGGATCCTTAATAAACATAAACATAAACATAAACATAAACATGCACGCACCTATCATGCCGGCGAGCTCCATGCACTGGCTGATATGAGGAAAGCGAAGCATCTCCCTCCATTTCCAGCTGCGCCCTTTGCTCCCTCCACCTGCAGACAGGACACACATCTGGAATGACTCGGGTTCACACATCCACCAGCTACGTGTCAGAACTGGGCTACACACACACACACGCGCGTGTGCACGCCCAGCCCGTCAGATCTCAGACAATAACACGCTCCACGCCAGCGGAGGAGCTATAAATAGCTGCAGGAACAGAAAAGCCTGTGGGACCGCATTATTCTGCAGCCTATATTCAAACTGAAGTCTGTCACTCAAGGAAGCGCTGAGCTTCCTCTGAACCACACTGTAGTTTACTGACTCAGCACATCCGCGCCACAAATGTTGACAGTTCTTGACTTTAATGAGAAGTCTTTATGAAGTCTAAACAGCTGATAAAAGACAAATAAACTAAACAAAAGATCTGTGAACTCAGAAAATCAACGTTGTGGCCTCAGGACATCGCTGACCCCGGTTCACCTGACAGTTCTTGATTTTAATGAGAAGTCTTGACGAAGTCTAAACAGCTGATAAAAGACAAAGAAACTTAACAAAAGATCTGTGAGCTCAGAAAATCAAGATTGTGGCCTCGAGACATCGCCGACCCCAGTTCACCTGACCGGCACGTTTAACCTCGAAACACTTTCATGTCAAAGCTGAAAGCAAAACTCTAAAAAAGTGCTCCTCCTGTTACATCCTGAAAAGTGACATTTTCCAACAACGTTAGATCGTCCTACCTTCTCTGGCTCTGACAAGAGCACTGTTCTGCACTATGCTGTCTATGTCCATGTGGGGGGATCTCCTGGCTGCAGAAGTGGGTGTTGTTGGTCTGAAGGCGTCCTGAACTGTCCTGATGGAGACTTCACCCTTCCTGCAGCTTCTGCACTCACATCGGCTGGAGTTCCAATTGCGACGAGGCGTACGGCCTCACCTGCTGATGAATGGGAGCACTTGTTGCGTGATGCCGTACTCCAGCACAGGCCACTCCCTCGTCAAGGGGGCGGGGCCAGGCAGCTGTCATCCATGC
This sequence comes from Cololabis saira, assembly GCF_033807715.1. Taxonomy (NCBI): domain Eukaryota; kingdom Metazoa; phylum Chordata; class Actinopteri; order Beloniformes; family Belonidae; genus Cololabis; species Cololabis saira. Next base: position 22,435,315 of record NC_084597.1, read on the forward strand.
AGGTGAATGCCAGAGGAGAGTCATGAGCTAAAGTTAGCACCCACTCCTTTCACTTATGCTCTGTAACTGAAAAAGCTCCAAAAGCTGAATGAAGCTGTCAGTGAAGGTTTTTAAAAGCAACAGATGTGAAACAGCCAGACGCCTCGGTACTTTTAATTGATCATTCATTTTTGGAGCATTTTTTTAACAGAAAAACTCCAAACTGCTGTGTGAATAGTCAAACTTTTAGCTTTTCTCCTGGTTTCATTGTGTTTTTGTGTGGTTTGGTCTGTTGATGATGGGATGTGTTGGTCCTTTAACTCTTTCATGTACTCCAGAGAGCAGTGAACCAGCATCTTCGGCAGTCATGTCACATCCAGTTAAGACCTTCTAGTGAAGTATATTTATACACGACTGATAAACGTGGTAAACAGTTGTTTCTCCTGTTTCTTACACTTGATGAGAAAACACAATATGTCAAATTGAACCTGTGAAATTACTCCACGACGCTGCGTTACTGGACAAATCTCCAACATACCCAACATTATTAATAACACAAGGATCATTTCGGGGGAAGTCAATAATTCCTTCTGAACAAAAACAGATTTCAGTAATCAATCAATCAATCAATCAATCAATCAATCAATCAATCAATCAATCAATCAATCAATCAATCAATCAATCATCAAATTTTGTTTATATAGCACCTTTCGTCCAGGTACATGAAATACAAGGTGCTTTGACATTTTGATTGAAAAATAAGCATAATAAACAAATAAAAACTGGGAGACCAAAAAGATAAAAACTGGGAGACCAATGCACCCTGACATACAATATAAAATATATAAAATTTATAAAAAGATAAAAGTTCAAGGATTAAGGCAAAAAAAAATAAATAAAAATAATCAGTCCACAACAATAAAAATAATAAAAACATTATAAGAGATAGATAAATAAATAAAACAGATACCTTTAAAAAAATTTAAACGGAATAAAACTAAAACTATAAAATGTAATGCTACATAAAAGCCAGACGAAAGAGATGAGTTTTTAGTCGACGTTTAAAAATGTCCACATTTCCAGTTCCTCTCAGATCCTCCGGCAGGCTGTTCCACAGTTTTGGAGCATCGTGGTTACACAAGAATGACAGTAACACAAGAATGACAGGATTGTGTGCAGCAGTACCACTTCTCAGAGTGGATTTGCCGACGGTATCGTGCCGATGACCAGAGATGGTCCAATTCTTGTGACACCACTTCCTGCCACTAGAGGTGAATGGCGCATGGAGCTGCTCATGACAAGCCGCCCCCACGTGGTCAGACGTGGTACTGCTACATAGAGCCGCTTCCAGATGTCCAATGTCTTAGAGAGAAATTTAGAAAACTTTCCAAAATCATGGAATTGGTTAAAGGGTCTCTCAACGCAATTGACCAAATTTTCTCGATGAGAAGACAGGGCATAGGGGAGCACTCTTGCCCCAACGGGACGTTTGCTGCTGGATACACGTTGGATTTCTGGAAGACGTGGAGGAACGTGTGTCTGTCCATATTGTCATGTTGTCCATATGAAGCAGAGACACCTTAAAGCAGATGGAAAATTACTGGAGTCGGCCTGACCCAAATTAAATTGTTGATATTACAATCTGACCTTGACAGAGCGGCTTGACAGGCCGGTCTAGTCACAATTTCCCTGGATGAATGAAAACAAGCTCTCTGCGCCCACTAGCCCTCCCCTCCCCTCATGACACCTGTGGACCTAAATCAGAACTATACCGAGCCGGTTGATAACATCAAGGACAATGGCTGAATGAGTAGCTCTGGGCATAGTTCACAGACTTACCATTCATACAAACACGCACACAAACACACATACACACATACACACATGCACATAATAGGGGTGTAACAATATATCGTGCCACGAAATTTCGCGATACAAAAACGTCACGAAACGTGTCGTGGAGGTGACAACCTGTATCGCGATATTGGGTTATTAATTTTAATCTATTGTGTTGACTAGAAACGCGCATCCGACCGCGACCGCTGCCGCAGCCGCGACCGCGCGGACCAAAATATTACTCCGCTCAGAAGAAAGTAGTCCCGTTTTGCGGTCCTGTTTTGAGCTCTGAACCTTTACTTATTTAAGTCTGGTGTAGAGTGAAGCCTTACCTTATTAAATTAAACCTTTTTGGGGTCGTGAGTAGGATAAACAGGGGATAACTTCTGCGTGAGTTTGCGTGTACTTCAATGTCCGCTCAACAGCGTAGGATTTTAGAACATCAACACAGCACCTAGTGCCGTACTGTGGCGTATCACTCCGCCCAATCTAAAACAGACTAATCACTACAGATAAACTGACTAGTGTCATTATAGTCCCTGATTTACATCAGAATATAAAGAATATACACTTATAAGGTGAGCATGAATCAATCTTTTTTATGATGTAAAATTGTATGTATTTATTTACTTGTATTTATTTATTCAATTTTAGTTGTTAAATTTCTGGAAAAGAAAAAAATTCAAATCATACATGAGAGAAACTATTCCGTTTGTGGCCAAATATTTGTACTTGTATGAAACTGAAGATCATAATGCAAACCTGAAATTTACTTTTAGTTCAGTTTGTGGAAAATGGTTGGCCTGGCTTTCTCTTTAAAACTTAAACAGTTATAAAGCATTACAAACTGTAACAATAGGGCAAACGCACAGCATTGTTTTGTATTATGTGTCTTTCAAATAAAAGTCAAATTTTTCCAGTCATATATTCCTCTATCAAGGTTGTTAAAAAATACTGCTATAATATCGTATCGTATCGTTATCGTGACCTCAATATCGTGTATCGTACCGTATCGTGAGATTAGTGTATCGTTACACCCCTAGCACATAATGATAAATACACTTCCCTCATTAATCAACACCTTCCCTGGCCCCCCCGTATCACCCCTCCCAACACAGTAAACCAGGCTGAAACGCTGCACCAGGAGGCATCGGCGATCACCCTGGTGACCTGTACCACCCTCGTCCCCTCCACATACATGTATGCTTGTATGATGTTGTTAATTGATGAGTATGTTGCTTCTCTGTGCTGAGGTGGGTTTTTTGGCACCTTCATACTGTGTCCTTACACAGTGGGAAGATTTTCCTTCTTCTTCCCCAGTGTCATCCTTTCTCAGCTAATGATGAAGGCGGCCTCAGCCCCTGTCTACTCATGTCCTATGTTGTAATTTGTCGCGTCTCTTTTTTGTTCTTTTGGACGGGCTGTACTAGAGCAGATTTCGCTGTGTCGGTTCGCTGACTCAATGACAATAAACTGAATCTGAATCTGAAATTTAAAAAGAAAAAACCCAAACCCAGTTATTGTAGACTGAGATGGCCTCTTGTAATGATTATGTAGCAATTTGCTTAGTGGTGATGAAAAGAAGAACACTGAAGGCCTAGTCTGAACATGTACTATTTAAGGAGGAATAAAATGAGTGGTCATCACTTGTGAACCCAAAAAAGAACTGCTTTATGTCAGAAACTGAACTGTTAATTTAGTTGTGTTTTTAGGAAACAGCAGCCGTTCAGGGCCGTCTGGTGTCTGAAGGTGATGAACGCTGTCATCTGGTGGCGTCCTGCCATCACAGCAGTTGATCCGCTCACCGTGTTTGCAGTTCACCTGTGCTACATGGGACATACAATTAATGATGAGAAAATCATCATCATTGATGAACTGATTATTGATGAACCAATCCTCATCATCGATGAAACAATCTTCATGTACTGCTCATCATCACTGATGAACCGATAATCATCATTGATAAACTGATCGCCCTCATTGATGAACTGTATATGTGTGTGTAAATGGATTTGTATATGTATAGGTGTGTATGTGTTTATGTGAGTATATATATATATATATATATATATATATATATATATATATATATATATATATATATATATATATATATATATATATATATATATATAATTGTATTTTATATATAATTGTAAAATATACTATATGAAGGGGGGCTGAACTTGATAAGCTTTGCTTCCTTCAGCTCCTTCTCGAGCTTGCATTTTATCGCAATGTGCTATTTAAAAAAAATATTATTATATGTATTATGTATTATATGTATGTACTATATACGTTTGTTTTTATGCTTGTGCATGTTTGAGACAAATAAAAATTAAATCAAATCAAAAACCGATCATCATCATTGATGAACCATTCATCAATTTCTGGTGTGCAGATCTCTAGAAAAACAGATGTTTTGTTGTGCTGGTCTGGACCACTCAGGGAAAGATACCACCATTGGTCTCAGAGAAGCAATTGTTGACGTATAGAAATCTTAAAGACCTGTTGCGTCCTTAAGCTTAACAACAAGGGTGTCATTAACGTCGTTTCAGGTTTCATCGCAGCATTTATGTTCTTCAGCCCCACAGAGCTGCAGTCTTCACCGACTGACGACCCACAGTCCTGTTCTTCATTCATGTTCTTATTTTAGCCTGGAAACAGAGAGTATTAGTCCTCACATGGCTTTCCTGATTAAAAAAGAACACAAGTTAATTTTAATATGATTGTCGTGCAGAGGCTAATTAAAACTCATTGATACAGACGTCCTCTTCAGAGCAGAGACTCAGTGAACAACAGAGAGTTCCAGAGCAGCAACAGACACTACTACTGTTGCAGGAGGCCTGGAGGCGTTCAAGCGCTCCGTAATCAGTTTAACACGGCCTCCAAATGTGGCTGAGGACTGGATTCGGATCCAGCGAGTCAGGCTAAAGATCGGGTTTGATTTCTGGCATTTATGAAAGGAAGGAACAATCAACTGAACTGTTTTTTGACATCTGATGACGTTCTCAGGAAGTGGGGAGCTTTGGCGTCATGGCAGCTCCTCATCCTCCATGCAGTAGTTTCCACCATGACGCCGTTTGAAACTATGTTTATCTTCAGAATGTTTCCTGTTACGTCTTCGTTTGCACTCATTCTGATGGTTTAAAGTTTTGCTGTCCATTTACTGCAACACAGTTTTGAATGATGTAAAACCACATATTCATTGTTTTCCTTTTTAAATACTGATGCTAATGGACTAATGGATGGACTTCTGGTTCCTGGTTCTGGAGGAGTTCTGGTCCGTTCTTCTTTCCATCGTCGCTTCAGGTCATCTGGGTTTTTTGACATTCACGTCTACACAGCTCTCTGAAGATCCACCACAGCATCTCAGGTTCAGGTCTGGACTTGGACCTGGTCGTTCCAGAACCTGAATTCTTTTATTTTGAAGATCTGCTGCTGTGTTTGGATCATTTCCTGTCACATGACCCAGTTTTAGCTGGACTTCATCTGTCAGACAGATGTTGTGACGTGTCCCGAGAAGACTTTGGTCTACAGAGTAGGTCGTGGTCCACTCAGGTACTGACAGGTGTCCAGGTCCAGGTATGACGGGCACAGAATCACAGAGCGGATTGCTAATCAAGGACCCACAGAAACAAATGACCTACAACATTACTAACAAACCCAGAAGATGGCAAGCTCTGCATCACCACCATACCTGCGTTTTCTTCCTGAGCTCCTGCTAACAGACTAAAAACCAGGTCAAGGTTTCTTCTTCCTGTTGCTCCGGCCCTGGTCTTTGGTCTCATCAGCACGTCTGACATGATGGAAGTATGGAGAACAGTGAGCTGGCTAACGGAGCTACAGTAGCAGAGGTGGTGTCGTAACTCGATGCGGGTCCTGGCAATGGTAACCCGGCTGGGCCACAAAGTTATGTGGTTCAGTCGCCGGCCAGAAGGGCGTGCTGCAGCTCTAAGGATCAATAAAACTTCAGGGGGATTTTGAAAGTATAATTAAGACATGGAAGAGTTTTGTGCCGTTTCTTTAAAGGGGACCTATTATGAAAAACACGTTTTCTCTTGCTTTAACATATATAAAGTGGTCTCCACTCAGCCTGCCAACTCAGAGAAGGAGGAAAGCAACCAAATTCTGCAGTGTCTGTACAGCCGCCCGGATGATCCATCCAGTGTGATGTGGCTTCTACGAGCCGTTCAGATTCTGCTCCTGTCGTTACGTAACGACAGGAGCGATTTACATAGGTTTGCCTCCGATGCGTGAAACCAGACCACAACTAACTCCGCCGGCCGGAGCTTCCGCCATTTTTTCGTAGCGGTGTATCGCGTCATTCAGGCAGCCAATCAGCACAGAGCCTCATTATCATAGCCCCGCCCACTCAGAATCCCGCATAGATAATGAGGTTAGAGACTGGGATGCTAAAGACATGGTTCAGAGGCTGAATTTATAATTTATTTAGCAAAACAAATGAAAATCTTGTTTTTAAGACATTCAATGCCTGTTTAAAATAGGTATTAGATGCCATAATAGGTCCCCTTTAATTAGGAATGAGGTAACTTAAATGCATCTTCCTCCATCTCTCTTATGTTGAAGTTTAATGCCACAGATTAAGCTCTCAGGTAAAATAGGACAAGTTTGTTGGACAGGTTTTGTTTTTTTCTTAAATAAATGAGCAATAGACCCCCATTCAGATCTGGTAATAAAATGCAACCTGAAAAATCCAAAGTGGCCACCGCTACTCCAAGTTCTAAACCCAGCGCCACCCTTCTAACTTCTGCAGCGACGTTCATGTGGAACTAAGAATGGTTGCATTTCCTCGACTGACCACTAGAGGCTGCAAACGTGAGTCAATTAATGTCCTCCTGGTTCAAATGTCCAGTTTTAGAGTAAAAAATAAACATATTTACTGTCTGGTTCAAATAAAACGGCATTAAGTGTATGTCTAATATGATTGATTGACAGTCAGCTCAGCCAATGGCTATCTGTTATCACTTCCTCATCTGTAATCGTCACGCTACCGCTCTTAGCAAAGCAACCAGTCATTGGTATGAACCAGCAGCGGCTAAATGCAACGGCCATCTTTGATGTCACCATCGAGTCATGTTTAATGGTTTATCTGCTGGAAACATTTTGCAGATATCTAGGGTCAGCAGAAGGAGCTGGGAGTAAAGCTGAGTTTGATTGACATGCGGTGGGCGTGTTCCAGTCGGCTGCTCCCCGTACGAAGGAAAACAGACTTCAAAACCAGTCTTCAGAAACCAATAGGTCATGTGACTGCATGCTTCATCCTCTGTTTTGTACATTCTGTGGTCTGAACATATTCCAGGATGGGTTCAGATCCGGTCACTCAGGACACATCTCAAAGTGGTCTGGGACTCTCATGTCCACAACTCTTTTCACAGATTTGTTAAAGGGGGGCCCAGAGAAGGCCCCTAATTATGATGAAATGATAATACAGAAAAAATTATGACAATAAGTTATTAACTAACATATAATCACATGTGTTTTATTTTCAATGTCCTGGTAACAATAACTTTATTTGTTTTTGAAACACCAACGCCTGCACCCTCCCCCCACAATGCAAACTAAACGTTTTAAAAACAGTTTTATACCTACTAACATAACCCTCCTAAATAAATAGATATGGTTTTAAAATGTTATGTTGTGATTATGGTTTATGTTTATGTTGTATTGTATGTATGTACTAATTGTGTCTTATAGATGACCCTACTGCAAAGCAAATTTACTATCGGGGACAAATAAAGTTGAACTGAACTGATGCTATGAAAGAGAACCTATTTTTGTCATAAATAGATGTGATACATTTAATTTTACAAATAAAATAAAGTAAAACATAATTGTTCTGCGCAGTCATTAAGGAGGTGAAGTTAACAACACTCAAATCTGCTCAGGCTTTATAGGATTACATTTTCATTGGTCCCTATTGGAGAACCAACACCCTTCCTGCCTATTCATTAGCATTTTGTCCAACTAGTGGTATAGTGACATTTTTGGTTTAATTGAATCACTAATAAAACTTAACTAGTAAACTAGTAAGCATGATGAACACTACTAGTTTACTAGTAATTTAATTTATTTTACTTGTATAACTTATCCATTTTGTGGACCTTACTTGTCAAGAAGTAAAAATTCTATTTATCATCCCCTGGATACCTCAGTGGGTTGAGCTGGTGCCATTTGTAGAGGCTATAGTCCTCGTACGGGCAGCGCAGGCTCGAGTCCTGGCCTGTTGTTCTGTACTGCAATGCCCCCCCTCCTCCCTCTACCCGTTTCTTGTCTACTTACTTTCTAAATAAAGGCCACTAGTGCCACAGAAGCCTTAAAAAATTATATTTATCTAGGAAACTAGCAAGACTAAAAAGACCATAACTATGACTAGTAAAACATTGAGGCCAGTACTAGCTGACTAGTAGACATTTCTGCATTTTCTAATAAGCTTTTTTACTCTTACTAGTTAACTAGCACGGAACTGTATGTCACTAGTTAACTAGAAAGCAGAAACCTGTTAACTAGTTAACATGTCAGATATTTTGAAGCTGACTAGTTTACTTGTATAATGTACTAGTTAACTAGTGTCACCCAGAAGCCTAGTAGTGTGTTAAAATGATGACTATCTTGGACATTGATGCTAGAAGGCATGGCTTCACTAGTACAGCCTCTGCTCGAACTAGCTAGACAAAAGTGTTACTAGTTGCTTGAAAAGTGTGACTAGTGCAACCTTTTGTTATACTAGTACAACAAAATGCTGAACTAGTGCAAAAAATGTTCAACTAGTAGTAAGTCAAAGTGCAAACTACTAAAGGAAACTGAGGTCTCTTATTAAGGATATGGAATAAATACTGAAACGGCTGGCCATACGCAAAGAACATATCACTCTACCTTTATCAATGGTGCCATCGGGGCGTTTTAGAAATGTAAATCCCCCATTCACTGGACAGATAACTTTCACATGCTCCACTTCTCCTCTACTCACCGTTCATCCCCATGCCTATCCAGCTACAATGGGAGCCTACCAGCGTATGCTAAACAAGCACAAACACAGATTTCATAATAAAGGCAACTCCCAAACAGAAAAAGTAAAGTTAGAGATTTAAAAAAAGAATTAATCATAACGAACGAATCATCATGAATCATAAAAAACATAGGGGCCGATTTACTAAGATCCTAAATAAAGAGTACTAAATTGCGTGTGCACTGAAAAAGTTTGCGCGTGCTGTTTGCGTGTGGTTTGCAGGTGATCAACTAAGATTGCCTGCGCAATTGATAACAGGTGCAAACAGCAGTATTTAAATGAGGTGTTGCGTGTCTTAAGGTTTGCGAGCGCAAACTCTGCGCCATGGAGAGTGGATGGAATGCACAGTCACAAGTCACAAGCGCAAAATGAAATTGAACGAGTTGGAGTTAGAGATATTAGTGGAAGAGGCAAATAAACACATTCATGAACAGCAAAGAAATTTAAACATTACCAAAAGAAACGCAATATCGGAGAAAACCTGCGATAGAATAAATGCAGTTGGTAACACAAAAAACGGAAAAACGTCTGGTTTTTCATATTTCAATTTTAGGCACAGATCAAAAATACGAAATAGAAAAACGGGCCACAGGACCGAATTTGATTTTAATATTGAATTGGTCGGGTTTACGTGACCCGGCGGTGCTCGGCATGATCTGAGGAGAAAAAGACAATCAGACACAGAGCTGGAGAGCGCTTTGATTCATCTATTTATGAGTTAAGTTTTTATTCAGATGTCCACAGTATATTGCAAATATTATATATTATATAGCAAACACTGACAGTAAATGTGTGACAGACGGGACCATCATATGACCGAAAGAAGAGAAGTGTTCAGAACAGTGCACAGAGCGCTTTAACGCAGAACCATAATTCAGGCGAAGCTGCAGTCTCTGCGCTGATCCTGACACAGCGGGTCGGAGCGGATTTGGTCATGATGTTTAACCTGGGTTTTGTGATTAATAAGCACGGGTTTTACTCACTCACTCATCTCATCTTCTCCCGCTTTATCCGTTACCGGGTCGCGGGGGCAGCAGCCTCAGCAGGGATGCCCAGACTTCCCTCACCCCAGACACCTCCTCCAGCTCTTCCGGGGGGAGTCCGAGGCGTTCCCAGGCCAGCCGAGAGACATAGTCTCTCCAGCGTGTCCTGGGTCTTCCCCGGGGTCTCCTCCCGGTGGGACATGCCTGGAACACCTCCCTAGGGAGGCGTCCAGGAGGCATCCGGTACAGATGCCCAAGCCACCTCAGCTGACTCCTCTCAATGTGGAGGAGTAGCAGCTCGACTCCGAGCTCCTCCCGGGTGACCGAACTCCTCACCCTATCTCTAAGGGAGCGTCCAGCCACCCTGCGGAGGAAACTCATCTCGGCCGCTTGTATCCGCGATCTTGTCCTTTCGGTCACTACCCAAAGTTCATGACCATAGGTGAGGGTAGGGGCGTAGATTGACCGGTAAATCGAGAGCTTCGCCTTTCGACTCAGCTCCCTCTTTACCACGACGGTCCAGTACATCGACCGCATTACTGCGGACGCTGCACCGATCCGCCTGTCAATCTCACGCTCCATTGTTCCCTCACTCGTGAACAAGATCCCGAGATACTTGAACTCCTCCACCTGAGGCAGGACTTCTCCACCCACCCGGAGAAGGCATGCCACCCTTTTCCGGTCGAGAACCATGGCGCATTCTCATCCCTGCCGCGTCACACTCGGCCGCAAACCGCCCCAGCACATGCTGGAGGTCCCGGTCTGATGAAGCCAACAGGACAACATCATCTGCAAAAAGCAGAGATGAAATCCTGAGGTTCCCAAACCGGATCCCCTCCGGCCCCTGGCTGCGCCTAGAAATCCTGTCCATAAAAATTATGAACAGGACCGGTGACAAAGGGCAGCCCTGCCGGAGTCCAACATGCACCGGGAACAAGTCTGACTTACTGCCGGCAATGCGAACCAGACTCCTGCTTCGATCATACAGAGACCGGACAGCCCTTAGTAGAGGGCCCCGGACTCCATACTCACTCAGCACCCCCCACAGAATGGCACGAGGGACACGGTCAAATGCCTTCTCCAGATCCACAAAACACATGTAGACTGGTTGGGCAAATTCCCATGAACCCTCGAGCACCCTGCGGAGGGTATAGAGCTGGTCCAGTGTTCCACGACCGGGACGAAAACCGCATTGTTCCTCCTGAATCCGAGGTTCGACTATCGGCCGTAATCTCCTCTCCAGTACCCTGGCGTAGACTTTCCCCGGGAGGCTGAGAAGTGTGATCCCCCTGTAGTTGGAACACACTCTCCGGTCCCCCTTTTTAAACAGAGGGACCACCACCCTGGTTTGCCACCCCAGCGGTACTGTCCCCTTCCTCCATGCAATGTCGCAGAGGCGTGTCAGCCAAGACAGCCCTACGACATCCAGAGACTTGAGGTACTCAGGGCGAATCTCATCCACCCCCGGTGCCCGGCCACCGAGGAGCTTACGAACCACCTCGGTGACCTCGGCTTGGGTGATGGATGAGCACGCCTCCGAGCCCCAACCCTCTGCTTCCTCAGTGGAAGGCATGTCAGTCGGGTTAAGGAGATCCTCAAAGTATTCCTTCCACCGTCCGACAATGTCCCCAGTCGAGGTCAACAGCTCCCCACCAGCACCATAAATGGTGCCGGCACAGTACTGCTTCCCCCTTCTGAGGCGCCGAACGGTCCTCCAGAATTTCCTTGAGGCCGACCGAAAGTCCTCCTCCATGGCCTCCCCGAACTCCTCCCAGACCCGAGTTTTTGCCTCCAAGACTGCCCGAGCCGCGGCCCGCTTGGCCTGCCGGTACCTATCTACTGCGTCAGGAGTCCCACCGGCCAACATAGCCCGGTAGGACTCCTTCTTCAGTCTGACGGCATCCTGTACTTCCGGTGTCCACCACCGGGTTCTAGGATTGCCGCCACGACAGGCACCGGAGACCCTGCGTCCGCAGCTTCGAGCCGCCGCGTTGACAATGGAGGCAGAGAACATGGTCCACTCGGACTCGATGTCCCCCGCCTCCCCCGGGATCCGAGAGAAGCTCTCCCGGAGGTGGGAGTTGAAGATGTCCCTGACAGAGGGCTCAGCCAGACGTTCCCAACAGACCCTCACAATCCGTTTGGGTCTGCCCGGTCTGTCCAACCTCCTCCTCCGCCAGCGCATCCAACTCACCACCAGGTGGTGATCAGTTGACAGCTCAGCCCCTCTCTTCACCCGAGTGTCCAAGACATGCGGCCGAAGGTCAGATGAAACGACAACAAAGTCGATCATTGACCTCCAGCCTAGGGTGTCCTGGTGCCACGTGCACTGATGGACACCCTTATGCCTGAACATGGTGTTCGTGATGGACAAACTGTGACTCGCACAGAAGTCCAACAACAAAACACCACTCGGGTTCAGATCGGGGAGGCCGTTCCTCCCAATCACGCCTCTCCAGGTATCACTGTCATTGCCCACGTGAGCGTTGAAGTCCCCCAGTAGAACAATGGAGTCCCCAGTTGGAGCACTATCAAGTACTCCTCCCAGGGACCCCAAGAAGGCCGGGTACTCCCCACTGCTGTTCGGCCCGTAGGCACAAACAACAGTGAGAGACCTATCCCCGACCCGAAGGCACAGGGAAGCGACCCTCTCGTTCACCGGGGTGAACTCCAACACATGGCGGCTGAGCTGGGGGGCTATAACCAAGCCCACACCAGCCCGCCGCCTCTCACCCTGGGCAACTCCAGAGTAGTGGAGGGTCCAGCCCCCTTCAAGGAGCTGGGTTCCAGAGCCCAAGCTATGTGTGGAGGTGAGCCCGACTATCTCTAGCCGGTATCTCTCAACCTCACGCACAAGCTCCGGCTCCTTCCCCCCCAGCGAGGTGACATTCCATGTCCTCACTGTGAGGGTTTTAGTCCAGGGATTGGGTCGTCGAGGCACCCCGCCACGACTGCTACCCAGCCCACAATGCACCGGCCTGCCATGGTCCTTCCTGCGGGTGGTGGGCCTACTGGAAGGCGGACCCGCGTCGCCGTTTCGGGCTGAGCCCGGCCGGGTCCCACGGGCAAAGACCCGGCCACCAGGCGCTCGCCTACGAGCCCCGACCCCAGGCCTGGCTCCAGGGCGGGGCCCCGGTGACGCCGATCCGGGCGACGTAACGGTCCTTGTTTTTCTTCTTCTCATGATAGGCTTGTGAACCGCTCTTAGTCTGGCCCGTCACCGAGGACCTGTTTGCCATGGGAGTCCCTACCAGGGGCGAAAGTGCCCCCGACAACATAGCTCCTAGGATCACTCGGGCACACAAACCCCTCCACCACAGTAAGGTGGCGGTTCAAGGAGGGGTACGGGTTTTAATTAAATGTAATTTACGAAGGATGATTTCACGTTCAATAAGATAAGTAATCAATAAAATACAAAGTTTTGGCACAAAGGCTTGGCCTGCTTGTGGGCGAGTGGAGGGGGGCACAATAAGAGAAGGTGGCAAGATATAAGGCGAAGAACTAAAGAAAAAGTGGCCTTTAATAAAACTTGTGCAACCATTTTTAAAATAGCGTGCAGCAGAATAAAGACTCTCTCTCTGCGTATTCTTTGATTATGGATGTCGCCTCCTTGCCACAATAACAGCAGCAGCAGATTAGCACCTTCCTTTCGAACGTATTAAATACAGACGCAATCACAATACGCGCAATTACTTTCAGGCTTGGTAAATCTCATTGCGCGTGGTAAATGGAGCAATTTGCATCTTCCCCTCCCAGTATTTAGGATTTCTGCCGGGTACGCCCCATATTGATTATTCATCAGGGCAAAAGTACTAACTGAATTGCGTGTGCAATTTTGCGCATTTCAGAGACGCAGTCGTCTTTGCACGCTGTTAGTACATCAGCTGGCACTTTGGTTTGCGGGTGCTGTCAAGTTTGCACACGTTTTAACACACGCAAACCTTTAGTAAATCGGGCCCATAATGCGCTAATTTGACACCCCTAATATATTTATACATTTATACACTTCCATTGGAGGCCACACACACTAATGAGCCTCATTTATATATATTTATATATATATATATATATATATATATATATATATATATATATATATATATATATATATATATATATATATATATATATATATATATACACTGTTAGGAAACACGAGGGCTTTTTATGGAAACTTCCCTTTTTTATGTCAGATCAGCATTTAGGAGGACCTGAGGGAGAATTCAGTTCCCTATTTGATCACGATGGGGTACGAGTGACGCTTTTGAAACGTGGGATCATCTGAGAACATTTGAGGATTTCACAGAGCAGTCAGATGACCGGTTGTGGCGGGGGGCAGCTCTGCTGCGTGTCTGAAGCAATCATGTGTCCAGAGAAAGCAGCATTTCTTCATCCACCAAATCCATGAATAAAGCTACGCGAGTTGTCAACTGTCATCTACATCTTTGAATGATTCCCCTCCTGAAGCCAGGCCACCATGCGTGCTGCTTTTGATTTGAGTATTTGCCAGTTTATCCTTCTCACAAAGGATCCTTTTTAAAGTGGTGGTTTCCATGACACTGCAGTCACGAACTTTGTGGCTGTGGTATAGTACAGCATGTCCACTGCCTGCAGGACCTCATGTACGGAAAATAAAACTCTGTGTGAAGCACTTTGGTATTCCAATCTTTGACCTCCATGATTTATGATGAGATGTCTCAGAAACAGGCTGTGGATGGCTGAATTCACTTTACACGGACTTTAATGTGCAGTAAACTTGCTTGGTGGATGACTGGGATTTTGGGATAAAGTGGCAGGCTGGCTAGCAGCATCACTTTTTTATAATGTAACACACACAGCTTACACATTCCCACTTATCACTGACCTTTTTTCTTTTCATTCTCTACTTGTTTTTTTTCTTTTCGTGTGCTTAGACGGATAGGTTCGCTTCATTTTTTCAAATTGTGAATCACTATTGCTGCACGTCAATGCTGGCTAGTAAGGGGGACCCATTAGAGAGATTCCTAGCAGTGTCTATGGGGGTTACAAGTTGTGTCGCTTATATGGAGCGATATCAGCCGTCTGTCGGGGCCCCCTACTATCAACTAGCCAGTGACAACTTGGAAAAGGCCCCATGCATGCCTGATGCGTTGCAGCGTCTAAAGCAGTCCCATTATTTTGTTGTTGACGTCAGCCGTCACTCGGGGCCCCCTTCAGCTCGGGGACCTAGGCAATTGCCTGGGTTGCCTGCCCCGTTGTGGCACCTCTGGTTGTTGCGCATCAATCTGGAAAGGGTTATCAAATGATTTCCAGATTACTATCCATCTTCCACAGTGAGACAGATGTCTCACCTCAGTGTCTAAGGGAGAGTCCAGGAACCCTTCAGAGTAAACTCACTTCAGCACAAGTGTGTGCGTGTGTGTGTGTGTGTGTGTGTGTGTGTGTGTGTGTGTGTGTGTGTGTGTGTGTGTGTGTGTGTGTGTGTGTGTGTGTGTGTGTGTGTGAGAAAGCGAGAGAGAGAGACAGAGAGAGAAAGAGACAGACAGAGAACATAATGAGACTCAGCAGCTGAGCTTTTGTAATAATTTGATTGACAGGAGGAGCATGCATGGTTGTCTGTATATGTGGCCTTGTGATGGACTGGTGGCCTGTCCAGGTGTACCGTTGCCTTTTACCTGGAATGAGCAGGGATAGTTTCCAGCAGGCCCCTGTGACCCTGCAATGGATTAAGCGGGTATAGAAGATGAATGATTGACGGGAGCTGTCAGACAGGAGGATGGCGGTCGTGGATGTTGAGGTGGCTGCAGGACCTCCTGTTGACCTCCCATTTTGTAAATGACCTTTTTTTTTAAACTTTAAGAGTCTTCCAACTTCCAAACACAAAACCATTTACTTTTATCTTAAACGCTCTCATAATTAGGCGACTTTGAGTATATCTGAGTACCGGTATATCTCAGCAACTACCGGGTTTGTTGGAAACATTTGGTATCACAGTAAAAATAAATGGTAAAACAGTGTTTTTAGAGAAGTTTTTGACGAGGAATATATAGGCAAACTCTCAAAATGGGCCATTGAGGTACATTTAGTCACTTCTGTGTCACTGAGGTTTTCCAGGAACTAAACTAGAAAACTGCTTTTATCTGGTTGAAATGTCAATAAATGTACAACTTCCTTTCATCTAGAACAGTTCTGGGTTTGTTTGTGTCAGACTCAGTGACGTCTTCGGGAGGTTCTAGCGCCTCCATATGGAGCAGCTGCTGAGCTATGGGCGTTTGGACAAGGACGTATCTGAAGAACAATGATGGAGATGGATGATTGAAAACTCTTTGGAAGCTGCACAGCTGATAAAATCAACCACTGCTCACAAATCCACGTCACTCCAGGAATTATTCAGCCATTACATGAATAAATTGTGTGTTTCACGAGGAGCTGACTCAAGATGCCCACTTGTGTTCGACTCCACATCTGAGAGATCAAAAGGATTTTAATTTGTCTAGCAAAGACAAAGACGAGGGAATCCACCAATCTAGCGGAGACAGAGGTCCTGGTTTTGCTGGACCCACCGGCTGCTGCTGACACGCTGTGCTACACTTAGCATGCGATTGGGCTGTTCCCTGCAGTCCAGTTTCACTTACAACACTTTACAACGTTTATGTTAGCTAACCCAGTGCTGGTTATATTCTGGAAGGGTACCCTTCCAAATTATCTGTTTTTGTTCAAATTTGGATCCCTCCATTTGAGTTTGGTGTAAAAATAACAATAGGCTACGAGACGTAGCTGTATCATAGTTGTTTTGTCTGTGGGAATTAGGAAATTATATATTTTTTTAGCCTTGCAAAGGCATTTTCATTTCTAAATCTGAGAATGTTATTTCCAACTTTACAAGTCAATATGTAAAATTTGTGTGAAGCTGATTATGAAGTCTCTTGGTTTCCTGTCTAACAAAAGCCATAAAGCACAGCCTCCTACACACTGAGTCACTTGTCAGTTTGGCTGCAGACTTCGTTTACAAAGACTTAATTTCAAAAGAATACTTTTATGATTTTTATCACAACTACAGTACTATCTTTGGACTAAAAAGGAATTAAATCCAAAGATAAAAGTTAACGTTTCTTAGATTACTTTTGAAGTTCTAACAAGTGTACTTTGAAGTAAACTATAGAATAAGTAAACAATTTAACTTTATTATTTATGTAGTTTTAGTTTTTTAGTTTTTTTAGTTTAGTTTATTTGCACATAAAAAATATAAAACAAAAGTTCAGACGAACAGTATGTAGAAAAAAGAAGTACAATGTAACAGAAAAAAATGTGCGGGAGGAACCAAAAAAACATATAAGGGCTTGTCGAGTGGTCCTCCTATAATGAAACAAACAATATCTACAGAGAAACATAAATGATAGGACAACTAAGGAGAATAAGCTAAATTACTAGAAAAACAAAAACAGGAATCTGATGAGGATGTGCAGAGAAGTAGCCTACTGGAAATGAGTGGTTAAGCTTTGCTAAACTGGGCTAGCAAAAAAAGTTGTGATTTGTTTTTTGAAATTATTTGTGCTGGAGCATTCTCTAATATGGTGAGGTAAGGTGTTCCAATAAAGAGGACCTCTGAACCTAACTGAAAATTGGGAAAAAGTAGTCCTGAAAAAGGTGGGATGGAGATTATTTGCAGACCTAGTATTAAAGTGATGAATTTGGGAATTTAATTGAAATAAAGAATGAAAACAGGTTGGAAGTAGCTTGTGAATGGATTGATAGACAAAAAGACAAATCTGAAAAACATTTACAGCAGAAATAGGGAGAATACTTAGGGATTGGAACAATGGGGTGGATCTAGTAAGTCTATTGGAAAATGTAATAATTTTGATAAAACATTTTTGCAGGATTAAGATACAGTTGAGGTTGCTCATGAAGGTTCTTGCCCAAATGACATTGCAATATGAAATATAAGGATAAATCATAGTATAATATAAATTATTACAGATTTTTCTTGGTAATAGATGCTGTATACGTCTGATTACTCCAATATTTTTTGCAATCTTGTTCGAGATGAGTGCAATGATTTTTCCAAGTGAGATTTTTGTCAATCATAACACCTAGAAATTTGGTTAGCGTAACTCTTTCCAAAATGTTATTGGAAATATGAACATTTGGAAGGGCGTTAGTAGCTTGTTGGTTTCTAAGGGAAAATAACATGTATGAACTTTTCTTTATATTAAGTGATAATTTGTTGGCCTTGAACCAGGTGTCAACCTTGATCAATTCCATGTTCATTTCAGATATTAGTTTATGTCCATTGTTACCAGATAAAAAAATATTGGAGTCATCTGCAAACAGAATAAAAAATACTTTAGATGATACCATGTATAGATCCTTTATGTAAATAAGAAAGAGTAACAGGCCCAGAATCGACATGTAATCCGAACAAGTATTACTCCAAGAAACAAATTGCTTTCTATTTGATAAATAGCTTTTGAACCATAACAAATTTGAGCCTTTTAAACCAAGAAGAGAAAGTTTTTGTAAAAATATCATGATTGACAGTATCAAATGCCTTTTGATAGATCCACAAATACTCCTAGAGTAATTTCCTTGTTATCAGAAGCTTTGGTGATGTTATCTACAGGTTGGGTGAGGGCCATAGACGTGGAATGTTTTTTTCTGAACCCATACTGGTGATATAGAATATTGTTTTTATTAAGATATGTCACTCACTCACTCACTCATCATCTCCCGCTTCATCCGTTCCCGGGTCGCGGGGGCAGCAGCCTCAGCAGGGATGCCCAGACTTCCTTCACCCCAGACACCTCCTCCAGCTCTTCCGGGGGGAGTCCGAGGCGTTCCCAGGCCAGCCGAGAGACATAGTCTCTCCAGCGTGTCCTGGGTCTTCCCCGGGGTCTCCTCCCGGTGGGACATGCCTGGAACACCTCCCTAGGGAGGCGTCCAGGAGGCATCCGGTACAGATGCCCAAGCCACCTCAGCTGACTCCTCTCAATGTGGAGGAGTAGCGGCTCGACTCCGAGCTCCTCCCGGGTGACCGAACTCCTCACCCTATCTCTAAGGGAGCGTCCAGCCACCCTGCGGAGGAAACTCATCTCGGCCGCTTGTATCCGCGATCTTGTCCTTTCGGTCACTACCCAAAGTTCATGACCATAGGTGAGGGTAGGGGCGTAGATTGACCGGTAAATCGAGAGCTTCGCCTTTCGACGGTCCAGTACATCGACCGCATTACTGCGGACGCTGCACCGATCCGCCTGTCAATCTCACGCTCCATTGTTCCCTCACTCGTGAACAAGATCCCGAGATACTTGAACTCCTCCACCTGAGGCAGGACTTCTCCACCCACCCGGAGAAGGCATGCCACCCTTTTCCGGTCGAGAACCATGGCCTCGGTCTTGGAGGTGCTGATTCTCATCCCTGCCGCGTCGCACTCGGCCGCAAACCGCCCCAGCACATGCTGGAGGTCCCGGTCTGATGAAGCCAACAGGACAACATCATCTGCAAAAAGCAGAGATGAAATCCTGAGGTTCCCAAACCGGATCCCCTCCGGCCCCTGGCTGCGCCTAGAAATCCTGTCCATAAAAATTATGAACAGGACCGGTGACAAAGGGCAGCCCTGCCGGAGTCCAACATGCACCGGGAACAAGTCTGACTTACTGCCGGCAATGCGAACCAGACTCCTGCTTCGATCATACAGAGACCGGACAGCCCTTAGTAGAGGGCCCCGGACTCCATACTCACTCAGCACCCCCCACAGAATGGCACGAGGGACACGGTCAAATGCCTTCTCCAGATCCACAAAACACATGTAGACTGGTTGGGCAAATTCCCATGAACCCTCGAGCACCCTGCGGAGGGTATAGAGCTGGTCCAGGGTTCCACGACCGGGACGAAAACCGCATTGTTCCTCCTGAATCCGAGGTTCGACTATCGGCCGTAATCTCCTCTCCAGTACCCTGGCGTAGACTTTCCCCGGGAGGCTGAGAAGTGTGATCCCCCTGTAGTTGGAACACACTCTCCGGTCCCCCTTTTTAAACAGAGGGACCACCACCCCGGTTTGCCACCCCAGCGGTACTGTCCCCTTCCTCCATGCAATGTCGCAGAGGCGTGTCAACCAAGACAGCCCTACGACATCCAGAGACTTGAGGTACTCAGGGCGAATCTCATCCACCCCCGGTGCCCGGCCACCGAGGAGCTTACGAACCACCTCGGTGACCTCGGCTTGGGTGATGGATGAGCACGCCTCCGAGCCCCAACCCTCTGCTTCCTCAGTGGAAGGCATGTCAGTCGGGTTAAGGAGATCCTCAAAGTATTCCTTCCACCGTCCGACAATGTCCCCAGTCGAGGTCAACAGCTCCCCACCAGCACCATAAATGGTGCCGGCAGAGTACTGCTTCCCCCTTCTGAGGCGCCGAACGGTCCTCCAGAATTTCCTCGAGGCCGACCGAAAGTCCTCCTCCATGGCCTCCCCGAACTCCTCCCAGACCCGAGTTTTTGCCTCCAAGACTGCCCGAGCCGCGGCCCGCTTGGCCTGCCGGTACCTGTCTACTGCGTCAGGAGTCCCACCGGCCAACATAGCCCGGTAGGACTCCTTCTTCAGTCTGACGGCATCCTGTACTTCCGGTGTCCACCACCGGGTTCTAGGATTGCCGCCACGACAGGCACCGGAGACCTTGCGTCCGCAGCTTCGAGCCGCCGCGTTGGCAATGGAGGCAGAGAACATGGTCCACTCGGACTCAATGTCCCCCGCCTCCCCCGGGATCCGAGAGAAGCTCTCCCGGAGGTGGGAGTTGAAGATGTCCCTGACAGAGGGCTCAGCCAGACGTTCCCAACAGACCCTCACAATCCGTTTGGGTCTGCCCGGTCTGTCCAACCTCCTCCTCCGCCAGCGCATCCAACTCACCACCAGGTGGTGATCAGTTGACAGCTCAGCCCCTCTCTTCACCCGAGTGTCCAAGACATGCGGCCGAAGGTCAGATGAAACGACAACAAAGTCGATCATTGACCTCCGGCCTAGGGTGTCCTGGTGCCACGTGCACTGATGGACACCCTTATGCCTGAACATGGTGTTCGTGATGGACAAACTGTGACTCGCACAGAAGTCCAACAACAAAACACCACTCGGGTTCAGATCGGGGAGGCCGTTCCTCCCAATCACGCCTCTCCAGGTATCACTGTCATTGCCCACGTGAGCGTTGAAGTCCCCCAGTAGAACAATGGAGTCCCCAGTTGGAGCACTATCAAGTACTCCTCCCAGGGACTCCAAGAAGGCCGGGTACTCCCCACTGCTGTTCGGCCCGTAGGCACAAACAACAGTGAGAGACCTATCCCCGACCCGAAGGCGCAGGGAAGCGACCCTCTCGTTCACCGGGGTGAACTCCAACACATGGCGGCTGAGCTGGGGGATATTAAGATATGTGGCGATTATAAACTAGTTTTTCTAATACTTCGGTCTATAATTGGAAAATAATGTTGGATCATCTGCTTTAAAGAGAGGAATGACTTTAGCCCATTTAAATTGTTCGGGAAATACACCCGTTTTAGGAGAGAGGTTTAAGATATGAAGGAGTGGTTTGGAGATATACAGAAGGCATTTTCTGAGTATTGAGGATTTCAATTCATCATGTCCTGGAGCAGATAATTTCATTTTGTTAACAACATCTGTAAACTCAGATTCGGTGATAGGAGAAAATGCAAAAGAATAAAATAGAAATAAAAATAAAGAGCTCTTAATTCCAGAGATAGACAACGGGGTCTGTGGTATCTTGTCTGCAAGTGAAGGACCAATAGTGACAAAGAAATTGTTAAATTCATTGGCTATTTCTAGGGGATCTGAAATAGATTTGTTCGCTCTTTTGAATTCCTTCTGTTTAGGACTAACAGTTTTTTCTCTATTAAAATATAGTTTTAAGTTTCATATAAATATTAAAGTTTAAAAGCAGGCTAAGCAATTTCTGGATGGCGTCACATTTGTTGATATTTGAAGTAATTCAGGAGAGTTAGCTCCGCCTCATTGCTCTGATCCCTGAGAAAACATGCCTCCATCATAAACTCTCTCAGCCTGCCTACCACCTCCCTCGCTTCACGTGCATCAGTAGGATCCCTCCCGCTACTAGGGTCTGGATCCAGACCTCCAGGTTAAAATGTTCAACTTTACAGCAGAAATAAACCAGTTTTTGTCTCCATGGACAGACATCTGTACGAGGATAGTTATTTTTCAACATACCTCTCCAAAGTTATATAAAGCAACAAATGTTTACATAATTAGCCATGGGGTCTTTTCATATGTAACTTTATTACTATCCAAGGATTTGCTGAACACCACCAAAAACCACGTTTGAAATGTTGCCCCCATCTGAATGTTCACCTGAAGCTCAACAGCTCATCCAGGGGTTTTCTGAAGGAGCTGGGAACCATAGAGGTTTATATCACAACTCTTCCAAGCAGAAGTCTGGTGAGACCTACAGCTAATCAGATCATGAAGCTAATCAGATCTAATCAGATCATCAGCAAGCTGAGTTACTCTGGGTCCCATGGTCCCG
This sequence comes from Cololabis saira, assembly GCF_033807715.1. NCBI lineage: Eukaryota > Metazoa > Chordata > Actinopteri > Beloniformes > Belonidae > Cololabis > Cololabis saira. The sequence goes on from NC_084597.1 coordinate 22,457,661, forward strand.
ACAGAGCTCTGCTAGACCTGCTTTTCCTTCTGCTAGTCCTGGTTTCAGTTCCTCTAGTCTTGGTTTTATTTCTTCTAGTCCTGGTTTCAGCTCTAATAGTCTTAGTTTTACTTCTGCTAGTCCTGGTTTCAGCTCTACTAGTCTGAATTTGGTTCTGCTAGTCCTGGTTCCAGCTCCACTAGTCCTGGTTTCAGTTCTGCTAGTCCTGGTTTCAGTTCTGCTAGTCCTGGTTTCAGTTCCTCTAGTCTTGGTTTTAATTCTGTTAGTCCTGGTTTCAGCTTTACTAGTCCTGAATTTGGTTCCACTAGTCCTGGTTTTACTTCTACTAGTCCTGGTTTCAGTTCTACTAGTTCTTTTTTCAGTTCCACCAATCCTGGTTTCAGCTCTACTAGTCCGGGTTTCAGTTCCACTAGTCCTGATTTCAGATCTACTAGTGCTGGTTTCAGCTACAGTAGTCCTATGGCACTTTTGCACTAGGACTTACTCGGCCCGACTCGGCTCGTCACGCCTTTACCCGCCTCTACCCGTTTGTTTTTCCACAGCCAGGTGAGAAGTGGGCAGGTTGGGGTGAAGCTGCTGTGACGTACTCGATTGCGCAACCGCTTTGTTCATGTCGGTGCTGATGAGAAATCAGCTGGAGCCACGAGCGGCTGAGAGTAAAACAGCCCGTCTACATCCCTTTTTTAATTCTCTCCTCAGCCACCAGGTTTATGAACATCTGCACCTCAGAGTTGGATCACCAAACAGACGTTTTGCGCTTTATAATAAAATCGCCGCGAGTCGCAAGTCCCCTCGCTCTGACTCCCGCTTCCTGATTCAAACGTCTGACGGCCCCGCCCCCCGACCAATCAGAGGCGCGGAGGGTGGTGACGTCAGAAATAGTCCCTGCTCAGCCCCATATAGAACCTCGCTGAAATGGTTACAGAAAAAATATCGGCTTGGAGCGGCTCTACCCGTCTCAGCCCTAGTGCAAAAGGGCAAAACGGGTAGAACCGAGCTGAGGTGGTACCAGTGCAAAAGGGGCACTAGTTTCAGTTTGAATAGTCCTGGTTTCAGCTCCACTACACCTGGCTTCAGATCTGGCACCATTTCAGATTTTGTTTCATTAGTGACATTTTTAATTATTTTTTATCAGAATAAGTGTAAAGTAAAATTAAGTAGCATAATAGGTTAGCATAAGCTAAACCAGACAACCAAAAGTGCCATACTGGTTTCGGGATGTGTCCCAGTCAACTCCCAGGTCTGCTTATTCCACCCATTTGCAAAAGGGTTCTGTGCAGTACGAGGAAAAAGAGGCTTCAGAGGAACTCTTTAATAAAACCAGCGTGTTACATCACAGCAGGTTTGTTCAGTTCTTCGAGAGTTGAGAGCAACCCTTCAGAAACCTCTGGGTTTCATGACCAAATGATTCTCCAGTTCTTTGCGTGGAGTCTTTATTTCAGATGTGAATCTGCAAGCAAAGTGCAGAGGTGAAGTCAGTTAAAAAGCCTGAAAGAGTCCTGGGAAGGCTGCAGGGACCAAATACCAGTCACACTGTTGAGAATAACCGCAACAGGTAAAGAATGTTAATCAATACTATTGATTCTGTCACTGATCCTCTTACGCCTAAAAGACAGAAGTCCACTCCTCAACTTTTCTGAAACAGTCCCAAGATAAGATAAGCCAAACAAGATCATGTTTTTAGCACACTCTCTCATTCTCTCCCAGAGTAATGCTGAAAACTAATTTTTAATCAATCTTTTTAATCAGGCTTTTAACTGACTCACTTAACTCATTTAATATAATTTTCTATGCTCACCCCTATTTTTATTTAATCTTACTACTCTGTTTTATATTAATCTTTAGTTTAGTTTATCCTGTTTTATTGTCTCATTGTTTTATCTCAATGTATATTGTATGTATATTTGTATTGTATGTATATTTAAACATTTTAGTCGTTATTTATGCTCTATTTTATACATTCCATTGTTTTATTCTCTCAGTTTCTAATATCATGCTTTCTAGATCTACTTTTAGGATTTTATGTTATACTTTTGAACTCTTTTAGTGTGTATTTTAACTTCATAGCCTATCTTATCCTGCTTTCTTGTAGCTTTTAGCTCCAGTGTTTCCTCATGGGGAGCCTCCATGCTGGGAGTGACTCTGGCCTGCAGGGGGTCGTCCTGGCCTGGTTGGTGGTGGATCTCTGCACCACGGCTTCACCGCTGTGGTGTGGACTCCTCTATCCGTCCGGGCCGGGATGGTCTCTGCTGGCTCAAAGAAGGGCCGTGCATTTCTTCTGAAGGTATCGTTGAACAGCTTCAGGTGCATTGCTTGGAAGATCTGAAACCATAAACAGAAAAACATGTATTACTAATAGAGCTCCGGTGTTACCCGTTAGGTAACATTGGAGCCACCGGAGCCACTCACCGGAGCCACTCGCCGGAGCCACTCGCCGGAGCCACTCGCCGGAGCCACTCACCGGAGCCACTCACCGGAGCTTCGATGTTACCCGTAGACAAATATAAATAACATAAAAAATTAACATCACTTACCGCTGACTCGTGTGCAGTTGCTGGGTCCGTACTGTTGGTACTGATCCTTTTATGAGGGTAAGTATCGATGCAAAACCTAATTTCTACTGTCCCTCGTTGTTGAAACAGCCCGAGGTAAAGTGGTTAGCACACACGATACACCGCTACGAAACAATGGCGGAGTTCTTGTTCCGGCGGAGTTAGTTGTGGGCGTGGTTTCACGCAGCGGAGGCCGACCTCTGCTCCTGTCGCGACGTCACAACAGGAGCAGAATCTGAACGGCTCGTAAAAGTCACATAACACTGGATGGCTCATCCGGGCGGCTGTACAGACGCTGCAGAATGTGGTTGCTTTCCTCCTTCTCTGTGTTGGCAGGCTGAGGGGAGACCACTTTATATATGTTAAAGCAAGAAAAAACGGGTTTTTCATAATAGGTCCCCTTTAAGAGTTTTGCTTCATCCATATGCTGCTCTACACTGCAGGGGGACACTAACATGATCCACTGACCTGCAGTCCCCCCCTCCGACCACTTCAGTGTCTGCTGTCTATACCTGTTCATATAGTGGTCTCTGTAGTACACCAACTAACCATGTATCAGTCATATGTACATAGAACTTTTAGTTAACAGATCATTAATACTAATATATTTGCTCTTTTGTACCTTTTACAATAAATCTGTCTCTCATCTCTCTGTTCTTCATCCTCTCTTTTCCTGCTCTTCCCGGCTGGTCTTCAGCAATAGGGTCCCCCCTTGATGAATGAATTCCTAGCAGCATTGAATCATCGTCTCACACAGTTTTTTGCCTTAACAGAAATTCTTATTCATTTCAAACTCACAAAGTACAACTCTGACATCATTCCTTCTCCTCTCCATGGAGAGGTTTTCAGAGGAGCCGTGAGCTAGTCGGTCGGTTGATGATTTGGTTTTCAGATATTTACACCAGAATTGACCCAGTCCTTTTTGTTATCTATGGTGACGCAGAGATGGCCTGAGGCAGCTGCAGCCTCTATCCCTCAGGTTTCTAGATGCATCTCCACACTGAACCTGAGCTCAACTCATAGATCATCGTTGTTCCTCCTGATCCAACAGAGTGATGGTATCAGTGAGGCCTTTTAATCCGTCATGAACCTGCAGGGTCCCGTTCCTTTTTCATATAGTGCTGCCTTTTGGGTTTAATTAAAAAAGAACATTGTGTGTGACTTCTATAATCATTTTGCTCAAGTTCTATCATGCTGCGGATGTCTACCGGAAATAACATCTACCGGAAGAAAAACAAACTTAGCCGCCTAACCGCTACAACTTTGAAAAGCTTTCCTGCCATCTGTTCTTTTAATTATTTCCAGGTTCTCCAAGCTATTTCTTAAATAAATCATTTCTGCTCTTGACCACCGTTTACTGCGTGCTGCCATCTTGAAACTTTGTTTGGAAAACAAGCCCAGCGGGGAATATAAGTGTCATGGCGATAGATGGGCAAGGGAATGAGCAGCGCAGAAAGATCAGAATTAATTTAAAGCGGAATGAGTGTATACATGATCGCGGAATTATTCTATTCGGATTTAAAATCGGAATAAACCAGCCACTTACTTCGGAATTAAGTTTAATTCAGAATGGCCATTTTCATTCGGAATTAGGTGTTTACATGGTAACTTTTACTCATTTTAAATCGGATTTAATTTTAATTCTGAATTAAAAAGGAATTAAACGTCTCCAACCTTTTTCCCTCTGAGAGCTACTTTTACAAAAATGAAAGTGGACGAGAGCTACTCATGTTTTGTAACATGTATTCCATACTGCATTTTAACCCAAACAAACTTAACTGTAACAGTTAACATTTTGTATCAAAACACCACGAACAATATTTAAATCAGCTGCATGTGCATTTTGGCTTTCTGTATGTACTTTTTGTGTTTATCTCACACTATTAAATGAAATAAGAATGCTATCAAAACAAAATACAATTACAAATAGAGATGTTGTTAATTCACTCATCATTTGTTATATCTGCCCATGTCACAAGAGTTTAATTAGTGAGATGATTGGCACTGCATGGAGCCAACAAGAGAGGTGTATGCTGGAGTAAACCCACTTAGGTTCACTCTTATGGAGTCATTCAAATGTTCATCAGTCAGTCTTGTCCTGAACTTTGATTTCATCACATTCATATCAGAAAAGGCTGACTGACAGAGGTATGTGGACCCAAACAAAGCAGACATTTTCAAAGCTGCTTGGTGAAGGTTTTTGTAGTTGTCTGGGTCTACTAAGCTCCAGAAATGTTGAGAATGCTGCTGAAACCTTAACTGCCCATTATTCTGAAGGGAATAATGAAACTAATTGGCAAATAATCACTGTGTGTAGGTAGGGGGAGGGACACCTATGAATTTGATTGGATATAAGGTGGCGGTTGGCCGAGTGACCAATCAATTGGGTGAGCTACTTTGAAAGGGGCTGCGAGCTACTGGTAGCTCGCAAGCGAAGCGTTGGAGACCCCTGGTCTAGACAGACCAGACGGTCTTCTTCTAGTTATGCTGTCATGGACTTGAACATCTCACTGAGGCCTGCAAGAGACGGAGCTGTTGGTCTCCTTTGTTCTTCTTGTGTTCCTCTGAACATTGCATGGTCTTATCTTGAGGTAAATTTGCTGGGCCGTCCACTAATAAACGATTAACAGCTGATTAACAACAAGGTTAATGGTGAATAGTATTTCTCTCTGTAAGATGTCAAACCCAAATAGTTTGATTTTATAAGCCTTCCCTGCTTAACGCGCAACCACTAATCCTCTAAAAGCCATTGCTGATGTCTTCCCCTCTTTTCATTGTGTTAGCATCCCCTGATTGCTCCAGACCAGCAAATTAGCAAATTATTTTTGTTTAAGAAATAATGTCACAGTGAAGAAATTCTGGTGTTTGAATGATATTTTTCTGTTATAAATTTTATTCTTTCTTTCACACACAAAATGTGAGCAGAGCTATGAACATTTACACAACTGTAATGCCTTTTAATTTTATATATTTATTTGTTTTTGTTTGACCTTGAGAGAAAAAGTATGCCGAATCAAATTGCTCATTTGTTTGGACCGACCTGGCGAACAAAGTTGATTCTGATTGTGATTGTAAACTTCTTGGCTGTGGCAGGAAAATGTCACAGGTTGGTTTGTAGGTCCACTTGTCCACTAGGGGGACTGTAGCGTTAGACATTTCTGCTGTAGTCTTGCGTTTTAGCAGTTCCATCATGCACTTAGTTAGACCAACATGGCTTTGCAACAGGTATATTATCAAATATACTTAACACTCCCACTCAAAGACATGTGCATTAGTAAATGAAAACATAACTCCGAAATAAAACATTTTGCATTCTGGCGATGTTGTGAAAATGTCAAAAATAAATTACACCCGACAACTTTCACTTTTCTCCAAACAAATACCCCTTGAACTTCTCAAGCTTCGCCTTTGACACTGGCTTGGTAAGAACCTCAGCGACCATGTTCACAGTAGGACAGCATTGTATAGATATTATCCCTTCTGTGTGTGCAGACCATACAAAAGTATACTTTATATCAACATGCTTGCTTCTCTGTCTGCATACTGGGTTATTGGACAAAGCTATCGCTCCCTGGTTGTCCTCATATATTTTTAACAGGTACATGTTGATTACTGCCATCCAAACCTTTAAGTAGTTGTACAAGATACATACTCTCCTGAGTAGTAGCTGCAAGTGCCATGTACTCTTCTTCACAGGTGGATAGTGCCACCGTTGGCTGCTTTCTACTCTTCCAAGATATGACGGGACCACTCTCATTTAAACTGAAACAGTATCCAGTTGTACTCCTCCTGTCATTTTTGTCAGCTGCCCAGTCAGCATCACTGTACCCTTCAAGCTGTAAGTTTTTCTCACATTTTTGGTAGTGTAGTTCTTGATCTACAGTACCCTTTAAATACCTCAGTAGGTGCTTTGCTGCAGCTCAATACTGCTGCTTCGGTTCTGCAAGGTTCTGTGACAGCTTACTAACAACCCAGCTAAGATCGAGTAGACGTCATAATGTATATCAAGCTGCCTACCATCTCTCTATAACCAGTTGGGTCAATAACTTCACCCTCACTGTCCAGGTTTAACGTCTGCTCACATGGGGTGAATCTTGGTTTGCATCTAGACATTCCACATTTTCCCAAGACCCTTTCTATGTGTCTCTTCTGTGTCATTTTGACCTCTCCTTCTTTCTGACTAAAGTCAATACCCAGAAAGTGTTTAATCGGACCCATATCGTTCATCTTGAACCTTCTCTTCAGCATCTCTTTTACATCACTGAGTAAGGTATTGTTACTTGCTCCTATGGTCAGGTCATCTACCCACACCAACAGAATCACCTTCCCATTTTCAGATTCTCTACTGTACACACAATGATCAGCATCATTTTGTACAAAACCATTTTCTGTAAGGTGATCATGTAGTAACATGTTCCAGTTACGTCCAGACTGTTTCAACCCATATTGGGTTTACACACTAAGGGCCCGATTTACTAAGATCCTAAATAAAGAGTACTAAATTGCGTGTGCACTGAAAAAGTTTGCGCGTGCTGTTGTTGTGTGTTTTGCGGGTGATCAACTAAGATTGCGTGCGCAATTGATAACTATGGAGCTAGAACAGTCTCATAATTCACAAATGCACAGGACAAGTTTTACAAATGCACAGACCGATTTGCAAATACACACACCGTTTCACACGTGCACAGGACAAGTTTTACAAATGCACAGACCGATTTGCAAATACACACACAGTTTCACACGTGCACAGAACAATTCACACGTGCGTAGGACAAGATACACAAATGTATTTTTGCTGCACACACAAATATAACCTGATTTACACATGTTTTTTTGTCTGTGAGCTGCGCTGGATTTGTGTGTGAGTTTTGAGACTCTCCTGACGTGACAAGATCCACACGTAGGTTTTTTTTTAACACGGAAGGATCTGCAACCAATCAGATTAAAGGGGCGGATACACCTGCTGTTTGAGCTGCGTTAGCGCTGGTTTGTCGGGCTGATCAACCAGAGCCGTCAGGAGACTGCACTCCAAGTCCTGCCGATGCAGCAGCTGATGAGAAACAGCGGAGATATATATATATATATGAACTACAGGTGTCTTTCAGGAGAACAAGCCTGTTGACGGGGGTGAATATTGCTGCAGTCTCGTTCTGGCTCTGGCCGTGGGTGGCGCTGGTCCCGGTCAGACCAGCTGACCAGGGACCAGACACGGAGGTCAGAAACAAGCAGCTGTTATCCTCACATTTATGATGTGACATCGCCAACACACAGAGACAAACGTGTGTCAAAACAGCGGTGGCAGATCAACACATTCCCGGTGCAGATAGAGTCATGCATGGGAAGATGCAGCCGTGATGATGCTGGTCGGGGTTTAGTCCACCGATCATCAAACATCTGAGCTGATACAGAGGTTCTTCGGTTATCAGTCGACTGATACCGACGTTACTCCAGATATTTGGGTAAATTAATCTCCTGACATGCGCGTGCTGCTCCACCTGGCCGCTGCTCGTCCCCGCCAGGCAGCGCAGCAGCTCTCTGCTGTCTGTCTGGTTCTGAGCTGAATCAGCGGGACAGTAATACTTCGTGAAACCAAACGGAGCAAATATATAAAAATCTCCGCTGTTTTTCATCATCAGCTGCTGCATCGGCAGGACTTGGAGTGCAGTCTCCTGACGGCTCTGGTTGATCAGCCCGACAAACCAGCGCTAACGCAGCTCAAACAGCAGGTGTATCCGCCCCTTTAATCTGATTGGTTGCAGATCCTTCCGTGTTAAAAAAAACCTACGTGTGGATCTTGTCACGTCAGGAGAGTCTCAAAACTCACACACAAATCCAGCGCAGCTCACAGACAAAAAAACATGTGTAAATCAGGTTATATTTGTGTGTGCATCAAAAATACATTTGTGTATCTTGTCCTACGCACGTGTGAATTGTTCTGTGCACGTGTGAAACGGTGTGTGTATTTGCAAATCGGTCCGTGCATTTGTAAAACTTGTCCTGTGCATTTGTGAATTATGAGACTGTTCTAGCTCCATAGATAACAGGTGCAAACAGCAGTATTTAAATGAGGTGTTGCGTGTCTTACGGTTTGCGGCGCAAACTTTGCGCCATGGAGAGTGGATGGAAAGCAGGATATAGTCGCAAGCGCAAAATGAAATTTGATGAGTTGGAGTTAGAGATATTAGTGGAAGAGGCAAATTGTTGTGCCGTATTCAGCACCCCTGCCGTGAAAAGCACCCCCTCGTATATTCAATGATAAGTAGACCAAGAAAAAAAACAACACACTGACACTTCAATATATTTATATATACACACTCACACAAACACATACTTAGGAGTTTATATTATATATATTTACAAATATTATGGAAGAAAACACAGTAAGCAGGCTATTAATTAATGACATCAATAACCATTTACCCGATTTTTGTTATCTGTGAATGTGATTGTGGGAAAGTATGACTATTGTGGAATCCATGAGCGCATTTAAACATGAATCATTAACACAAAGCTGGACGCTAAACAGAACGTGACACGGAATGAGAATATTATTTTTTTTTCAGACGAGGGGGTGCTTTTCACGGCAGGGGTGCTGAATACGGCACAACACCGGGGTATGACTGCAGAACAAGTATAGGCGCACAATAAGAAACACTTTTTTCTCCATGAAAACACGTGATTTATTTATTATCACAAATAAAAAAATGAATGTGCCTCCTGTGGCAACCTTTTGCTGAATAATACTCGATTTAACATTCAAATAAAATATTTCTCCTTTTGCATGTGGAGATTAGCACATTCCTTTCGAACGTATTAAATACAGACGCAATCACAATCCCCGCAAAAACTTTCAGGCTTGGTAAATCTCATTGTGCGTGGTAAATGGACCAATTTGCATCTTCCCCTCCCAGTATTTAGGATTTCTGGCAGTTACGCCCCATATTGATTATTCATCAGGGAAAAAGTACTAAATGAACAGCGTGTGCTATTTTGCTCATTTGAGAGGCGCAGTCCTCTTTGCACGCTGTTAGTAGATCAGCTGGCACTTTGGTTTGCGGGTGAGGTGAAGTTTGCACACGTTTTTACACACGCAAACCTTTAGTAAATCAGGCCCTAAGTGCTCTCCTGTCTTTGACCTGACCTCAAAGCCTTCTGGTTACTCCATATATACCTCGCAGTCCATTGGAGCATGGAGGTAAGCTGTCTTTACATCCATTTGGTGTAGGGTAAAGTCTTCCTGTACAGCCACATGCATCAATGCTCAAACAGCGGTCATGTTAGCTGTTGGTGAAAAAGTCTCTTTATAGTCAATCCCTTCCACCTGACCATAACCCTTTGCGACATCAGATCCATCTGGGCTCTCTTTTACTGTAATAACCCAACGGCCTCCCACTGCTTGTTTGCCTCTTGGCAGGGGAGTCAGAGTGAAAGTCTCATTCTCTGTGAAAGAGTTCAATCTCTTCTTTCATGGCATTAGTCCACATTTTTGACTTCTTAGAGTCCATAGCCTCTCTGGATGTTTTAGGTACACCATAAGTCACTCTGTAGAAATAATCTACATTTTCACTTTCATCATCATTATACTCAGCTTTACACTGGTAGTCTTTTAAGTATTGTGGAGGCTTTCTCAGTCTAGTGGGATATCTCCCTTCTCCTTGAGTGTTGTCTACATTGGTTGTACCTGTCTCTGTAGTCTCTTCAACGTTGGACTCTGTACTCTCTTTAGATTGTCCCTGACTCTGGTTGACTACCTTCAGTGGTATATCTTCATAACTCTCAATATCACAATTTGTCTGAGTCTGGCTATCAGCGATACTCTTCGTGATGAATTTTACCTGCCTATACTTTAGGACTTTTCCTGTCTCCAGATTGTACACATTATATGCTGGACTTATATTTATCATAGCCTACAAAGATCCCCTTTTCACACCTAGAATCAAGCTTCTTTTTGTCCTGTTTATATGCATAACATTCAGAACCAAATATGTTCATGTTGGACAAGTTAGGTGTTTTTCCTGTGAAAACATAATAAGCAGTCTGCTCTAGACGCCTACTGTAACACCTGTTGCGGATTTGGGTTGCTGTCTGTACAGCATATGTCCATAATTGCTTGGGTAGGTTGCTCTCTAATAGCATGCAACACGCCATCTCGAATAAGGTTCTCCAACCTCTTTCAGCAGTTCCGTTTTGATGAGGCGAGTAGGGTGCACTAGTCTCGTGTTTTATCCCATTACTCCTAACTAATGTCTGGAATTCTTGCCCGGTAAATTCTGTACCGTTATCAGACCATATGCACTTAATCTTTACATATGGAGCTACATCTGCTACAAGTTTTTCTGTAGCTTTTCTCGTGTCACTTTTTGCTTTAATAAAGTATGGAAAAATCATACCACTGTAGTCATCAGTAAATTCTATTTGCTACCTGTACCCATCCTTGTCTGCTGGTTCTATAGGGCTGCATAAATCTGTGTGTACTAGCTCTAGTACAGCTGTAGTTTTAGCATCCGCCTGCCTGTTTCTGGTTTGTGTAAATTTACCCTGTATGCATATTTCACAGCTTTCACTGGACTTGTAATTTTCCCCTTTTATGGACATCCCTTCAACCAACTTTTCCAATTTTGCAACATCATCAAAATTACAATGAGCAAGTATCTTATGCCATGTTTGTACATTGTATGTCATGATAACCACACCCTTTGTCAACATTTTCATCATTTATTGTGCTAAGGTAATACAGCATACACCATACACATCCATTTTGGACTTGGTACCATCTTTGCGGACCAGCCAGTCATCACCATCCTTGAAGTGGACCTCAGCTCCGTTGGCCATCGCTGCTTTGACTGAAAAGATGGTCTGTAGAAACGATGGGATGTAGAGCACTTGCTTGAATGTCGCTTTCATCTGTTGTCCATCACTGTCCAGCAAGTAGATCTTAGCGTCTCCCCTCATTTTGGCCATTTCGCTCACTTTGGTGCCGTCGGCAAGCTTGATCACGTGTCCCTCAGGTTTGAAGCTCTTGTCGATTTTTGTGAACTTTGTGGCAACGTTGATCATGTGTGATGTGGCAACGCAGTCGACTAAGAGACCCTTCTTGTTTCCATGTCGTGTGGGGCAGTCATTCAGCTTGAAACAGAAAGATGTTGATGCTGCATCCTTCTCTCCATCAGCTTTCTTCACATGGTCACCGCCTCGACCTCGACTGCGCCCTCTTCCACGTGGTGGTGTGCTCCATCTGCGATCCTCTCTCCTCCTTTGAGTTTCATCAGGACATGTCCTGGCCATGTGTCCTTTTTACCGCACGGGTAGCACTCGACATCTGCCAGGTCCATTTTCTTTCCTCGTCCTCTCCCACGTTGCACCGCTCTTCATTACACTTTCTGCATTCACGTCACTCTTTCCATATTTTTCAGTACTCTCGTAACGTGCTCGCCGAATGGCTTGTATGAGTCAGGTAGTCCCTTAACGACCATGGCTATCTGAAGGCCATCACTAATCTGTTCGTCGGCTCTCCTCAATGATGTGAATATATTCTCTGCCCTAATAATATATTCAGTGACTGTTTCAGCACTAGCCTTATAGAGCGATGACAGTTTACAGTACAAACTCACAACGCGTGGCTTGTCTTTCCCCTCGTAGTGCTCGCGGAGAATCTCCAGTACTCTTCTTCCATTACGTTTGGTGTCTCTCATCACCAAAGAAAAACTCTTATCGTCTAGATATTGCACCAGCTCTGCATATGCCTCTACATTCTTTGCCTCATCTTCATTTACAGCTTATTTGTCATCCTCCGCGATATCCGGATTCTCCGCGATTACATCTCTGAGGCCGCACAGCTCCATGTCCGCGAGAAACCTAGTTTCCCAGAGTTCATAACTTTTCATCACCGTCGAATAAAAGTCTCATCCACCTATGGCCTGCATTACTGGGCCCATAACCTGCAGCATTAGACATTTCTGCAGTAGTCTTGCGTTTTAGCAATCACCAGAGATGGTTAAAGGAATTAACGTCACGGACAAAAAGTCTCACACACGTCTTCTCTCTTGGTCGGGAACTCTCTCTCTGACCGTTTATTCTTCCGCATGCTCAGAACAACAGTGTGCGCAGGCACGTCATGATGTTGTCCCATCATGCACTTAGTTAGAGCAACATGGCTTTGCAACTGGTATATTATCAAATATACTTAACAGGGACTGACTTCATTCTAAGATGATGAAGCAGCTGTAATCCAGTTAGAGATGATTTTGACGTCGTCTCCAGGTTGGCTGTGGATATCCCAGTGTTAAATGTTCTGTCAGATGTCCTCTTGACTTTGCCGTTTGATCTGATGACTGATCATCCGGGTGCTGGTGGGGCAGGGGCTCACCGGGCATTTGCATATAGAGGATCCAGGGTTTTTCCTTTCGATGGCGTCAACAACCTGATAAGGAGTTTGGGGTTCAGATGAACATGTAGTAGCTCCTCCGGGTGTTGAGGCAACGCCCCAGCACCAGCTGCATGTTCTGCCTTGAATGCTGTCATCTCTGGAGCGTGACAACTCAACAACGTGGTGCGAAATGATAAAAGGTAAAAATCCTCCATGAAGAACAGACCCTTGGTCTTGCAGTCCTCCCTTTGATCAGTGTAACGGGTCCATCTTCTTCTCCAAAGTCCTCATGATAACTGAAGGGGTTTTAATCTCCTCAACACAGGTGCAACCTATAAAATCAACCGAATTGATTGTTTGAGGATGTTTTGCAATTCATTTATTAATTTAAAAAAATGTCAGAGAAATGAAACATTTGATGTAAGCGGAGCTATAACCAGACTAGTATCAACAAGAAACATCCAGAATGTCTCCGGTGGAGCAGATATTCTCGATTGGTCACTGTGATTGGTTTGGATTGTTCTGTATCGAGGGAAGGGCTGCTCATGCTAACCTATGATGATATAATTCAGATGTAGCAACTGAAACAATGTCTGAGAGGAAGACGGATGGACCAATTCTGAAACGACACCTGAGATGAGGAAAGATTGACCGATTAGACTGTAAGCTAATGTTACTTAGCGTCACTAACTAGCCTGAGCTAAGCCGACAGAGCTGAGGTAAAATGGGTGAGTCTCAGTCATATGTCAGGCTGGTTTGTTCTCCAGATTCCTCATTTCTGGATTAACCAGGGGATGGGTGGAGTCAGATCCTGCCAAGATGGGCCAATATGCACCATCAGACTTCAAAAGCAATGAGTGACGTCGGCGAAAGTCCAGTAGCCCAGAGCTGGGGCAACGCTGCTGTTGATCAGTTCGATTATGAGCCTCATGAGGCTGAAGACGATGTGCTGTCTCAGCTGGATGGTGGGAGACACCGAGATTCTTTAACTCCATCCATCCAGTTCTGCTTAGCTCGGAGCTGCTCAGGATAGGAATCGATGCATCTTTGCTGGTATCATTTGTGGATATTGACGATCTGTCAGCTGACAGAAATTGTATTTGTCCTATGGTGAGATGCTAGAGATGTTCAGCTGGTCCTGGTCTTCAAGCCATCATTTTGCTTTTTTGTGGTTATTTGTTGAGGAAACTTCTTGAAGAGTGAAGCTGTTTCTTACCACCTGGAAATCTGTTCTTGTATTATCTTCTGGCCTAATCTCTTTGTTGAGGATTTTTGGATAGTCTCCAAGGGACGAACTATCTAACAGCATCTGTTGTCCTTTTCTGGGTCCACCAGGTAACCGTGGTGTTCAGGATCAGTTTCTGATGTGAAGATGGACATAAAGGCAGCCGGTTTGTTGCAGTGCTCGTTTCACTTTCTGTTTCTTCTACTCAGGTCTAGTTTCATAACGTTTATTTGATGGTCTTAAGGTGAGTTCCTTTTGATTTAATTGATTTGATTGGACTGACTTGTGTTTCACAACAGTTTGTAGCAGATAAATAACAATGGCAGCCTTATCAGCCAAACGCAGTAATAAGATCAATGGCTGCAGCAGTCATCTGACTGCAATTTGGTTGGGTGGATTTGCATGGATTTGTGTAAACGTAGTGAGGATGATGATGGGCGGGATCTGCTGGGTATAAAAGTTGCCTCTCAGCCCAGCGCTGCTCAGAGCTCGACTCTAAATCAAAACACTCCTATTCACATTTCCAGCCAGAGCCGCGGGTCCCAGCGGCAGGAGGAAACTACACTCTCCCTGTGATCATCCAGCTCTGATCACCACTGGCAGCAATGGCAATAGACAAATCCAAAGTAGCAGTTGGTTTTGTGGTGACCGGCGTTCTGACGTTCATCTTTGGAGTAATTACTGCAATTATTGGACCAGCAGTTATGAGGGATCAAGTAGGAAAGGTAAGCCATCGTGATACAGATTTCCTCTTTATTTCATGTTTACTTTCATCACAGAGGTTTCTTTTTTTTAATCTATTTTATCTTGCTAAAGTTTTATTTCATTCATTCCAGTCAAATATTCCACCCTCAGGGTCAAATGATAATAGATATTTACATCTGCAAACCATCTGTGCTCATCTTAAGCTTGATTGCTTGAAGCAATCTTGGCTAACTTTAAATACAAAAGATACAGTATGACCAAAAACTGCTGAACCTGGTAGCTGGTCAACATTTATATAACTGAGCATTACAAGTGATGGAATGTCTCAAATATAATCAAATAAATACATGGAAATAAACTTGAACACTGAAATAAAGGAAGGAATTAAAAATCAAATAAAAGAGTCAAAGTAAAATAAATAAGTGTGACATTTGAGTGCTCTCAGTTAGTACAATCACACACTGACGAGTGTATTGTGTATTGAGTGTTGTGTGTCTGGGCCTGGGTCAAATCACCTTTTTATATTAATATATTACATATTAGATACCCTTTTAACTGTTTTTCTATTTCTATATTGAGATATTTTGATACCAAGTTTTAAATAAACTAAAGGTTACAGTTCGGTTAGTGTGGAAACTGCTACAATTCATCAGTAAGTAGAACTGAAAAAGAGCGTTCAATAGAAATAGACGCATGTTTATTACATGTGAAACGTATCTGAGATAATATCGTAATTTAATTAGTTTCACCACCTGGTTTTCAGGTGCAGTTTTCACAAATCTGGAATTTTAAAAGAAAACTTGAACAGAAAGCTGATATATTGCAGATTTATTTTTTACATTCACAAGGTATTTTTCCAGGCCTTACAAACAATAAATAATTCACAAGACTGCAATGTTCCCTTTTTCATTTCTATAGCATCTCCAGGTGCGTCGATGGTCCTAAAATAGTCCTGAGATCTTTTCTGTAGGAACAGGTTACTCTTGTCTTGATGCAGTGGTTCAAAACGGCCTCACAGCTCAGCAACGGTGCAGCCTAAGGTTCAAATCCCCTGCTCTCCTATGAAACTACGAACATGACGTCCCAGGAATCCCTCAAACGTGGCTCCGCGTGTAAGACGCTTGGCTGGCAACGATGTAAAAAATAATAATGAAAGCTATAGTGAATGAATAAAATCTTAGTTGAATGTGCTTAAAATCACACAAAAATTATCAGTGGAAATCAAATTAAGGTGTGGATTTCTAGTCACACTAAAAAGTTAAGTGGAAAAACATACAACAGGCTGATCCAACTTTGTAATGTTCTTAAAAGACATCAAAATGAGGCTCATTAGTGTGTGTGGCCTCCAATGGAAGTGTGTCCCTTAATTCTTTTGAGCTATATATATTACAATTCATTTAATCTTCCCCCTTATTTTTGGTCCTTTATTCAAAGTGTAAACATCAATATTTGCAATTATTATTATATAAAAAAATTTATATATGTATATCCTGACAATCCTTTTAATTATACATTAAACGTAAAAAATATTAATATGAAAATAATTATTCCATATAAGTAATAGAAATTATGATATTTTATAATTCTAAGTATAACATTTCAGAAGAAAAATGTATTAACAGTATGTTTACAATTTACACAAATTATTTCATTGAATTAGAAAAAAGAGGCTTTAAAACTCCTCTACCTAGTAATCCTTTTAAATTAGAAATAAAATGACATTTTATACATTTATAAATTTGGAGTTTGATCTGGAATAAATAAACCCTTACCTCTAATATTTATTTTATTTCAATAGTCATAAAATTAATAGGGTTTGTGTATGTGTGTGTGTTGGGGGGGGGGGCAGCTGACTCTTCTTTTTTTTTAACTTAATCTCTTTTGAGATTATGTTCTGGGTCTCTGGAAAGCGCCTAGAGACAACTTCTTTTGTAATAGACCTCCTAAAATAGTCCTGAGATCTTTTCTGTAGGAACTGGTTCTTCTTGTCTTGATGCAGTGGTTCAAAACGGCCTCACGTAGCTCAGCAACGATGCAGCCTTAGGTTCAAATCCACTGCTCTTCTATGAAACTACGAACATGACGTCCCAGGAATCCCTCAAACGTGGCTCCGCGTGTAAGGAGTAAATGTAAAAAATAATAATGACAGCTATAGTGGTTGTAGAAAGAGAATTGAACCTGCTAAAAGTAGAGGATTTATTGGAAACCAACTGCAAAATATTAAAATGTTGTGCTTAAACATTGTTCTATGTTGATATGCTTAAAAATGTACAAATATTGCAAGATAAAAGTTCCCCTTTGAAACCATGCCTTTACGTCCCCACTCAGCAGCTGGTTTAAGGGGGTGGAGTCAGTTACTGGACTCCACCCTTCTCCACTGTGGGGTGCATCTCTTTTAAAAATTGATATTGCAGCTGTTTCCAACCCATAAACTATGAAAAACAATGAAACAAACATTTGTACATGTAACCTGTTGGTTTCTGAAGCCCATTTTGAACATGCCCACCACGTGTAAATAAAACTTAGCCCTTCAGAGTCATTATGGTGTGAAATCAAACAATTGAGACCGAAACGTTTTATTTGAACCAGACTGTAAATATATTTATTTTTGCTCTAAAGTTGGACATTTTAACCTGGAGGTTGATAGAGATTGGCTTGCTTTTGAAGCCTGTAGCGGCCAGTTGAGCCACAACCAGGAAGTCAGATGGTTGGTGCTCCAAAACCAGTCTTCAGAAAACCTCTAAGTAAAACAGATGCCTGAGATTCCGCTCAGTGCACCCCTTGTGGGACAAAGTTGTATTGCAATACATGCTGGACTGTCTTCCCTCAATATCACAGCGTCGTCAGCACAGTAGATCCATGTGCCCCAACTGGACAGAAGTGATTTTACTACACACTGGGACCTGTACTTTAAACCAAAACTAAAAGTAATAATGGTAAGATATCAACAGGTTTACTTCAGGTCCACTGAAACTGAAAAATGGGAAATACTGAAAAGGGGAAATATTTTGAAAACACAGCATAGTTAGAATATGTAATTTACAGCATTCCTTTCCACCACTGACTCAGCATTATGATCCTCATAACAAAATCTGGATGTTCTGAGCTTCATGGAAACAGATTTTGTGGCAGAGGTTTTGTGCGATATTAGTTTTTTTATCTAATAAAGTAACCACTTATAGCCAACTTATGCTTGAAACAGCCAGAAATGCAAAAAACTGCCAACATGCTGATGCACCACCAGTAGCAACTCATCAGTGCTGACACTAGATGAGTCAGATTTAATCTTGATTCACCATTAGAACCTGAATAAACTCTACAACCCTTTACTGTCGTATCACCACAAATGGCCTGAATTCCAAACATTACCAGAACCAAATAAAAGCAGAATAATATTCATTTAAGTATGCTAAATGTTATCATGCATAGTATGAAATGATTTTTGTATTTAAACAACATTAACACATTTTATACACAACTGTCCAGTTCAATAACAAAAGGCTAAATTATATTTTAATAACTACTCATAAATTGGCTAATGTTAAATGTGTAAAAATACAAAGACACCAAATATGGTCAAAAGGTCAAGGTTGAATTTATTCAACCATGGTTGACCAGTGTTTTATAAGGACAATAATCAAGCTATAACAATTGCAGATATACATTGATGAACATCAAGACAAAAAGAGCAAAATATTAATCATGTACAAGTAAAAAAAATGTAAGTGGCTCATAATTAACCCCTGGGCTACCCTACAAGAGAAATAAAATTTACCAAGTGGTACAGACAACTCCTGACTGTGTAATAACTGTCTAAGATAAATTAAACTGATAAAGTGCTGTATGCTTTCATGATAAAATATTGGAGTGGAGTCAAATGCAGCAGAAAAATCGGAAGCACTTAATCAGTTCTCTATATCTACAGTTAAAAAAGATAATTAAAAACTTCATTATGAGTTTAAAACAAGACAGACATTTTTATATGTACTTTAAACCAGTCATGGTTTAAATGGGAACAGACAGGTGCAGCTTGTTTTATTTTCCTCAGGGGTCTGAATTTAGTCTGCGTTGGACTGCATGCTGAGTTAATCGTGGCATTAGAACTGGGGATGATGCTGCAATTTAATTCGCAGCTTGGAAGTGACAATGCTGAAATGTTTTCACGAACCTCTGACCTGCAGAAAAAGTACTACTACATGCTTACAAATGCGTTACTTCCCAAAGATATCAACTAAATGTAGATGGAGATGCCACGAGAGCACGTGAGCTGTCACGTTGCTCTGACATCAACTTATTTGATCCGGTCAGCATGGATGATGCCAGAGTTTTCTAAAATCCGGAGCTCAGTGGCAGTTCTATAGGCCTTATTGTGCTGTAGGTCTTTTTATTTCACCCAGTTCAGAACACAGTTTAATGCAGCATGATGTCACAACTGAGTTGACTGTGTTTCAGTTTAAATTGCAGAAAAGCCATTAACAGCTGAAGGCTATGAAACTTTTCAAATGTTGGATTCGCAGTCGATGCTGCAAGCCATGATTAGCAATAATTCGTGCCAGTCCTCGACACTCTATTTGGCACGAACAAACGTACTGATGTCTGCCATGTGTATGTCCCACTTAATGTGAACAAAATAATACAGAACTATTATAAACACCAAAAGTAACAGAGTTTATGATAATAGAAGCTCTGTTAGAATAGAAAGAATAGAAAGCCTTTATTATCATTATACTGGTACAATGAGATTAGGCAGCAGCTCCGTAAAAGTGCACACATGCAAACACTATGAAAACAGAGACTGTAAACAACAAAATGAGAAACAGGAAACATAAATATATATATACACTATAAAAATGAGTGAATGAGAGAATAATATTGCACTTGAATGGATGGAAGAATATTGCACATAGATGAGTAAAGAATATTGCACAGTATGAGGTAGTTTACTGGTTTTGCATTTCTGATTTTATATATACATATATACAAATATAATATATATATATATATATATATATATATATATATATATATATATATATATATATACATAAACATACATATGTACATATACACACATACATATACATATATATATATATATATATATATATATATATATATATATATATATATATATGACAAACTCATCACAAGATAATCTAAATACATATCATGTAAAGTGACAGCTAAAAGAAAGAGCAGTGTTACTCTGTAGGTCAGTAGCCTGTCTCTAGACTAGTTAATGTGGCATGCCATTTCATCTCATGTAATTTACTGTTTCTTTTGTACTCTTTTATATTATCTTGCTGGGGATTTGAAAATTGAAAGCTTGGTCGTAAGATTGAGAGTTTACTTCAATATAGACTGTAAATGTTTTTAAATCTCAAATCAAATCTGGTTGTCCAGTCCATGTTAACAGGCGAACTACGTTTCCCAGAATGCTCTGGGCCGCGGAGGCGTAACAAGCGATTATAAATATGGCAACAATAACACAGGTCAACAACATTAATCAGAAAGGTGTGAGTTAGAGCCGGCGAGTGGACTTCAACTGAAAATGAAACTGCCAATTACTCGCTGACACGTCGTGAAGTTGATTAAGGACAGTTTACTCTGTTTAGTGGCGCAGCGACGTGGTACTTGGACAAAAACAAAAAGCTCCAGAGCGCCGGCAGCCTGTGATTATGGCAATTAATTCATCCAGCGTTGCCGCCGGGTTCATCGTTGCCGGCATGCTCACGGCGTTCTTCGGAACCGTGCTGGTCTTCGTGGGACCGCTGATCATTGATGGCCAGGTGGTGAAGGTAAGCCGTGAGCCGGTCTGGAACATCATGTCCTGCTGGGTTTTAATCAGAGACACACGCTGCTGCAGATCCATGCAGGAGCGTCAAAGATGAGGGTCGCGTGCGGCGGCGCGCGGCGCGCAGCGGCGGTGCCGCGTGCGGCGGCGTGAAGGTGCGCTGTCCGGTAAACACTCCGCTCATACTGTTACCTGTACATTAAAGTATAAAAGACTGTCGTTGAGCAGCGGCAGGGGTTTAAACTTAACAGCCAAATACAAAACAGTTATACTCTTCAAAATTAATGCAAATAAAAGAAGGAGAGAGCCTTTTGTTTTGCTTAGTTTTAATTAAAAAGGCTTCAGGAGTCTATGCTAGCATTACAAAATGTTAATTGAAAAAAGTTTATTTACACCTAATTTTAATGAGCCGTTGTTATAACAATTTAAAATATACAATAAAAAAACATCCTTGGATCAAAATAATATTCTAATTCATTTAGTTTAGTGTGTTGTTTCAGGCATCTGTGAATATTTACCATAACATTTGTTTTTAGACTGCCAAAAATTATGTATGTATGTGTATATATATATATATATATATATATATATATATGACAAACTCATCACAAGATAATCTAAATACATATCATGTAAAGTGACAGCTAAAAGAAAGAGCAGTGTTATCTTTAAACATGTCAAAATGAGGCTCGTTAGTGTGTGGCCTCCAATGGAAGTGTGTCCCTTAATTCTTTTGAGCTATATATATTACACTTAATTTAATCTTCCCCCTTATTTTTGGTCTTTTATTCAAAGTGTAAACATCAATATTTGCAATTATTTTTATATTTAAAGAAATTGTATATATGTATATGTATCATGCCAATCTTTTCATTTATATATTAAAAGTAAGAAATATAAATATGAAATTATTCAATATAAGTTATAGAAATTATGATATTTTATAATTCTAAGTACAACATTTCAAAAAATGAAAAAGGTATATACAGTTTACAATTTACGCAAATGATTTCATTGAATTAAAAAAAGAGGCTTTAACACTCCTCTACCTAGTAATCATTTAAAATTTTATATAGTTATACATTTGAAGTTTGATCTGTAACAAATAAACACTTAACTCTAATATTTATTTTATTTCAATATTCATAAAATTAATAGGTTTGTGTGTGTGTGTGTGTGTGTGTGTGTGTGTGTGTGTGTGTGTGTGTGTGTGTGTGTGTGTGTGTGTGTGTGTGTGTGTGTGTGTGTGTGTGTGTGTGTGTGTGTGTGTGTGTGTGTGTGTGTGTGTGTGTGTGTGTGCGGGGTGGGGGGGCAGCTGACTCTTCTTTTTTTTAACTTAATCTCTTTTATGTTCTGGGCCTCTGGAAAGCGCCTAGAGACAACTTCTGTTGTAATAGACACCAAATAAATACAATTGAACTGAATTTTACTGCCATCATTAAAACTGGTCAAGAGGCTTGAGGGATTCTGGCATTTCGTGTGGTCTTTTAAATCGTAAAAATGTTGTAGTGTGGAGGGAAAAAACCCCACAAGATATTTACTTCTGTTGACTGAAAACCCACTCTGATGTATATGCAGGAACAAAGTTATGATTGAAATGGTAGATTAAAACAGCTGTGATGATGATTACCAAAGCCGTGGTTAAGGAGCATGAAGGTTTCTGGGTGCTGTTTGTGCTCCGGGCGTATAAAAGGGACATTTTAGTTTTAAATTAATAGTTGTACAAGTTGATAATGAAATGCATTTGTTCTTGGCTTTTCTGTTTTTAATTTTAGAACACGATCATTGATCCAAAGAACGACCTCTCGTACACCATGTGGAAGGATCTCCCTGTGCCCTTCTTCATGTCGGTCTACTTCTTCAACGTCCTCAACCCTAATGAGATCCTGAAAGGAGAGAAGCCCATGGTGGAGCAGAAAGGCCCTTATGTATACAGGTAATGCTCCGAGCCCCGACAGGTCGCCATGCGTACAGATATCTGTAGTGGCCTCAGTAGGTGGAGTATCACACTGAGTCTCCACCCAGCCCTGTATTTTCTGCTGCCTTGTACTTTCCTATCAGCACACTTTGTCCTGCAGCCCGCCGCAGTGTTGCAAGTTGCAGGCCCCTCTGTTTTGATTTTTCTGTTTCAAAAGCAAGACTCCCCACTTTAAATATGTGAGGTGTCTGATTCAGCTACGTCATGTTCAGGCAGGTTATAAGTGGCTGGTTTTCATGTGGCTGAGCAGCTTCTTGCGTATCTGTGTCAGCTGGGCGTTTTGTCTGGGACACGCTGACAACATGCAGATAGTCTGAAATTAGTGCAGTTGAACTTTGACCCGGTTCCACAGCAGGATGCAACCTAAAATTATGTAATGTAAAGACACGCAAAACTTGGTGTCCTTAATCATAAATTTTTTTGTTTAATTTCTTACATCTATTTTTATTTAGTCATCTGATTTATTTAGCAAACATAAAGCCCCTCCCCCTAAAAAAAAAAGAATGTGAGTTATGCCAAGTACCGCTGCACTTCTTTGACTGGATTCAGTTCCTCCAGTCAGGCCTCCATCAAAGCTTCATGACTGGAGCATGTTACTTCTGAGGAGATCTTTGCCAAGCACGAAGACTGCAGATGTCAGGCTGCACATGTGGATCTACCGCACTTAACATCTGGAGCTTTTTTTCACAACAAACAAGACAGACTTGTGTATCCCAGAATCCTGCTGGCTGAGTTGGTGTCACCGGTTTTTACGCTTGAATGGGATGTTTCATAATCATTCAGTTTTTTAAATATATTTTCTCAAATGTTGTTGGACCAAATGAACCTAATTAATGAGGTTTTAAAGCTGAAATGAACACACAAGATAAAAAACCCTGGAAATGGATCAAGCATCAAAACTTTGTTTGTTTTTTTTAATCTCGTCATCCAAAATTATCTTTTCAGGCCGTTATCCAGAGCAGTTCCAACTAGAAAACCTTGTAAAACTTTAATTTAGGCCAGATATGTTGGCAAAGACCTCTGCTGGAACCCGACAGGCTTTGGTCCCGGGTGTCATTATGGCCGTGATTTTCTCTTATTGTCTCAGAAATTACATAATTACCCCTCCTGGTTCCACGGAGAAGACGCCAAAGAAATCTAGCCACAGAAAGTAAAGAAGAAATCAACTATTGTTGTCCTGCCAGAATGCAGTTATTGTTCTGCAGCTATTTCAGAAGGAAAACTGCCTTTAAGAGTTTAAATGAGTGCAAAGTCGGCCTGTTTTTTCTTTTTTTTTTTTCTGCCCTTTGTTTAAGCTTGGGCAGAAGTGCCCCTCTTTCTTGCACGGACACATTTTGATTCTTTAAACTTGACGTTGTTGCCAGTCTATGACGATGCGTGTTCTCCATGAACTTGCAACTTCAAGTCTAGAAGCTATTTTTACTAGCTCGGGTTTCAGGGGAAAACAAGTTGTTTATGTCTGCCAGAGGACCAAAATACAGATTAAAAACTGAAATAATTCAGAGCTCCTACTACTCCTTCATAATTATGTTATAAGTACATATTTAAAATCAAGAATTCCTTTTCAAGTGGATGTTCCTGATCTGAACACGTTGATAGAACTTACTATGTGACTGTTTGCCAGTTTACCATTTACTTGGCATATCTAATCTTTAGTCACATGTTTAGTTTGGTTTAAAGACCTCATGATGTGACCTGAGTCAGCACTAAAATATGCCAGGTCGAAGGAAGAAACTGTTCGTCTCGCAACACCAAAACCGCGCTTTAGCTGCTGTCTTACTTTAAGAAGTCCAGTCAAGCAACATTTGGGACTCCTTTAGTCCTATAGTCAGGACTCGAGTTGTAAAAAGAATTCAGGGGGGGATGGTGGATTTTATCATATGGGGACAGATAATTTGTGCTGATTACAAATAATATAATATATTACAAATAATAGCAGTGACCAAAACACCTGCAGAAATACTGC
The DNA here is from genome assembly GCF_033807715.1 of Cololabis saira. Classification (NCBI taxonomy): domain Eukaryota; kingdom Metazoa; phylum Chordata; class Actinopteri; order Beloniformes; family Belonidae; genus Cololabis; species Cololabis saira. The sequence goes on from NC_084597.1 coordinate 22,482,247, forward strand.
AGGAATGACATAGCAGCAGTTAAATGCAGCCTTCTGTAAGCTTTAAATATCCACTGGGCTTACATCAAATACATCAAAACACAACAATAAAAAACAGTTTTCTGAACTTATCAATATGACTCTGTCCTTCACAGGATAAGTAATAATGGATCACTGCAAAAACTCAAAATCTTAACAAGAATATTTGTCTTATTTCTAGTTAAAATGTCTCATTTTATTAAAAAAAATCTCATTATCCTTAAAACAAGAATCATCACTGGAAAAAAACAACAATTTTCACCTGTTTCAAGTAGATTTTGACTTGAAATAAGTAGAAAAATCTGCATGTGGAACAAGATTTTTTTGCTTGTAATAAGAAGATAAAATCTTGTCCCAGTGGCAGATTTTCCTACTTATTTAAAGTGAAAATGTACTTGAAACAGGTGAAAATGGTCAAATAAGTTATTTTTCTGGTGATGACTCTATATGTTGAAATAGCAGTAAAACCACATTCATTGATGAAATGACATAAGGGATGGAAAGGAGGGATGGCAGTTTTACGGGGGGATGATTTTGACCGTTTTTATTTCAGGGGGGATGCCATCCCCCCTCATCCCCCCTCAACTCCTGTACTGCCTATAGTGCTTTTTAGTAAAAACATAATAAAAATCGCATGATCGTAGTGGGTCATAGTAAACAATAGCATATTACTTCATACATCATTCCATGTTTTGATAACAATGAAGCCAAAAAGAGAAATATTAATGTGGGTAATACCAAGTACCCCCAATGAATGGATCCACCTTCAGCAGCAGGAACCCTCAGTAGATGAGCATCTGCTGATCATCAGTTCATCAATGATGATGATTAGCAGCACCCAATTTTAACGTACCCTCTTAAATCCTACGGAAGCAATGGGCGAGGTACTTGGCATTGCCTACATGTTTTTTTTTTTTCTTTTGGGCTTAGTTTTCTTTGAAATAGTATTTTTGCTGAATATTGAGACTCACTTTGATGAGTTGATTTTACTGATGATTAGTCCAGTGAGATATCTCTCCTTCTCCCTGCCTCTGTTGGACTTTAAGGGTGTGTATGCTTATTTCCTTTCCTAGAAAGAGGTGTCAGAAGGACAACATCACCTTCCACCCCAACAGCACAGTGTCGTACAGAGAATACAGGAGATACTTCTTCGAACCCTCCATGTCTGTAGGAAACGAGTCTGATGTCGTCACCATCCCCAACATGTTGGTGCTGGTGAGGCTCCATCCACCTTCGTCGTGTCACCTTCACAATTCCCTTCAATATGTGTGGTGAGATGTTTGCTTTCCCAATACCATGACTAGGGTGCAGCGGTGATGATGGAGGACCTGCCCTACGCCATGCGTTTAATGATCAGCGCCACCTTCAAGACGTTCAAGGAGGGGCCCTTCCTGACCAAGACGGTGGGGGAGCTGATGTGGGGATACGACAGCCAGCTGGTCGAATTCCTCAACAAGTACTTCCCCGGCATGTTGCCCTCTACGGGAAAGTTTGGCCTCTTTGCAGAAGTGAGTGTGAAACATGGGTTGTTCTTTTGTGGAGCAGCTTCTCTCCTGGCCCGGGTCCAGACAATGATTTTACCTCCACCATGTTTATTACTGGGCCGATGTTCTTTCATGCTGAGCTCTCTTTGGTTTCAGCCTTCCTTTCAAACATGTTTTCCAGCAGCGCTTAGCCTGGACCCCGTACTCATTAATGATCTCCAGATGGGCAGGGGGCCCGTTATGCACACCATTATTGTTCAGCATGCTCCTCTTGTTGGATTTGTGAATGTTAACAGCCATCGGCCAGGAAAAGTTTAAGAAAATATCCTGGGTTGTTTTTCTTGCTGCTTTTGGAGCTCAAACACAGTGGCCTTGAATTTCCTCCATTTGTTCACAGATTGTTGGGATTGCAGGAGTCCAAACTCTTTTTTTTTCTGGGCTATTTAGGATCTTTTCACCCTGCACCGCCGTGTAACCTACCTGTTTACTGAGAAAATTGGGCACCAATAAGGTGTTCCCTTCTACTGACAATCACTGGCTCATGCTTAGTCTTCGCATAAAATGCTCATCAGTAGAAGGAAACTTATTTTGCTACTTCACAAATATTACAGTTTGATTGCTTTAAAAACTCTTGTTAAAGCAGCACTATGTAACTTTTCCACCTTAATATAATATGTCCAGAGTCATTGTGATGGTACATCAACTTACAACAGGTTTAATGACACCTCTGTCATGATCTGAGGGGTCTGTATCGCCTTCACTGGCACTATGTAACTTTGAGGTGCATGGTAGGAACCCTGCCACACAAAAAAACTACAAATCTTTACGGCTTTGACTGCTTTACGGCATACGTCACTTCCCCCTCCTTCTCGATTCGTAGTCGAGACGAAAGCTGGGCGAGGCGTGGAGCGCAGAGCTCAGCAGAAGCTAGTGTTGAGCTAAACGCGGAGTTGTTATCATGGCCGAAGCAGTGAAAAATCAGAAGAAAATAAAAGTTTTAACGGAGAAGGCGAAAAAAATAAAGCGGGAGAGTAACAAGCTAAATGCCTGGGCAAGAATAAACATTGGCCCGGCGTTCACTCACTGGCGTGAGCTGAAAGACAAGGAGGGATGTCCGACCGATGGGGATTTATGGGGATAAAACAAGAGACAGAATTGTTATGATACAAATGTAAATGTAGAGTTCTATGTTCAATAAGAATCAAAATTAGAATGTTTTCACATTCAACACAGAATAATAATAGTGATCATAAAATTGTGTAATTGGCAATGAGGAAGCTTTATAAAATAGTACTACAATTGAATAGAATTACAGCACTAGAGGAAAGAATGCAATGCAAAGAAAATGTATAGAACATTTCTACTATTTTTCCTGAGAACTATAAAATTGTGCAGGGCTGATCTGCAAAAACATTCAGTTATTCACAGGTTATAAAGTATTTTTTTTATCTTGTCAGTAAGTATGTTGGACTACTAATTTATGACAAAGTCCCTCTAAAAAACGTGACAGGAAAAAGGTGCAGAGTGTATGAGTTTGTAGGGTTAGTTGAAATTAGTGATTTTCAACTTTGTCATATTATATTGTTTAGCCAAAAATATTTAGTAAAAAGCAGAGATGAAATCCTGAGGTTCCCAAACCGGATCCCCTCAGGCCCCTGGCTACGCCTAGATATCCTGTCCATAAAAAGTATGAACCCCCACCTGCACCGTAAATGATGTTGGCAGTGTACTGCTTCCCTTTTCTGAGGCGCCAAACGGTTCGCCAGAATTTCCTCGGCGCCGACCGAAAGTCTTCCTCCATGGCCTCCCCGAACTCCTCTCAGACCCGAGTTTTTGCCTCCAGGACTGCCCGAGCTGCGGCTCGCTTGGCCTGCTGGTACCCATCTACTACTCAGGAGTCTCACAGGCCAACATGGCTTGGTAGGACTCCTTCTTCAGCCTGACGGCATTTCTGCAGGCTCTCCTTCTTCAGCCGTATTCAGTTCTAAGTACCTGGGGCATTCTTACATGTTTACAACTAGGAACAGAGTGCTACAGTTCCCAAAGGGGCAGAACTTCCCCAGCATCTCCCGGTTACACGTTAAAGGTGGAGGTGTAACTGTATTCGCTTTTCACAAACAGCTTACAAAAAACGTTGTTTTTGAGGCAAAGTCTGTGCTGAGAGGGTAGTGTTGACTCAGTTACCACATCAATGGTTAAATGACCCTCAATAAATACATGTTTCAGCTTGAAAGGTTATCAGATGATTACCGCTCAGAGTTCATTATGACATGTCAGAAGATTTCAACATCTGAGGTGTGCAGGGTGACCAGACCTTTTCATGTCATGATTCTTTAAACCCGCACATACAGTACAGGAAAGAGTTCTGTTCTTTGGTAACAAAAGTGACTGTGTTGTGCTCAGACAAAACACCATCCTGACAGCTCAGACTCCCTCAGGAGCATTTATCCGAGTTTCCCATTCTCCGTCCAGTCAAAGGCTGGTTTTTGAGAGAATTTAGGTCTTTTCTGCTCAATAAGCTGGAGTCTAAGGTCTGGAAATGTGTTTTGTTATGAAAATCAGATGTTTTCAGTTGGTAAAAGGTCTGGACTGCAGATGGACCAGTCTAAAACCTGGTCTCATGTTCTGTGAAGCCATGCTTTTGAGATGTGTGCCGTATGTGATTTTTCAAGTCTGCAGTTTTCTGCCTTTTTCTTTGGTCTATCCTCCATTAGGGCTGTTCGATTTTGCCCAAAAATAAAATCTTGATTTTTTTCTCTCAAAATCCGATTTTCGATTACGATTACGATTATTTTGTGAATTGACAAAAGGCAAAGAAATGATTTCAAATATGCTGTTTTTTAATTGAACATTTGCCCCAAAATGAATGAATAAAGTGCAAAACTCTGTAAAATAAGTTGAAAAAAAGTTTTAAAAAATATAATAAAATATAAAGTTTTATCTCTGGAAAAAAAAATCAGCAAATCAGCACTTGCAAACATACAGTAAGTTATATTTCCAATTTAAAAAAAAAAGTGAAAAATCGATTTTACGAGTTTCACGTTTTAACATCGTTCTAATTACATAATCGTGATTACGATTTAAAATCGATTAATCGAACAGCCCTATCCTCCATTAGAAATGCATATTTTTAAGCCTTCTTGTTTATACTTGTCTCTGTGCCTATAATTTACTAAAATAAATACTTGTATTATCTAGTTCAACAACTCCAACACCGGACTGTTCACCATCAACACCGGGAAAGACGACATTACTAAAGTGCACAAAGTGAACTCTTGGAACGGCCTGACCGAGGTGAGACTCACCGGGGATGGTTTTATCATCGTCTTATTAATTTGACTTCACGCGGCTGACCGTCGTCCTCCTCTGACAGCTGGCCTACTGGAGGACGCCTCAAACTAACATGATCAACGGAACCGCTGGACAGATGTGGCCTCCATTCATGACCAAGGAGACCACTTTACCTTTCTACAGCCCAGATGCCTGCAGGTGAGACACTCTGTCTGCTCCTCCCTCACGCTACTCTCTCATGCTCACTCAATCACTTTGGGTCTCTTCTTCTACAGGTCTCTGGAGCTCGTTTACCAGCGTCCCGGAGAGATGAAAGGCATCCCTCTGTATCGATACGTTGCACCAAAGACTTTATTCGCCAACGGGACAGATTACGCCCCCAACGAGGGCTTCTGCCCCTGCAGACAGTCGGGTCTGCTGAACGTCAGCAGCTGCCGCCAGAGTGAGTTTCTGGAACTGCATACATCTGTGTTTTCTTTACCTTCAGCATCCGGAGCAATTATTTACCATAAGGGCTTCACATACGTTCAACCGTTTCATTTGGTGACCTCTTAAATTGACCGTGGAAGTCGTGCACAAACCCCCTGCAGCCAGAATACGTGCACTTTTTAATGAACAGCTCTCTTACAGTTGCAGTCCCAATACGCTTGTTTGTTAATCATTTTCCTGAAACTAAAACAGCATGGTGCGATCTAATAAATGTACTCCTTTGGGGCGAACTTGCATGGAGTTAAATAAACACCAGGAAAACGGCTTCCTTACACGGCCAGGAATTCCCTAGAAAAACAGCTCTGTAATTAGTTTCATTAGGATGAATTCAGAGTTTAATTTCCTAGTGACTGAGGCACTTTATTAGTCCAGGAAGGGAAGAAAGCTGAATTTACATCATACAAAAGTTAGTACCCTGTTTTAATCCCAGTTTACCTGGTTGTCAGCAGGCATAAAGATGTCTTTCAAAGGTCAAATTTATTTCTAATCAAAGTGTTTAGGAGGTAGAAAGTAAAATGATACAAATAATACACATCAGAATACAACTAAGAATAATATGAACTGAGAGGACATCTGAAACCGGTCCTGAACTGAAGGCCCGTGAGTGAAATCGTCTTTTCAGCACTTTGGTCTGTTGGTTGTAAAGTTGCTCCAGAGCAGGGCCGGATTTAGCGAGGCCCATTAAGGTGGGCAGACTGAAATGTAGGGTGGGCGACGCTGAAAATATTTTGGGGGGTCAAACCCTGAAATGCATAGAAAACTATGCTATCATCATATCAGTTCATCTATCTTCTCCTTCTTTGACCAACAGTATGCTAACCCAATTGCCCTTCCTGACACTACCCTCTGCATTTACCCGGGCTTGGGACCAGCACTAATAGGACACTGGCTTGTGCCCTGTTGAGGATGCATTTATTTTATGTTTTTTGCTTTTTTTTTTTTTTTTAATAAATCAATCGTACCCTACGGCGTAGGCTCTGCGGCGATTTAAAAGGTCCCGCGGCAGGCTGGTGGCTCCAGAGCCTGCACTGCACCACAGTGCACCGCCACCTCGCCGGGATGGAGAGAGACGATGTCACTCTTTTTTTTCAATCAGAAACGGTACAGATATTTTCTGATATTTTTTTATATATATAAAAAAATAAAATTATAAAAAAATAAAGGATCCCTATAACCTTTGATTGGGTGGGGAGGACGCACGTTTCGGTGGTTTCGCCCTCCCCCCCGGTTCAGATAAAACCTGCTCACCTCTGCTTCCGAAAAACACAGCTGGGCTATTCAAATGTGTGTTAGAACAATGCCAGCAGTTACTGTTGGTGCACATCAATCTGGAAAATGTCATAAAAACATTTCCAAACTATCTGGATGTGTTGGGCTATCTTGTATTTCTCTACCCAGGAAAAAAACATCTCTGTAAAAACTGCTGTCTCCTCTTTCTTATGATCCCTTCCTTGAACTGTTGTTTTCCAGGGAAGTGTCACTGTTTTTTTCTATTCTTTTTTTTTTTTGTTCTGTGACTTTATCATGTCACAAGAACAGCTTAAATCATTTCCCCATAAAGCTGAAAGTTCCTGCTGTTATCAAAGACGGGATAACAATCTCATGTGGTGAATATTGCTCTCCCCTACTCTGCATCTCATCCATCACAGCTCAGACTAAGTGGCATTCGTTTGTGACTTTGTGACTGCTTATTTATATCTATTATCTATTATATCTATTATTTCACTAAAGTAATTAGTGAAATTATGGCACTGGACGGGAAGTGTGTGTCAGTATTTTGTGTTTTGGGAGCATTAACATGAGCTGTCATCCATACATCTTTGCTGAAGTTTGAGTGCTGACCAGGTCCATTCTGACTCCTCTCCTACAAATCTGTACTCGGGTCAGAATTTCTGAGACTTAAAGACCCTTCTACCCATGTAGGACCACTGGTTCTGGTGTCTGATCCAGTTCAGAGTTAGTTTTTCAACACAGATCCAGGACGGCACCACGTCATGATATTGTTGCGTCTCCTTCCCTGATCTGAGTAGAAGACCACAGTTCACAAACGGGTCCGAGTGTCACCGGTGTGACTATGAAGCTGGTTGTAGTTTGTGTTGGTGAACGCTCATCGCTGTGCCAACTAGTGTTTCTATGACCACCACCTTCTAACACTCGAACCGTTTGCACATTTTCAGATCCTCAAAGCTGCAGAGACTCTGATTAGTCTTGAAGTGGGTTCGTCACCAGTAACAGACTCAGAGTTTCCTGACTATCTGGTCGGAAGTCGTGCAGTGATTCCTTGCGACGGTGTTCAAAATGTTCTGTCTAATTTACTTTGTCCGTTTCAGACTCCCCGGTCTTCATCTCTCACCCTCACTTCTTCAATGCTGACCCAGTGCTACTGGACTACGTGCTGGGCCTTAATCCCACAGAGGAAGAGCACGGCCTCTTCATCGACATCCACCCAGTGAGTGAGCACACATGTTTACAAGATGCCAAATGTCTTACGTAACACGGGGTCAGAGGAGCTCCTGCCATAAATGTCTGAAGAAACCTTGAAGTCTCAGTAGGAAATCCTCCCAGGATTAGATTCAGACCTTTCAGATGTGCCTGGGTTCCTCAACTGCACAGCTGAAGCTGAATCACTCACAGAGTTTGAGGGAGTCTGAGTTCTTGTGTCGTTTAGATGCCTGGCTTCCGTGCAGAAGTTGCCATCCCCTTTTTTAATCCAGTGTCTGTTTCCTCTGAGAACATAATTATCACCTGATCATGGTGGGTCTCGAGGTGAGGGTAAACACTTTGTTTCACTGTTTCATTATTAATTCAACAAAAATAAAGAAAAACGAATCTTGTGGACAACTATCAGTACCTCCATGTTTGAATAACTTGTTTGTCCACCAACGTGTTTTATTTATTTTAGCAGTAATACGTTGAGGTGTCCTGCGTGAAGTTATCAGTGTCCCACATGGTTGTGGAGGAATTTTGCTCCATCTTCTCCCGTACTTTGCTTCATCTAAACCACGTTCAGGTCTGGACTATAACCAGGTCATTTTTCATTTTTTAAAGACACGTCTCACTGAAAAACATTCTGTTATTGTTTAGGTTGTTTGACATATGCTAAGATCGTGACAATTAGATATAACTTTCTTTAATATGTACAAAAAAGAAATAACAACCAGGATGAGGGGGGGGGTTAAGCTTTTTACTCCAAACTAAACACGTCTCAGCTGTAGCACCAATATGTGGGTCCAGCGTTTCTGTCGTCTTATTTAAAGGAGCATGAGGCTCCTTTTAAGAAATGAGATGCAAGCCAACAGTGAAGCCGGCACGGGAGAACGGGGAGAACGTGCATGCAGCGTCATGTGACGTCACATCCGCAGCCCAGCGCGGGAAATTCGGCCCCCGAATTGCAGCACATTTTGCAGCACACAGCCTGTTCAAGGCAAAGGAGAGATACACTAGAGGGCTCATTCTTTTTGATTTGGAACGCTTCATCTGACATTATTACTAGAAAACTTAAAACGTATACGAATTTTTTTCATAAATCCTGCCTCAATCCTGCCTCAAGCTCCTTTAACTATAAAATCTCAGCCCCGCTGATTTTTCTTAAATCATTAACTTGATATCAGTGAGGGGTTGGTGGACTCGACACTCGAACCATCTGACAGGCTGTAACATTGACAGCAATACCTGCTTCATTATCAAAACATTTTCTCTTTTTTATTGTAACCATAATTATTTTTTACAACCATAAACTCATAAACAACTGCAATTACACAAGAATAACCCAATTTCCAATTACCTTATCAGATTTCTTGTTACTGCAAAGATTGTGCAGGTGGAGTTACACAACACATTTGAAACTGGCTGCATCAAAGAAGCGTTGTGTTTTTATCAGACATCAGACATCAGATGACAGAGGATATTTGTCCAGAACCATAAAAACGTGCACATACTCAGTCACCTGTGTTGAGGAGGACTGTAGAGCTGATTTTTAACTACTGACCGACTCACAACTTCTTCTTCACATGCATCTGGGCTCTTCTTAAAGTAAAGCTACTATCATTAGCAGTTTTGTTCAGAAATTACATATATTGATTGATGCAGATCTATAAATGCATGCAGTGAGGTGTAATTTACAGGAATGGAGTCATATGGCAAAGTCAGTTGTGTCATTGATATTTATGAAGTAGTAGTAGTAGTAGTAGTAAATATTTAGTAGTAGTAGTAGTAAATATTTATTTCGGTCAAACACAAACAAAAATCAACAAACAAGATAACACAGGTTTTTCCCTGGTCAACATTGTGATTATTTGACCGAAAAGGTCTGGGCTTGAAGCATAAAGCTTATCTTGCCCACTTTTTAACAGAATAGAATATACAAAAAAAAAAAAAAGTAAGTATCATAAGTCTACACAAAATAATAATAATAGTAATAATATTAATAATAATAATAATAATAATAATAATAATAATAATAATAATAACAATAATGATGATGATGATAATAATAATAGCAATAATATGATAATAATAATAATGATAGCTCTGAAAACAGAAAGTGAAAAGATGCTAAGGAAACCTGCAAAACAAATTTAAGTTGTCATTTTATCTCATGCATGTGTGCATTCTTCTTTGTTGTATGTGGCATACAATAGGTCTCAGTTTGGGCCCTACGCCATCATCTTAGCATAAAATGATGCAAAAAGAAAGAAATGTTCTTCCAGAAACTTGGATGATTGGTGCCAGGGTGCAGTAAAGCTCTTCTGGCAGGTCATCTACTCACACTTTCAGTTCTGTCCCTCCAGCTGCGCTACTTATGGTTCATCCTTAGTGGCCGTTTCCCCTCCGACTTCAGCCCAGAATAACCTTTTATGAGAGCCACATGTCTACAGATGAGCCCTTAAACCTGCCTTCAGTCTAAATGTTTTTTTTCCCTCTTTTGAATTGAAAGCAAACACCCACTTTATCAAAGATCAATAAATACATTCTGACATTTTAGTAAACTCCCTGAATTCCATAGAAGGCCTCAGTGCTGGGACTGGTTTTAATTGTCAGATTCCAAGAAGGTCACAATTATAACGTTGACTGTAAATAATCCAGCATCTGGCTCAGCTGAAGCAAACTTCAGCCTGAAATTACTTCCATAAGCAGTGTGATGAGTATTGATTTGTTTTATAACTGCACATGTGGTCACTGTGACAGTACAGAAACAGCTGTTGACTTTAACAGCAGGAAGGCTTAACCACCAAAAAGATGCTAAATGGTTTTCATGTGGGGATGAACGTGCAGCAATGCTGCTGCAGGAACTTTAACATTTACTAGGTCGGAATTCTATAAATTTGTGAAATGACAGCTCGGAGATCAATACGCTTGTGTACATATGTCCTAGTCCTATAAAAGAACTGGACAAACCCTCTGGTGACATCACTGGCAGGTTTCTGAACGCCAGTTTAGGACCGGACATACGTCAGTTCAGTGTAGAAATATAAACCATGGTTGATGGACACATCTGACTTCATCTTTAATGTGAGTTGCTAGCCATCCGGAGCCGAGAGCTGCTGGGTTCCAGGCCAGGGTTGTGGGCCTCCTCTGTCCCTGAAACCTCTTAAGCTCTTAACGGGTTTCAAGCGTAAATGATGAAAGCAAACCTGATGTAGCGGTATGATGTCACAGTTGCATCCAGCATGCTCCACACGTGACCTGGAGGCGGAGATAAAACCTCTTGTTTTGTAACAGATTTTTGGGGTAACTCCTAGTTGTTGCATGCTTTTCAACTGGTGTTAAATTGACATTTTATTATTAAAAAAATATAGATTTTTGTTCTACCTTTTCAAATTTTTCCCTGAGGTAGCAACTGTAGAAAGTGTTGTTTAATTTCCTGCCGGCTCAGACAGTAAGCGGTGGATTTCTACGTCTCATCGGAGAGAGGTTACAAAAGTCCTGCAGAGTCACATGTCTGCGAAAGCAGCACCAAATTACTGCAACAGGATAGTTATCAAAGTATCGATTACATGTACACAAAGGGCCTTTTATTTCCTCTGGTAAAAAAGTTGTCCTGAGTGAGATCGCTGGCTGGATCATTCTGCTAGAAAACAGGCCTGGAGTTAGTGGCTTCAGTCCAGCGGAGTCTGAGATGCCAAAACTCTTCGAAAAAACAAAAACTGTTAATTATTTAGTGTAGAAAATTTGTGAAAAGGAGCTGTTGGTTTAGGAACTGCTTACTGTACGGGCGTGTGAGTGTGTGCACATGTACGGTATATGAGTGTGAGTGAGTGTGTGTGTACGCGTGGGGGGCGGGGTCGTATGGAATGTTTTAAATTTTTTTTTTAAGTTTTTTTTTATTATTGTCATTTTATTCTGCATGTAAAGCACCCCCCTCCTTGAACCGCCACCTTACTGTGGTGGAGGGGTTTGTGTGCCCGAGTGATCCTAGGAGCTATGTTGTCGGGGGCACTTTCGCCCCTGGTAGGGACTCCCATGGCAAACAGGTCCTGGGTGACGGGCCAGACTAAGAGCGGTTCACAAGCTTGTTATGAAGACGAATAAAACAAGGACCGCTACGTCGCCCGGATCGGCGTCACCGGGGCCCCGCCCTGGAGCCAGGCCTGGGGTTGGGGCTCGATGGCGAGCGCCTGGTGGCCGGGTCTTTGCCCGTGGGACCCGGCCGGGCTCAGCCCGAAACGGCGACGCGGGTCCGCCTTCCAGTAGGCCCACCACCCGCAGGAAGGACCATGGCAGGCCGGTGCATTGTGGGCTGGGTAGCAGTCGTGGCGGGGTGCCTCGACGACCCAATCCCTGGACATCAACCCTCACAGTGGGGACATGGAATGTCACCTCGCTGGGGGGGAAGGAGCCGGAGCTTGTGCGTGAGGTTGAGAGATACCGGCTAGAGATAGTCGGGCTCACCTCCACACATAGCTTGGGCTCTGGAACCCAGCTCCTTGAAGGGGGCTGGACCCTCCACTACTCTGGAGTTGCCCAGGGTGAGAGGCGGCGGGCTGGTGTGGGCTTGTTAATAGCCCCCCAGCTCAGCCGCCATGTGTTGGAGTTCACCCCGGTGAACGAGAGGGTCGCTTCCCTGCGCCTTCGGGTCGGGGATAGGTCCCTCACTGTTGTTTGTGCCTACGGGCCGAACAGCAGTGGGGAGTACCCGGCCTTCTTGGAGTCCCTGGGAGGAGTACTTGATAGTGCTCCAACTGGGGACTCCATTGTTCTACTGGGGGACTTCAACGCTCACGTGGGCAATGACAGTGATACCTGGAGAGGCGTGATTGGGAGGAACGGCCTCCCCGATCTGAACCCGAGCGGTGTTTTGTTGTTGGACTTCTGTGCGAGTCACAGTTTGTCCATCACGAACACCATGTTCAAGCATAAGGGTGTCCATCAGTGCACGTGGCACCAGGACACCCTAGGCCGGAGGTCAATGATCGACTTTGTTGTCGTTTCATCTGACCTTCGGCCGCATGTCTTGGACACTCGGGTGAAGAGAGGGGCTGAGCTGTCAACTGATCACCACCTGGTGGTGAGTTGGATGCGCTGGCGGAGGAGGAGGCTGGACAGACCGGGCAGACCCAAACGGATTGTGAGGGTCTGTTGGGAACGTCTGGCTGAGCCCTCTGTCAGGGACATCTTCAACTCCCACCTCCGGGAGAGCTTCTCTCGGATCCCGGGGGAGGCGGGGGACATCGAGTCCGAGTGGACCATGTTCTCTGCCTCCATTGTCAACGCGGCGGCTCGAAGCTGTGGACGCAAGGTCTCCGGTGCCTGTCGTGGCGGCAATCCTAGAACCCGGTGGTGGACACCGGAAGTACAGGATGCCGTCAGACTGAAGAAGGAGTCCTACCGGGCTATGTTGGCCGGTGGGACTCCTGACGCAGTAGATAGGTACCGGCAGGCCAAGCGGGCCGCGGCTCGGGCAGTCTTGGAGGCAAAAACTCGGGTCTGGGAGGAGTTCGGGGAGGCCATGGAGGAGGACTTTCGGTCGGCCTCGAGGAAATTCTGGAGGACCGTTCGGCGCCTCAGAAGGGGGAAGCAGTACTCTGCCGGCACCATTTATGGTGCTGGTGGGGAGCTGTTGACCTCGACTGGGGACATTGTCGGACGGTGGAAGGAATACTTTGAGGATCTCCTTAACCCGACTGACATGCCTTCCACTGAGGAAGCAGAGGGTTGGGGCTCGGAGGCGTGCTCATCCATCACCCAAGCCGAGGTCACCGAGGTGGTTCGTAAGCTCCTCGGTGGCCGGGCACCGGGGGTGGATGAGATTCGCCCTGAGTACCTCAAGTCTCTGGATGTCGTAGGGCTGTCTTGGCTGACACGCCTGTGCGACATTGCATGGAGGAAGGGGACAGTACCGCTGGGGTGGCAAACCGGGGTGGTGGTCCCTCTGTTTAAAAAGGGGGACCGGAGAGTGTGTTCCAACTACAGGGGGATCACACTTCTCAGCCTCCCGGGGAAAGTCTACGCCAGGGTACTGGAGAGGAGATTACGGCCGATAGTCGAACCTCGGATTCAGGAGGAACAATGCGGTTTTCGTCCCGGTCGTGGAACACTGGACCAGCTCTATACCCTCCGCAGGGTGCTCGAGGGTTCATGGGAATTTGCCCAACCAGTCTACATGTGCTTTGTGGATCTGGAGAAGGCATTTGACCGTGTCCCTCGTGCCATTCTGTGGGGGGTGCTGAGTGAGTATGGAGTCCGGGGCCCTCTACTAAGGGCTGTCCGGTCTCTGTATGATCGAAGCAGGAGTCTGGTTCGCATTGCCGGCAGTAAGTCAGACTTGTTCCCGGTGCATGTTGGACTCCGGCAGGGCTGCCCTTTGTCACCGGTCCTGTTCATAATTTTTATGGACAGGATTTCTAGGCGCAGCCAGGGGCCGGAGGGGATCCGGTTTGGGAACCTCAGGATTTCATCTCTGCTTTTTGCAGATGATGTTGTCCTGTTGGCTTCATCAGACCGGGACCTCCAGCATGTGCTGGGGCGGTTTGCGGCCGAGTGCGACGCGGCAGGGATGAGAATCAGCACCTCCAAGACCGAGGCCATGGTTCTCGACCGGAAAAGGGTGGCATGCCTTCTCCGGGTGGGTGGAGAAGTCCTGCCTCAGGTGGAGGAGTTCAAGTATCTCGGGATCTTGTTCACGAGTGAGGGAACAATGGAGCGTGAGATTGACAGGCGGATCGGTGCAGCGTCCGCAGTAATGCGGTCGATGTACTGGACCGTCGTGGTAAAGAGGGAGCTGAGTCGAAAGGCGAAGCTCTCGATTTACCGGTCAATCTACGCCCCTACCCTCACCTATGGTCATGAACTTTGGGTAGTGACCGAAAGGACAAGATCGCGGATACAAGCGGCCGAGATGAGTTTCCTCCGCAGGGTGGCTGGACGCTCCCTTAGAGATAGGGTGAGGAGTTCGGTCACCCGGGAGGAGCTCGGAGTCGAGCCGCTACTCCTCCACATTGAGAGGAGTCAGCTGAGGTGGCTTGGGCATCTGTACCGGATGCCTCCTGGACGCCTCCCTAGGGAGGTGTTCCAGGCATGTCCCACCGGGAGGAGACCCCGGGGAAGACCCAGGACACGCTGGAGAGACTATGTCTCTCGGCTGGCCTGGGAACGCCTCGGACTCCCCCCGGAAGAGCTGGAGGAAGTGTCTGGGGTGAGGGAAGTCTGGGCATCCCTGCTGAGGCTGCTGCCCCCGCGACCCGGTAACGGATAAAGCGGGAGAAGATGAGTGAGTGAGTGATGTAAAGCACCATGTGTTGCATTTTATATTGTATGATTTGGTGCTATACAAATAAATAAAGTTTAAGTTTAAAGTGTTGCGTTAGTTGGTCAATAAATAGCGCTACAAAGGCAGGAAAAAGAACGCTAACCTCCTGGAACTGTTTTATTGCGTTTATTTGCCACAGAATGTGGCACACAACAACAAAAGATGTTCTTAGATCAGATCCTGCCATTACTATTATGAACGCGTGTTGAGTCATATAAACTAAGGCGTATTACTGCGTGAGCAGTTTTCTGGTTTATGATGGTTTGTGTGAAAGGTTTTTTGAAAAAAAATCTAAATTTAATCAATTTAATAACATTTTTGAAACCTTCTAATCTTCATGTCAGAGTTGGCGTCCGTTCCTGCAGAAGGACCGGATATCTGTAAGCGATATGTTGGTTCATTAGTTCCAGTTAAGTACCAGTAGTCTGAATGGAGGATGTTGTTTTGAAGAAGCCTTCCTCATCTCACCGCGACAAAGGCCTCATCTCACCGCGACAAAGGCTTTGTTTTAGGGGGTAAATGGTGCTCCAGGTTTCTGCTAAAACACTTCCTGTTCTGAACAGTCCTGAACTCAACTTCACCCCCAACACGGGGGGACCAGGTCCCACGTCCTCCGTGAACTTAATCTGATTGTGATTTAGTTTGGTTGAACTTGTAAAGGACTTTCCTAACTTTGAGATGATGTTTGTTATACATTTGCATGTTTGAAGTAGCTTGAATTGAACTGGGAGTTGGATTCAGGGCAGTGCTTTGGGTTTGGGGTGCTGACCTGAAGCACGGTGGTACCATCATCATGACATTGGGCCACTTTGCTGCGTGTGGTACCGGGGTCGTGAATCTGTGCAGCTGCGATGAAACCTCAAGACCAACAAGCCGTTTTGGAGACAAATGTTCTGTTTAGAGAGCTTGGTTTCAGTCGCAGTTCATGGGTCCTCCAACAAGATAACACACCAGCCAAAAACCACTAAGAACCAAACAAGTGAGTCCTGATCTACATCCTGTTGAACATATGTTTCAGTAGTTGTTGTTTTAATGATTCTGTTGATTCATTAGTCCGTGTTCAGTAAATTAAGATTCATCATTACTTTTGTCAATCACATGATTCTGGTGACCGTAGCAGGTTTGTGAGCTGAATGCTAACGGACCTAAAACGTGAGGACAAATAATCAACTTTAGTGTCAGGGATGGAGAGGTAAAAAGTTAGTTTTTTCCCTAAATTGTATATATAGTTCTTTTTGCCTCTCCTCAGTAGCGTAGAAGGAAGAGACATCCAGCTGTAGGAAGCGTGTTACTGTTTCCCTGATGGAGTCTCCATCGTTAGATGCTCGTAACGGTTCAAAGTGTCGCCCGGTTCTCATTGTTAGATGTCGGCCGTCATTTTCCCATGCCATGCTAACAGTGGGGGTAAACCATCAAACAGAACATCTCGGAGCTGAGGATTTCCTTCTTTTGTACCATGCTTAACCCTTGTTTAGTGGTTTCCTGCAGGTTTCGTGGTCAGTTCTTCATGTGTGACGCATGACAGGTGATACAAGGAACAAATGTGGAAGTCTTTTTCCCCATGTGACATGTTTGCTCCTGTGGTGGTTCTCTTTACAGCTCACGGGGGTTCCTCTGAACGTGTCCATCCGCCTGCAGCTCAACCTCTACATGAAGAGGGTTTCAGGAATTACGTAAGGAAGTTGCTTCCAGAACTATTATAATGCTTTTAACAATGTAATGCATTGTGATTTTTTGTATTCATTCATCAGATTAAAGAGGCCGTTGATGTTTCCTGCTTTTTATTCACCCATTTTGTTATGAAATGTTAGTATTTGAAGTTGCTTTTTCTCTCTTTTTGTGTCGTTTCCAACTTCGTAGGGAAACGGGCAAAATCTCTGAGGTGGTGATGCCTATGATCTGGTTCGAGGAGGTAAGATCCCGCTTGCACGGCCATGACCCGTTTTGTAAGGCGAATTCATAAAGTGGTGGTTTTATAAAACGGTAGACATGTTTGGTCTTCATGTCCAGAACCATCATTTCAGAAACTTCATCTGTGTTCAAGATATTTGATTGCTGTCCTGGATGTATTTCTCCCTACAAACGGGCCATGACACGGTATGACCTCTAACCTGTTTGTTCATCCCTCCCCCCACAGAACGGGTACATAGACGGACCCGTCCTCACCACGTTCCACACAAACCTGGTCATCCTTCCTGCCATGATGGAGTACATGCAGTACATCTTCATAGCACTTGGCCTGGCGACGATGATCGTGGCTTCTGTGGTGTATCACAGAGTGAAGGTACGGCTGCCAGCGGCATGCAGATGTGGATGTTTACTTGCATGGAGCATGTCTACAGCTGAGCGCATGTTATCCTACAAACAGGTGGAAAAAGGAGCTGGAGAAAGCTTATGTTCATGATGTCTTTTTTTTTTTTTTTCTATTTAATTCATTTTAAACTGAAATGGCTCCAGCACAAAGGCATGCTAGTCCAGCTAGCTTCATCAGAATTTTTCCAACGGTTTCAGTTTATCTTTCCAGTTTAACTCGAATTCGAAATTCAAATTACTTTTTCTTTTCCCGGTTTTCTTGTAAATTCATGGCCTCAAACCATCTCGATGGATCTGGACACCTTCATCACCCTTTAGTTTACTAAACCCACAAACAGAATATCTCCCAAATGTATCAGAAATGATTATTATTCTTGTTGTTGGTAGACAACTCGGGGTAGTCATATTGAATTTATTCTTTCTTATTCTCTAAAACGATGGCTCTGGTCATCACTCCTGCTCCAGACCAACACGGATTCACCCTCCACTTCACCATCAGACTCATCTGTCTTCAACTCAAACTCTGAACCTTCTTTAACCTTCCAGACCGACTTGTTAAAGATAAAATCTTTCAGCTGTTGCCAGATTCCTGCTGTTACTGTTCACAACACAGCAATAAAACCTTATCATTATTGCTCAATTATCTTACAGATGAAGCAGCTGATTTAAAAAGCAACGGCAAAGGTAATCAGTCAGGTGTTGTCATCCATCCAGAACAACCTCTTATAAACATAAGATGCTGCCAGTTTCAATCCTTCATGTTTGTGTGAAACTTGTTCAGTTAGTTTAGCGTCATGGGATCAGAGTGATGCAGTTAATCTGGTTCTTCTGTCTGTATAAAAATGAGCAACAGTTTGTGTTAAACTTCTGCTGGCTACTTAGTTTTCCTTTTTGTACTCTTTCCCAGTCTTTATCTCTTCCAGTCAGTGGAGCAAATAAATCACATTTCAGAGACACATTTAAACCTTTAAAACAAAAGATAATTTCACCAAGCAGTCAACATTTGGTCAGTTGGTCAACATTTGACCAATCTTCTGAAACATGTGACGTACAGTTCTGTATAACACCATCAATGCTGAAGTAGACATTAGTTCTGCAGAAAACCACATGTCCTGACAGTATTGGTGACGGTCTCCAGCAGGTCATAAAACATGTTTACTTCAGCTGTTCAGAGGTTTTGAAGTGGTCTCTGTGTTTGTTCTTGCAGAACACAGCAATGAGCAGCTCCTTAGTGATCCACAACTACGGGGTTCGTAAAGCCGCATAATGCAAATCCTCCTTGTTCAGATGATCAAAACAGACGTTGGTTATCAGCTTGATTTTTCTGACTGTGATTATTGGACTATTTTTATAATCATGGAGAACATTTTTTTCCTAATAACAGAGAATCTGGGGTTTACATTGAAATTAGATTTCAGCGAAATCTGACTTTAATTTTGTTCTAAAATAATAATTTTTCCTGCTTTCTGGAAGTTCCTGGTTGATCTAAACGCTCTCTGAGTCGATGTTCGTTCATGTTATCCTGTTGATTTATGAGCTTTAACTCGCTGTTGTTACACATGAAAAACATCCATGGAGGACTTGCTTCAGAGTTTCTCTGGTTTCGCTTCCACAACTGGACATAACGGAGGCGCATCCTGCGTTATACGTTTCCTTATGACTGGAAACGACAGAGTATCCTGAGTAACTGGATACTCCGTAACTGGAAATTGCTTTTTTGGGGTCCCAGTGACAATGGCAATACCCCGATATGGGGCTGTTGGTGTGTCTGGGGTGTTGCAGAGGTCTTTTTGGCTGGGGTGGTCCGAATGGCTCCAAACTTGGGTTCCGAGGTCCCTGGGGGGGGCCCTGGTCAGACAAAAATCCTGAAAAAAGGTCCCGGAAAATAACCTGCAACTATCCAATGCAATGTTTTTGGAAGTTAAAATTTAAAGGAGCCGTCTGTAAGAAATGGCCAAAACTGGTACTGCAGTCAGTTTCAAAATATTGTTGAGCGGCGTGTACCCTCCCCCTCCCCCCCCCGACCAGAGGTTGCCAGGTAGGCTGCAGAATGCAGCAGGAACGTAGGCTGCCATGGCTGCGATAATTAGAGCCGAGCTGGCAACCCGGATGCCGAAACAATACTGACTTGGTGATTGGGAGATAGGTGGAGGGTGGAGCTTCAGAAACAATACTGACTTGGTGATTGGGAGATAGGTGGAGGGTGGAGCTTCAGAAACAATACCGACTTGGTGATTGGGAGATAGGTGGAGGGTGGAGCTTCAGAAACAATACTGACTTGGTGATTGGGAGATAGGTGGAGGGTGGAGCTTCAGAAACAATACTGACTTGGTGATTGGGAGATAGGTGGAGGGTGGAGCTTCAGGCCAAAACAAAAAATGACAACATAAACATCAGTTGAGGGCTGCAACTCCTCTTTTTAAACTGGAATATCCTGGCTTCAGTGCTGTTGTCAGTGACATAAGTATTTGAAATGAACATGATTTTTAAATGTCTATTGACATATCGGGGTCATTTTATGATTCGTTTTATTATTGCTCTTACATACAGCTCCTTTAAGGGTTTTCACCAGGTCTGGAGTACCTACCAGTATACCAAGTTTCATTGAAATCAGAGGACCATGCATTTTTGACCATTTCTGACTGTTTAGTCTGGTACTCAAGACATTTTTCCAAGTTCCACTCTCGTTTGACAAAGGCAATACCTTAACATCCAGGGTACCAGGGCTCTCTGACAATGGCAATACCTTAACATCCAGGGTACCAGGGCTCTCTGACAATGGCAATACCTTAATATTATATCCAGGGTACCAGGGCTCTCTGACAATGGCAATACCTTAATATTATATCCAGGGTACCAGGGCTCTCTGACAATGGCAATACCTTAATATTATATCCAGGGTACCAGGGCTCTCTGACAATGGCAATACCTTAATATTATATCCAGGGTACCAGGGCTCTCTGACAATGGCAATACCTTAATATTATATCCAGGGTACAGTGTGCAAAGCGGGAGACATTTGTATTGCAATTGGACAAGTGTCCAAACCGCTTACTTCCCTTAGGGGAATTAGTACTGTTGCCTCACAGCAAGAAGGTTCCCGTTTCGACTCCCAGGCCCGGCGGGGGTTTTTGTGTATGGAGTTTGCATGTTCTCCCCGTGCTTGCGTGGGTTCCCTCAGGGTACTACGGCTTCCTCCCACAGTCTAAAAACATGCATAGTAGGTTAATTGATGATTCTAAATTGCCTGTAGGTGTGAGTGTGAGTGTGTCCGGTTTGTCTTATTAGACCTCTTCTGTCTAAAAGAACATGAAACCAGGACTGAGGTCCACAAACCTGCATCTCAACAGACCGGTCCTCTGGACACGAGAAAAAACGTGAACATGTTTGGTCTTCATGTCCAGATGATCCAGAACATTTCTCGGCTGCCGTCCATTCATGAAAACAGAACCAGTGTGAAAACTAAATGTCAGTCTGTAGAACCTTAGTTGTTTCCGGTGGGCAGACCAACTTATTTACCAATCAGCTGTTGACCTCGTCTTCACAGATAAGAATATAGATAGGGATATATCCACACGCAATATGTAATTTTCATGTATAAAAGGGGTTTAGATGGTCCATTAGGACCGGTAGTTTCATCCCTGTGCTCATAAAAGGAATCCTCTCAGGTTCAAATGAGTTGTACAGCTTAATTGCAGGTATGTTACAGGTGAAGACGTCTTTCAAAGTGGGCAGAAAATCTGTAAAACGGTCAAGTTTGGAGTTATTGTGCCAAGAAGGCAGGGCGCTTCCACACCTTTCTGGTCTCAATGAACATTTAGTGAAATTTGACTTTTTTTTGACATGTTAATCGTACATGATCATGTGACAAACTGAATTAACCAATCGCTTGTGCTGCTGATTAACTGCATGGTCGCCTGGATTAGCACCAGGAACAATTCCCTGCATGAGTTCTCCAGTTACGTTCATCCATACCCATCCTCTGAAATAACCATCCAAAACTTCTCAATCATAACAGTCAATTCTTTTAATTTGTGTTTTTCTGACTGGCTCATTTGTAAGGCGGTTTGATCGTGTTTTAGGCCTCCAGTAATGGGCAGCTAAAAGGCTCAGATGGCTATGAAACTCAGGAGAAAAGTATGAGTATTTCAGGTGGGTTCACACTCCACGGCATGCACACGACAAATGCTGTAAATCAATTCTTTTGTTTAGTTTTTCACCATGGCGGCGGTGGGGGGTGGGAGGATACTGAAAAATACTCACAATATCCCTTTTTCTACTCGAACTTGAAACTATATAAATGAGCTGCTTGCTCATGGCAGATGTTTGTGTGTGAAGCTGAGGTTTTTATTCATCATGGTAATGCTGCAGCAAAGAGGACCAGAACTAGGGTTGCCACCTTTCAGAAATAGAAATAAGGAACACCTGATTTCAGCAGCGCAGGAGCCAAAAAAAAGCCCCAAAACTTGAATAAAAAAGTGTTTATTTTATATGAAAAAACAAAATGCTTTGATTTAAAGTTTAAAGTGCTTTAATAGCATTGAACTTGCATGACTGTACAGACAGACAACCATACTAGCAACTGAAATAGCCTCCTATGCTACTGTATGTCCATATCAGCCCAAATGTAATATAGCCTACAGGTGAAGAATATGGTGTAAAAGTTAATTTATTTCAATAATTCAACTAGAATATGGTGTAAAAGCTAGTTTATTTCAATAATTCAACTAGAATGTGGTGTAAAGGTTAATTTATTTCAATAATTCAACTAGAATATGGTGTAAAAGTTAACTTATTTCAATAATTCAACTAGAATATGGTGTAAAAGTTAATTTATTTCAATAATTCAACTAGATTATGGTGTAAAAGTTAATTTATTTCAATAATTCAACTAGAATATGGTGTAAAAGTTAACTTATTTCAATAATTCAACTAGAATATGGTGTAAAAGTTAATTTATTTCAATAATTCAACTAGATTATGGTGTAAAAGTTAATTTATTTCAATAATTCAACTAGAATATGGTGTAAAAGTTAACTTATTTCAATAATTCAACTAGAATATGGTGTAAAAGTTAATTTATTTCAATAATTCAACTAGATTATGGTGTAAAAGTTAATTTATTTCAATAATTCAACTAGAATATGGTGTAAAAGTTAATGAAAATACGGTACAAATCGTGTCCCGTATTAGTTCAATACGGGACGCAACATTTTTTTCTCAAATAAAGGACAATTCCGTATTTTACGGGACGGGTGGCAACCCTAACCAGAACTCAGACGAGGAATCCCTCCAGCTCCTCTCGGCCTCTTCCTCCACTTTAGCTGTGAAACACCAACATGAGCAGATCTTTGAAGGTTGGCCTATAGATAAGTCCTGCCCTCCCTGATGTATGAATGTGACCCAACGTAATCCTATAAAAAAAAAAAGAACATGGAAACAACATATAACAAAACCTGAGCTCCATGAGACAGAGGGAGTTAGATTTGATGGAGCTGTGGGAAAACTTCATCCTCTCTGACCACATACTCTTCAAGCTCTGACAAGTTGCTCTGTTTTGTTTGCATTGAGGAAATATAAGAACAGAAACTCCATCTTCCATCCTCTCCGGATACCTGGAATCAGTATTAAAGTACCACAGACACGTGGATTTAGAGATTATTTTGTCTTAAACTCTGTAAAACAGATGAGATCGAGATCTTAAGGTGTTTCTCTGTTGTTTTTATATTATTTATGTATCAACCTGGGATGTGTTGAATCAGAAATCTGATGTGACTTTAAAGCCTTTCTTTCTTTTTTTGTCAAACTTTAATAACCAACGAAAACAGTTGTTTTGTAAGACTCTTCCAGGCAGGTGGTGACGTCTTTGTGACATCTGAACCCGATACGTTCTCCCGCCTTCATCCAGATACTGTGTTCTTGAGAAAGTCATGCTTATTTCCGCAACACACTGCATGAGGAAAGCAGGCTCCCTGCGGTCCATACCCGTCGCCGCCCACAGGATTTAACGCTTATCTTATCAAACAGAATAGAAATAAATGTTGAGAAACAAACGTTTGATCCTGAAAGTAGAACACTGCGTTTTTAAACATTTGGCCAGATTTGGGTTCATAATGTGTGAATATTTAAAAATAAAATCTCTTATCATTTTTACATTTTTATGACATTTCTAATCATAGATCAGTGTTTGGTTATAATTGAGTGATTTAACGGTAGTTTTCCTTTTAACACAACCTGCATCCTGAAGCTTCAGTTTGAAGACTGAGTCCACCTGAAACTGCTTCAGTTCTCCTCTCAGGCTCTAATAACGTCTCTTGTTCTGGTCCCGTCACAGAGAAATGAACGAGGAACCAGCACCACTCCAAAAGGAAAATCGAGCATTCCCACAGACGAGCGAACCCCTCTGCTCCGAGACGACACACACCCACGTAAACACACATGAAATCCACCCCGCTGTGGCGGCCTCGCAGATGGATGGCGTCCTCGTACCCAGAACTGAAACACTGACGAAGCTGGGCCACGCTTTATTCCCCCTGGAGTCAGCGGGGAGACAGTCCGTCTCCAAAGCTGGACGACCTTTTACTTATATTTTATTGTTAAACAGTTGTCTAAACAAGGGAACTGGCGGAAACAAGTTTCTACTACATGGGGACGCCAGATATGTTTTTATATTGGTTTTCAAAGCGCTCCCGACAATCACTGAGTGGAACGGAGTGCTCGTGTTTCAAGCTGAGGACGGACGTGGATGATGTCTGGCACTGAGCAACGAACTGGTGTGTGAAGTCGATGAAGATGTTGCAGGAGTCTTTGCTCTCTGTCCTGTCTTCAAATGTCAGTTCTGCTGTCTGTTTTGTTTCCTTTTGGAAAAAAGTGGATATAAATAAATGATAGAAACTAAAACACTGGAGCTTCAGAAGACTGGATACGGTTATTGATGAACGTCAATATCTCCTGTGTAAATTATACCTTTTACCTTCACCTGCCTTCACTTTTGTGTATAAATTGATTAATCACACAAATAATGATGTTCTGTTTGCCTTAAAATATATTTGTCAAATTACAATGATGCAGAAGCAGAGAATTGTCCTTGCTTTAAACGTATTTGTTGTATTATTATATGTAAAAAACATGTTTTTAATAAACAGACATTTGCAGCCTGGTTCAAAAGAACACGTTGGTGTTTTTTGGTTAATTTCTTATCCATTACAGTTGAAGATAAACAGTATATAAACATATATGCGTGTTAATCTTGCAGCAGGGTTGTGTGTGTGTCCTTGACAGATCCTCTTCAGCAGTCTAGTCCAACATATTCTATTTATATAATAATTCCAATTCTGTCAGACTAAAATCACCAAAGTGAAACATGAAAGGACAAGACTGCTAGAAAGATGAGCGTGTCTTGCAGTAAAAGAAAAGACAGACAAAAAGAAAAGGATGAAAAGTGTGAGAGATAGAGAGAGATGCAAGTCTATAAGCTCAGTGGTATTTTTGAATGTCTGAGTTAGATGTGTACATGTATGATCATACGTACAAATATAAACATACAAGTTTACTTATTCATTTATGGATACATATACACATATGTATGTGTATTCAATTTGATTCAATTCAATTTTATTCATAAAGGGTGTATTACAAGTTGTCTCCAGGATCTCTCCAGAGACCAGAATATCCAATCAATTATTACATAATCAATGGCAGGTAAAAACTCCCCATTAAGAGGGAAGAAACCTGGATCAGGACCTGGATCATAAGGGGGGACACTCAGGCTGAAGACCAGACGGGTGGAGCAGAGAAAGAGAGATAGGAAAGAGAGGATGAAGAATGGAGAGAGGAGAGACACAGACACAATGGTTAGTTTGTGGACTACTGAGACTTACAGAACCTGGATCCAGGTCCTAAAAGTCAGTAGAGGACCACACATCTGGATCGAGACTGTAGAGATCAGTGGAGGAACCACAGGTCTGTATCCAGACTAGTAGTCAGGAGAGGACTCCACGTTTGGATCCAGACCTTACTAATCAGTAGAGGACTGCAGGTCTGGATCCAGACCTTAGTAATCAGTAGAGGACCGCAGGATCTAGTGGTCAGTAGAGGACCGCAGGTCTTGATCTTAGACCTGTTTACAGTTCACATCCCTGCGACTGGATGGGGGATTTCAGTCGGGAAACTGTTCTGGATGGATTCAACCTGGAGGTTAGAATGTTGGAGGTTAGGTAGGGTTGCCACCCGTCCCGTAAAATACAGAATTGTCCTTTATTTGAGAAAAAAATGTTGCGTCCCGTATTGAACTAATACGGGACACGATTTGTACCGTATTTTCATTAACTTTTACACCATATTCTAGTTGAATTATTGAAATAAATTAACTTTTACACCATATTCTAGTTGAATTATTGAAATAAATTAACTTTTACACCATATTCTAGTTGAATTATTGAAATAAATTAACTTTTACACCATATTCTAGCTGAATTATTGAAATAAAATAACCTTTACACCATACTCTAGTTGAATTATTGAAATAAGTTAACTTTTACACCATATTCTAGTTGAATTATTGAAATAAATTAACTTTTACACCATATTCTAGTTGAATTATTGAAATAAATTAACCTTTACACCATATTATAGTTGAATTATTGAAATAAGTTAACTTTTACACCATATTCTAGTTGAATTATTGAAATAAATTAACTTTTACACCATATTCTAGTTGAATTATTGAAATAAATTAACTTTTACACCATATTCTTCACCTGTATGTATATTATACATCTGGGCTGATGTGGACACATAGGATGCTATTTCAGTTGCTAGTATGGTTGTCTGTCTGTACAGTCATGCAAGTTCAAAGCTATTAAAGCACTTTAAACTTTAAATCAAAGCATTTTGTTTTTTCATATAAAATAAACACATTTTTATTCAGTTTAGAAGTTTTGGGGCTTTTTTTTTTTGGCTCCTGCGCTGCTGAAATCGGGGCGTCCCTTATTTCTATTTCTGAAAGGTGGCAACCCTAAGCTTAGGCGTTACAAAGGTGTTAAGGTGTTAAAATGATTGTGATTGAAATTATTTGAATGAAATATAAAATGGATAAACTTACTTTAAAACCAAATGTGTGTGTACTTTCTTGTATGCATATTTAACAAAGTAAACAGTAAAGTATGTGAAGAAAAGTTTTCATTCATCATAAAAGCATATTCTGAAACTGCCAGTTTTGTTGTAACCAAAGAGGATCATAACTCACTGGATGATAGTTAAATGATCACCTGAGCACCACACCAAGCTTTTGGAGGAGAATTCTGGGTGTTGAAGGTGAAGGCTGTAGGAAAATCCTGAAGCACTTTTGTGTTCCTGTTACTGCAGCTGCAGATATAGTTAGGAAGTATAAGTTCCACGGGACCACGGCCAAGCAGGATGTGGTTTTTGGAGGAAATGCAACCCCAGCTTGATCAAAAGGATCTTCATAGCAGACAAAGAGTCAAGGAAACATCTAAAGACCTTGAAGCAGAACTCAAAGGTGAAGGTCTATCCCTGTCTGATTGCACCATCCGTTACAATGTGAACAACAATGAGCTGAGGAGGAGTTTATTGTTAAGTACCCCCATGATCAAACAGCTCAGAGCCACCTTTAACACCAATAAGTTCAAGTACATATTTCCTGTCTGACGTTATCTCTGCATCATGGTTGTGGAGGAGATCTGCTCCAGGCTTCTTTTCATCATTGCTTCAGTTCATCAAGGTCCGTGGACGAACCTTGATCTCTCAATGTACTCATATCTCTGAAGGTCCACCAAAGCATCTCAACCAAGTTCAGATCTCAACTTGACCAGGTCATAACGGAACCTGGATTCTTCTTTTTTTTTCCCTCCACCACAGTGCTGGACAGTGGGTCTGAGGTGTTTCTGCTGGTTTCTTCCAAACATGGTTCTGGACATGAAGACCAACCATCTCCCTGTTGGTCTCATGTGTCCAGAGGACATTGATCTAGAAGTCTGCTGGTTTGTTCAGATGCAGGTTTGTGGACCTCAGTCCTTCTTCCAGGTTCTTCTTAGACTGAAGCTAAATCTAGTCCAATCTGAGTGTCCACTGCTGGAAAGATCAACATTTTCGTTTTCAACTTGGACATTTTCTTTCTTGATGTAGAATGCTGAAGTTAAAATAGTTGGGAAATGGTTTTATAACTTAAGAGTAATGTGCAGAAACAGTTACTTCGCCAAGATCTGTGGTGATTTTGTTCCCTCTTGACATTGTGTCAACACACACTTGAATGCTCCAGAACATCAATCAACCAAAACATAAGCTTTTCTAGAAGTCTGGAACTTTGCTGATGACCAAGTCATCAATAATAATGATCAGTTCATAAATGATGGTGATCAGTTCATCAATAATGATGATCAGTTCATAAATGATGGTGATCAGTTCATCAATAATGATGATCAGCTCATCAATGATGTTGATCCGCTCATCAATGATGATCAGCTCATCAATAATGATGAATAGTTCACCAATGATGATCAACTCATAAATGATGGTGATCCGAACATCAATAATGATGATCAGGTCATTGGTGACAATGATCATCTCATCAACGATGATGATCCTCGCATCAATAATGATGATCCTCGCATCAATAATGATGATGATGTATTTATTTATTTTTTGTTATTTTGTCTTTTTCCTTTCTTTTCTTTTCTTTTCTTCTCTTTCTTTTCTTTTAATTTTATTTAATTTTTATAGGTTATATATGATATGATATTGTGAGGAAGGGACAGGACTAAATAAGCGTTCTGCTTCCTCCTGTTCCCTCTCGAACACATTGTTTTGCTGTGTGTTTTATTTTTGAATGAGACTGTTAAATTGTTTTGCTTTTTTTTAATATTTTGATGCTTTTAATTTGATTGGGTTTTGTTGTGTTCGAGACAAAGCCAATAAAAAAATAAAAAATAAAATAAATAAAATGATCAGCTCATCAGTGGTGATTATCAGCTCATCAATGATGATTATTGACGCCCCTCATAAAACACTCACTCACTCATCTTCTCCCGCTTTATCCGTTACCGGGTCGCGGGGGCAGCAGCCTCAGCAGGGATGCCCAGACTTCCCTCACCCCAGACACCTCCTCCAGCTCTTCCGAGGGGAGTCCGAGGCGTTCCCAGGCCAGCCGAGAGACATAGTCTCTCCAGCGTGTCCTGGGTCTTCCCCGGGGTCTCCTCCCGGTGGGACATGCCTGGAACACCTCCCTAGGGAGGCGTCCAGGAGGCATCCGGTACAGATGCCCAAGCCACCTCAGCTGACTCCTCTCAATGTGGAGGAGTAGCGGCTCGACTCCGAGCTCCTCCCGGGTGACCGAACTCCTCACCCTATCTCTAAGGGAGCGTCCAGCCACCCTGCGGAGGAAACTCATCTCGGCCGCTTGTATCCGCGATCTTGTCCTTTCGGTCACTACCCAAAGTTCATGACCATAGGTGAGGGTAGGGGCGTAGATTGACCGGTAAATCGAGAGCTTCGCCTTTCGACTCAGCTCCCTCTTTACCACGACGGTCCAGTACATCGACCGCATTACTGCGGACGCTGCACCGATCCGCCTGTCAATCTCACGCTCCATTGTTCCCTCACTCGTGAACAAGATCCCGAGATACTTAAACTCCTCCACCTGAGGCAGGACTTCTCCACCCACCCGGAGAAGGCATGCCACCCTTTTCCGGTCGAGAACCATGGCCTCGGTCTTGGAGGTGCTGATTCTCATCCCTGCCGCGTCGCACTCGGCCGCAAACCGCCCCAGCACATGCTGGAGGTCCCGGTCTGATGAAGCCAACAGGACAACATCATCTGCAAAAAGCAGAGATGAAATCCTGAGGTTCCCAAACCGGATCCCCTCCGGCCCCTGGCTGCGCCTAGAAATCCTGTCCATAAAAATTATGAACAGGACCGGTGACAAAGGGCAGCCCTGCCGGAGTCCAACATGCACCGGGAACAAGTCTGACTTACTGCCGGCAATGCGAACCAGACTCCTGCTTCGATCATACAGAGACCGGACAGCCCTTAGTAGAGGGCCCCGGACTCCATACTCACTCAGCACCCCCCACAGAATGGCACGAGGGACACGGTCAAATGCCTTCTCCAGATCCACAAAACACATGTAGACTGGTTGGGCAAATTCCCATGAACCCTCGAGCACCCTGCGGAGGGTATAGAGCTGGTCCAGTGTTCCACGACCGGGACGAAAACCGCATTGTTCCTCCTGAATCCGAGGTTCGACTATCGGCCGTAATCTCCTCTCCAGTACCCTGGCGTAGACTTTCCCCGGGAGGCTGAGAAGTGTGATCCCCCTGTAGTTGGAACACACTCTCCGGTCCCCCTTTTTAAACAGAGGGACCACCACCCCGGTTTGCCACCCCAGCGGTACTGTCCCCTTCCTCCATGCAATGTCGCAGAGGCGTGTCAGCCAAGACAGCCCTACGACATCCAGAGACTTGAGGTACTCAGGGCGAATCTCATCCACCCCCGGTGCCCGGCCACCAAGGAGCTTACGAACCACCTCGGTGACCTCGGCTTGGGTGATGGATGAGCACGCCTCCGAGCCCCAACCCTCATAAAACAGATGTTATTATTATTTTTGGTCCCGAACACCTTAGGAAGGGATTAGATGGTGTTGCGATGGCCTCCAGTACAACTGTGAGGAACCTTGGTGTTATTTTGATCAGGATTTGTGGTTTAAACAGTATATTAATCAATTACCGTTCCTCCATTGGCTGCTATAGAGCTACGCTGCAGGGGAACACCAACATGATCCACTGACCCGCAGTTCCCCCCTCTGACCATCTCCGTGTCTGCTTATGATCAAAGTCCTGATCCAGGTTTTTCTCTTGTCTCTTGCCTCAGTTTCATGATCGTACTTAGGTCTTGTGTCTTTCTCTTGAGGTCCAGATTACATAATTGTTCTTTTTTTTAAACATGTTTCTTTATTGGGTAATCCATGTAAATTATATTACACAATAAACATTTCTTTTAAAGGGTTCGACAGAATACCCCGTTTTATATTTTACCATACACACACAAAAAAATAAATAAATAAATAAATAAATAAATAAATAAATAAATAAATAAAATATAAAAAAAATAAAAAATAAAAATAAAAAAAATAATAAAATAAATAAGGACACAAAACATAACAAACACCCCAAAACACACACACTGCAAAATACGTAATTATAAACAGGTCCCAAAGTAAGTACCGATTACCAATCAAACTCTGACTGAACACAATAATAATAGGAAAAATAAAGTAATAAACTAAAATACAGGACACGCAAAACAGCTGCAACAAAAAAATAAAAAAATAAAAATAAATTAAGAAAACAAAATTTAATTTAAAATTTAAAATAAAAAATTAAATAAACTGACATAAGAGGAACCCTAAAAAAAATATAAGACATGGTTAGCAATACTACATAATTGTTCTTGAACAAGCTTCTTCCATCATAGCCTCTCCATTTTTAAAATGCTTCTCATGACCCATTTGTTCACAGTGGTTTTTGGCTGAGCCCCATCCCTACTGGATCTTTTATCTGTCTTATTTTACTGTTTGTTGTTTCTTACTGATGATGACTTTTTACTGTAAAGCACTTTGGATGGCCAGAGGCTTTTATATGATGCTATATAAATAAAGGGTTCTGGTCGTTAACAACCGCTAACGTAAACAGACTGCATAACACTGTCAGACCTTCACTGCAGCTGCTCCTGAATCCAAGCTAAAAAACTTTGTGTTGGTGCTGTACTTTGATCTGAACTGGCAGTAGAGCTGCACCGAGGACTTGATTCAGATTTTTACATGGATGAACTGTGACAGGATGTAACACCATCAGCAGTTTTTCATGCCACCTTCAGTCGTCCCTGTCTGTCTGAGCAGCACAGCTCGTTCAGAAGCACTGCGGTCTGAAACTCTGCCACCAGGTGGCGCCAGATAAGTGGTTTTCAGGCGCATGTCCGCCACTGGGGAGCGCTGCAGCTGCTAGCTCACCCTCAATATGCAGCGCTTGTGGACTAATAAAACCTGTCTTTGTTTGTGCCCTCCTAACTAAATACATGCAGTTAAGCATTTTAGTGTGAATAACTTACTGTTACTATTAAAAACATGACAAGTGCACAAAAAAACAGCCTTGGACTTTCAAAGATTCAATTCACAAAAGGAGTGATTGTTTCATTGCTTCAGCTCCCAGCTTCTACCCCAGAACCAGGTCTTAGCCAGATCAATACGAAGCACTAAAACACAAACTCAGCAGCATTCCAGAATAATTCCTTGGTGCTGAATTCAAATACAGACTTTAACTCCATCAGCCCACTAAATAAGGACATGGTGGTTCAGATATGTGGCGTCTGTATTGTGATCCAGAAGGTTTTCAAGCAAATTTACATGTAATGTCAGAATTTCTGAGATTTTCCATCAGACTTCAACCAACAACTCCACCGTGTAAAAGTTGTTCCTCAAACACCAGAATATATAAATGATATGAGCTTGTTGGGTTTATTTTGCTACCTCAACTTCCATTTGATCTTAACACTGACAAATCTGGAAGAAAACAGATTCTTTTTAGAGACCTTTAAGAAGGATTTGATCTCCCCCATCTCACCGGAGTCTTAGTCACGATCACTACAAATGCTAAGTAGCTAAATCCATGACAGGTAGCAGGTTGACTGTAAAACAGCTGGATAAAGAAGTTCAGCAATGGAGGTGAACTCACAGGTGGATCTGGACCTTAGTGGTCGGCAAAGGTGGACAGAGTACTCGACCCCAGTACTTGAGTAAGAGTACAAATACTACTGGTCAAAATTTACTCCTTTACAAGTAAAAGTAGCTCAGTCAAAATATTACTCGAGTAAGAGTAGAAAAGTACTTGCTTTTAAAGGTACTTAAGTATCCAAAAGTAAAATTTACTTTAAGTAAAAGTAAAAGTAAGAGTAAGAGTACATTTCCTATTTTCCACATCAGTAAATTACTATATTTTTTCTAAATTAATTTAAGGATCTTTTAACTCTTGTTTCTGAGAATTGGATGTTGAGTTGTTGAAAGCAGAGAGGTAGTTCTGCTTCGGCAGACACAATAAACATTTGAAAATAAATGTCTGTGGTTTGTCTGTGTCCTCGTTTTTTACTCGGTCAAACTCAAACATTGAGTTAAGATACGGCCAAGGATTTTGTGAAAGTCCCTGCTCCGAGTCCGGCTCATTATCAGACTCAGACGACTCAGCGGATTGTCTTTCTTCTCCTGACGCAGGCGTAGCCATTGTTGCGGCTCTGTCTTGACAAACGCAGGCTACTTTGGCGGTATCGTTTTGAGGAGGCTTGACGTATTTCCGCTTTACGTACATCCCAGTGGAGAGCGTGCACCGTGATAGGTCTCCTCCTTTGACAAAAACAGCTTGTGTCCAATAGGATTTTAGGGAAGAAGAAAAAAGAGCAGACCTGAAAGTAACGAGTACTTTTCAGCCTTCCTAGAAATTTACTCGAGTAAAAGTAAAAATATTTGTCTTGGAAATGTATTCAAGTAAGAGTAATAAGTACCAAAGAAATCTAATACTCAAGTAAAGTACAAATCCTCTGGATATGTACTTAAGTACAGTACTCAAGTAAATTTACTCCGTTACTGTCCACCACTGGTGGTCGGTAGATCCGCAGGTCTGGATCGTGACTCTAATGGTCGGTAGAGGAACTGCAGATCTGGATCCGGACCCCAGTAGTCGGTAAAGGATCTGGATCCAGGCCCTAGTGGTAGTCTCTGTTTGCTCCTTGTTGGATGCATCCCGCATGGAGGAAATGACCATATAGGGAAACTCCACCCTATATGATGTCATAGAGCTGATGCTTGAAAACTCTCCAGAGGGAAGCGCCATGAAACCTGAATATTTAGTGTGTAGAAATATCACAACATATATCTTTATTAAATCAATTTCCCTTTGAGGATTAATAAAGTTTTATTGAATTGGATTGTACATTTCAGCCTTACTTCATGTCAATGATCATAATATTACAGTAGATAAGTTAGAAAAACATAGAAAAGCAGAATATGGCAACTTCAACATTTAAAAGCAAGTCTGCCTCATACACTGACAACATCCCAAATTAATACACGGGAAAGTCACAATACTGCAATACTGCAGTGGGTCAGGGTGCAACACCACAACAACATCACTGTTTTCAGAACCTCATAAAAGTGTTCGGATCACCAAAATAAAATAAAAGAACTTCCTATCAGGGAGTAGGTCTTACATGGTACCGCTTCTGGATGTGTAATTTCCGGACCAGCAGCAGAACTTAAAAAAAAGTACTGTCAGAACAGACAGTAGTTCACTGTAGTTTGGCTGAACTGACACCTTAAAACCACTTTCACTGCTTCACTCCTGCTGCAGCTACTTTAAAGCCAATAAAAACATGGTGGCATATAACCTCACAACAGACAACCCACAACAGATGAAACAGGTTTACTACACAACTTTACGTTTGATGTTTAGGTGTAGATGATACAATCAGCACGATGTACAGTTAACTTGATGTACGGTTCAAAGATGTCTCCTGTATACCTGGACCATGAATCTTAAACATCTGCACATCACAGTTGTCTGAAATATTTATTGTATTTTCAGTTTTATAGTGAAAAAGGTTTATAACAGCAGCCTGAGTCGTATTTGAACTTTTTACATGAAGACTGAGAAACTGAGATTTGTGAAGTAAATTCAGCTGTACTGACACCTGTACGTCCAATAGCTGTGTAATTGTATAATTTAACAAGTAATTTATCATTTATAGGGGCGAGTGAAAGGTGTGGACGAGAGAGAGGTTCGTTACAGGTCCAGATCCGGACCCCAGCATTTGAAAACTAGATCTTTTGATTAGTTTAGCTAATAGCACGGTGGAAGGGTTGAACTGTGAGTCTGGCCGTCCACATAGCTTTATACAAAGCAGACATTTTTCATAATTTACAGTTGGTTTTGGGATGAAATGTATTCTAGTGATTTTCTCTAGAAAGCGGGTGTCACTTTTACAAGTGCCCCAAGCACACCACTTAACCATTTTTAAATAAATAAATAAATAAACGCTTTTGTGGTTGTAGCCTACTGCAGAACCGATTTTGTTTTGGAAGTACGGATCGGATTTCTGCCAGTTAAAAATACGCTGCACCCTCACTACACTATGTG
Source organism: Cololabis saira (assembly GCF_033807715.1). Lineage (NCBI taxonomy): Eukaryota > Metazoa > Chordata > Actinopteri > Beloniformes > Belonidae > Cololabis > Cololabis saira. Next base: position 22,516,785 of record NC_084597.1, read on the forward strand.
CAGTGTGCTCCGAAGTGTTCCTTTTACAAATACAAAGTTTAAAAAAAAAATAATCCAGTGATTTAAATTTCTATACAAGGCAAGTAAAAACTATGCTTTTTCCATTGATGTGAACGAGAGAGATGGCTGTTTTGTCCAGCTGGATATTCTGCCCGAATGTAGCAACGGATAATGATTTTTCTGATTGGTCAGTCATGGACCAATCAGAAGGCTGAGAAAGGGTCAATAATATAATTTTTTAGTTGCGTGTTTTGGGTCATCATCCTGTTGGAGGTCTTCTTTTCTTTGAAGGACTTGTTTTTACAACTGTGGACATACAGTAGAGCTGATGGGACTTGTCAAAAAGCTCCAGTTTTTTCTCAACTGTCCAAAGAAGCTTTTCTGATGGTCTTTCTCTGGTGGAGTCCTCCTTGGTGGTCCACCTTGGTCTCAACAGTGGAGTCCTCCTTGGTGGTCCTCCTTGGTTCTAACAGTGATGAAACATCTCTGGAAGTTGTTCTGGACCCTTTAGTGTCCATTCGTATTATCATCTCTTTAGTTTGTCATCAGTTGTACTCTTGTGTCCACATCCAGGAAGGTTGTCTACAGTCCTGCAAAGCCTGAACTTCTGGATAAAACTTCCACCTGTAGTCAGGAACATCCATCTGCTTGGAAGACGGTCCTTTAGTCTTCAACGTGTTGGTCTCTAGAAATTCCTGATGATCTCAAACAACTGTCTCCTTTACTGTCTCTGGTCCAGTTTCAGTGTGGTGGACACCATGACACCAACCAGCAAAGAAACACATTTGACCCTTTAGACAGTAAGACTGACTGAAGACACCTGAGACATAGCCATGGGAAGTGGGGGTGTAGCACCCCCTGCTGGATTAGTGTGTCGTGGCACACCCACCAGTTGACAAAAAAACTACAGAGTAAATGCAATAATAAAAGTAAAATTGTGTTGTATACTAGGGGTGTAACGATACACTAATCTCACGATACGGTACGATACACGGTATTGAAGTCACGATAACGATACAATACGATATTATAGCAGTATTTTTTTAACAACCTTGAATGAGGAACATATGACTGGAAAAAAAATGTCTTTTATTTGAAAGACACAAAATACAAAACAATGCTGTGTGTTTGCCCTATTGTTACAGTTTGTAATGCTTTATAACTGTTTACGTTTTAAAGAGAAAGCCAGGCCAACCATTTTCCACAAACTGAACTAAAAGTAAATGTCAGGTTTGCATTATGCATCTTCAGTTTCATACAAGTACAAATATTTTGCCACAAACTGAATAGTTTCTCTCATGTATGATTTGACTTTTTTATTTCTAATTTAACAACTAAAATTAAATAAATAAATAAAAGTAAATAAATACATACAATTTTACATCATAAAAAAGATTGATTCATGCTCACCTTATAAGTGTAAGAGGAGATTTATTTTTGTTAAGGTTATTTTGGTAATTCAGGGTTCATTATTTTATAAATATATTCTTTATATTCTGATGTAAATCAGGGACTATAATTACACTAGTCAGTTTATCTGTAGTTGTTAATACTGTCTGTTTTAGATTTAGATACAGCACTAGCTGCTGTGTTGATGTTCTAAAATCCTACACTGTTGAGCGGACATTAAAGTACACTGGAGCTCAGCAGAAGTTGTCCCCGTGTTTATCCTACTCACGACCCGAAAAATGTTTAATTTAATAAGGTAAGGCTTAACTCTACACCAGCCTTACATAAGTAAAAGTTCAGAGCTCAAAACGGGACCACAAAATGGGACTAGTTTCTTCTGAGCGGAGTAAGATTTTGGTCCGCGGGTCGAGATGCGGTCGCGGTCGCGGCCGCGGTCGGATGCGCGTTTCTAGTCAACACAATAGATTAATATTAATAACCCAATATCGCAATACACTTTGTCACCTCCACGACACGTATTGTGACGTTTTTGTATCGCGAAATTTCGTGGCACGATATATTGTTACACCCCTATTGTATACACAAAGTAGATGGTTTAACACAGTTTTCAAAACGTGTCTGATAACACTGTGCATTGTGGTTATCAGACATCGTACGAAGTAGCCACACATGTTTAAGCTACGCCTGGCAGCTTGAATCGTCGTGGTATGCCAACATCAGTGGTCTCATCGGAGCGCTCGTTGTCCATTCTGAGGAGATTAAACATGCGGTTACCGAACACTATGACACAGAAGAGACACATCTGTCACTGATGAATGTCCACAAAGACATTGTGTAGCTACAGACATGAATGCGCTCATGAAAGGTTTTATATCCATGACACCTCCATGACTGGAGGAGGGTTAACGTAACTGCAGCTCCACAATAAGTGCTCGGTTTGTTATAAGTAGCCGAGCCGAGCTGAGCAGTGTTTTTAGGTCCACCCCCTACCCCCTAAATATTGTGGCCATATGTCGCTGTCTTTTATTTCCTTGGAAACCTCTCTTCCACCCCCCAACCCAAATCATCTTCCCACGGCCTTTACCTGAGATGTTCACAGGACACTAGCTCAACCCGTCACCATGGAAACATGATCTGACATCTTCTCCAGAGTAACCAACTCATGTGTCCAAGATAGTTTCATTAGTTTGTTTTTCATGATTCAGTTTTTTTATTTCTCAGTGGAAATGCATAATTATTGATGACAAGTTTCATGTTATTTCAATGACCATTATACGTTTTTTCTTTGACAGAAAAATGCCAATTAATTTGTGCATGTTTAAATCTAAAGTTATTTGTATGTTTATAAGTAAATGGGAAGATCCTTGATTTTATGGTCTCATTAGTTTGCAGAAATTATGTTTATGTTTAGATATATTCATAGGTTTTATGAATTATCTACCTATTATCTTGTAATATACCCTACAAAAGCCAGGTTCCTGCCCGTTCTAAGGAATCTGTAATGATAAAGGGAAGGTTTTCCAGAACCAGCTGAATTCTCTGTGCATGAATGACGGGATATCCTTCTATCATCAGTTGCTCTACGGACCCTCCCCCCCGGACAAATATTTCAGGCAACACCTTCCACGGGATGAATGTGGACAGGAGGAGTCCAGTTCGAAGGTCTGGAACATCGGTCCCCCCGGGTCCTTGGCAGTGAATCCTTCCCGTCCTTGCCTGTCCCTCCCCAGTCTTGGCGCTGCTATTCCCGTCTCTTTTCTCGTGTCCTGTCCTCTATATTTAGCTGGCCTTTGATCCGGCTGCTGCAAACTGAACCCTACTCACCACACTGTCAAAACAAGGGGGGGTACCAGTAATACAGTCCAACAGGTGCTGGCTCTGCTCAAGCACACCCTTCACACACCGTCCCCTTGTTTCTATGCAACACAAACACAGCGTCTCGAAGTGGACGGGACACTGTTGCTGAGGGGACACGAGAGTCCGGCCACACCACAACCAGCTCGACAGTCCTGAGCGTCGAGACAGTTCGAGGTTTGTCCATGTTTCCGTCAGGGTTGTCTTCTCCTACTGAGAGCAGACCTGAGGGCTCGGGGGGGTGGCTTCTGAGACTGAACTGTTAGATGTGACGTCCACCTGAGGAGGAGTGCAGGACGGCTGGTCTGAAAGCTTCTGATGTGAGGCTGCAGGATCTACGGTGATGGACACAACCGTCTCCATCCGACTGACTCGACTTATGCTCATCTGAAAACACAAACCGTTAACATGTAAAAAAACGATCTCAACCCATGTCGTGTCCAACAGTCCTGTCCAACACTTGTCTCTAACGGTCATGTCCAACAGTTGTGTCCAACAGTCGAGTCCAAAACTTGTGTCCAACACTTGTCTCTAACGGTCATGTCCAACAGTTGTGTCCAACAGTCGAGTCCAAAACTTGTGTCCAACACTTGTCTAGTTTAAAATAAATAATGTTGCTGTGAAAAAATGTTACATGTTGTTGCTCGTCTGAGGTTGCCTTCACACGGTGATGAGACAGCAGTCTCAGAGATTATTGATCCGTTCAGAGTAGGGCTGTTCGATTTTGCCCAAAAATAAAATCTCGATTTTTTTCTCTCAAAATCCGATTTTCGATTACGATTATTTTGTGAATTGACAAAAGGCAAAGAAATGATTTCAAATATGCTGTTTTTTTATTGAACATTTGCCCCATTGGGCTTTAAGTGCAAACTTTGCTCTTATTAAACCAAAAATGAATGAATAAAGTGCAAAACTCTGTAAAATAAGTTGAAAAAAAGTTTTAAAAAATATAATAAAATATAAAGTTTTATCTCTGGAAAAAAAAAAATCAGCAAATCAGCACTTGCAAACATACAGTAAGTTATATTTCCAATTAAATAAAACAAGACATTTTCTAATTAAACTAAACTGGGTCTTTGCATGCTAAATAATAATGCAACCCATGAAGGAGGTAGAGGTGTGTAATGTCAGTCATTACATTTGCTGTTCACATTTGCAAGTTTTTTGCAAGGAACACGAGCCGGTCTAGCGCCCCCTCCTACACTAAAGAGCCTCTACGATGGGGAACTTGTCGCAGGTATTGAGAGGTATTTCCATCAATCAATCATTAATATGTGTGCAGACAAGGTAAAAAAAATAAATAAAATAAAAAATAAAAAATAAAAAAAAATCGATTTTACGATTTTCACGTTTTAACATCGTTCTAATTACATAATCGCGATTACCATTTAAAATCGATTAATCGAACAGCCCTAGTTCAGAGTCAGCTGATCGGTTCAGTCAGCTCAGCATCGACAGCAGATAGTTTCTCTCTGGTTTCTCCGTGTTTGTAACACCCACCTGGGCTTGAAGGAAACGGGGAGACTTGAGCTCCAGCTCATCCTTGGCGGCAGGTGGAGAACAGCAAAAGAAGACCTGCCGGAAACCTGCCCTGAACCTGGCAAGTATGATGAACACAAACACAGATCACAGCCCACACCGACACGGAGAAGCAGCGAACGCTGCACTGATGCAGCCCAACCGGGAGACAGACCTGCCGTTGAGACAGCAGTAGATGATGGGGTTGTACATGGTGGAGCTCATGGCCAGCCACATGACGGCCAGGTAAACCTGCTGGATGAAGCGCTGCTCAAACAGCTCGGGGAAGAACTGGTGCAGCAGGAAGTAGATGTGGTAGGGCAGCCAGCAGATGGCGAATGTACAAACCACCACGATCATCATCTTCACCACCTGACACGGACGATCGAGAGTCAGCGGGCAGTGCAGCGGGTTAAGGTCTAATCTTTTCAGAGGGTTTGTTTTTACATGTGAGGGATTAAAAAGCCATCAAGGTAAATGACACAGTGGTGATGATGGTTTGTGTATTGCATCACTTTGCGTTTAGCGATGAGCTGCTCTGTGTAGTGATCAGACGAATCTCCAGGAATCTCACTCGCCCAGAGGGTGACCCCCACCGTCATGTACGCCCATCCCATGATGCACAGGGGTAGTAAGTAGATCAGCAGCATCACACACATGTAGTAGCTAAACCGCAAATAGAAATAAATAAATACAATAAGTGCAAATGGACATTAAGGATATGAAATGTCAAATTAGTGGATGCTGTTGGGGGGAGGGGGGGCAGCGGTGCTCGGGAACGGTGCTGGGATGAGCGTGGCCTACCCTCCTCCACTCAGGTGTGCCTGATCAGTGGTGGTCCTGCTAGGCTACGCCCAGCGCTCTTCCCTGGGGCCAGCCCGGGTACCTGACCTGCGGATAAGCTCGTGTTTTGGCCCTGCATGTGTCCCGGGACCCCTGATGCCCCCTCAGACACACACACGCAAAAAACAACATAAAACTAAAAACATATGCACAAATCCTGACTCTTGGGCTGATCCTCCCTGGTAGGAGGAGTACAGCTGGTGCAAGTTTGCCCAGGGGAACCCTGATGCTCAAGGAAACATCTACTGAGGGTTCCTTCCTGCTCAATGAAACATCTCCTGAGGGTTCCTGCCACTGGAGGAATTATCTACTGAGGGTTCTTTCTGCTTAAGGAAACATCTACTGAGGGTTCCTGCTGCTTAAGGAAACATCTACTGAGGGTTCCTGTAGCTGATGGAAACATTTACTGAGGGTTCCTGCCACTGGAGGAAATATCTACTGAGGGTTCTTTCTGCTTAAGGAAACATCTACTGAGGGTTCCTGCCACTGGAGGAATTATCTACTGAGGGTTCCTGCCACTGGAGGAATTATCTACTGAGGGTTCCTGCCACTGGAGGAATTATCTACTGAGGGTTCCTGCCACTGGAGGAATTATCTACTGAGGGTTCCTGCTGCTTAAGGAAACATTTACTGAGGGTTCCTGCCACTGGAGGAAATATCTAATTCCTTCAGTTAAATTTGTTGAAATTTCATGAACTAGTAGACCATAGTATTCTGCAAATTATGTTTAAAGCTCATAAAAAAACTTTACCAATCAACATTCAGAAAAGATTTGAAAAAAGAAAAAGCAAGTATAACTTAAAAGGAACAGAGATTTTTATAAAACCAAGATGCAGGACAAAATTGATGGAACGTTGTGTTTCTGTGAAAGGAATCAATTTATGGAACAATCTGAACAAAGAAAACAAAGAATCCAAATCAAACATTACATTCAAAAGAACAATTAAAGCCTGTATGTTAAGGAAATATAACGAAAAATGTTGAGTTTGATTGACATACCCGTAGGCGGTGGTAATTTTATTTAATGTTATTTTAATTTCATTTTAGTTGTTTTTATTCACTTAGTTGTTTTTTTTATTTTTATTTATTTTTTTTATTATTATTAATTTATGTTATTTGTGAAAGGGGCAGATCAGATAAGATTGCTGCTCCCTTTTCATTCATAAGTTAGGAACACTTGTATTTGTGTTTGTATTAAATTGTTTTGTTTTTTGAATGAAATAAAGAATAAAATGAAAATGAAATGAAATCTACTGAGGGTTCATGTGGCTGAAGGAAATATGTAATGAGAGTTCCTGCTGCTGAAGGAAACATCTACTGAGAGTTCTTGCCAGTGAAGGAAACATTTACTGAGGATTCCTGCTACTAAAGGAAACATCTACTGAGGGTTCTTGCTGCTTCAGGAAACATCTACTGAGGGTTCCTGTGGCTGAAGGAATTACATGCATGAAATCAAAGAGAAGACTCCCCAATCTTTGACATCTTTCCACATCCTTGACTTGATTTTTGACCTCACTTGAAGGATTACACACAGATTATCTCAGCACCTGAGGTTTATTTCTAGACAGGGTTTTTATTAGTGGACCTAAATCTCATGATGTGAGTGGCAACTTAAAACTGACATGCAGCTTTAAAGTAAGAGATGTAATATTTTTTTAGACTCAGCTGAGCTAATCTTGAGCTGACAGCGAGACGCACTGAGAGGCGTAGTATATACAGTGTGGTACTGTGTGTCTGACTAATTTTTCATGAATACTGAGTGCATCTCGGACATATTTGTGACATTTGATCAATCACAATCCATCATCTCATTCTGGGATGGTGACCCCTGACCTCCTGCATCTCTCAGAAGTCATTTACATGAATTTGCATAGATTATCCAAACATACCAACTGTCTGGAGTTCTGGGTTCACTTCAGAACACCAGGAGATTTATGGAGTGGATCTTTATCACCTGACATGAGTGATGGATGCAGAGGTATAAACTGGACCAGAGTCGGACCTCATCTACTGACCACTAGGGTCTGGTCCAGACCTGCGGCTCCTCCGCCGACCAGCAGCACAGATACTCACACTTTCCTGAAGTCCACGGTGGCGTATTCAGGCCAGTCTATGAAGCAGACCGTCCGTCCTGGCAGCGGCTCTGTCGTGGAGTAGTGGTATTGAGGGAAGGCTAGGAGCAGAGCCAGGGTCCAGATCACCCCAATCACCACCCGGGTCTCCGTGGAGGACAACCTCTGCTGCAGCGGGTGGATGATGGCCGTGTACCTGTCACCCACGGACAAGCAGAGGAACTGCTTAGCAGCTTTTCCTTGGCTCCTCCTCAGGACGCACCGTCTGACAACAGACTTGCAAAGACTGCTGAGATCTACCGTATTTTCTGGACTATAAGCCGCACCTGTATATAAGCCGCATCAGCTCTATTTAAAAAAAAAAAACAATAAAAAAAGATATATAAGCCGCACCCGTATATAAGCCGCATCCGCTCTATTTAGAAAAAAAGATATGCAAGCCGCAGATATTTCTGTTGTTAGATTAGATATTTCTGTTGTTAGATTAGATATTTCTGTTGTTAGATTAGATATTTCTGTTGTTAGATTAGTACATCTGTACTACATGTACAGAAGGATTTTGAGCTGTAAATGATGTACATGTTTGTACCTAAATAGATCCTTTCCTAACGGTGTCTTTTAACACGGCAGCAACTTTGCTGATTAAAACGGGACAGAACCAAGAGAAAATAACTGCTATTTATTTATCTATTTATCTGTTTGAAATCTGCTTCTACTTCTATCTGCTAAAGAAGAAGTAGCGTATTCTTCTTTGCATTTATTTTGTCTTAGTTTTTATTCTAATTCCGGTTAGCACTCCCCCTAGCGGTGGAAGAAAAATCCACAGAATAGCTGCACCTTTGTATAAGCCGCATGGTTCAAAACCTATGAAAAAAGTAGCGGCTTATAGTCCAGAAAATACGTAAATGTGTTTCATTTATTTCATCCGCAATACTCGTCCCCAGAATCCGATTAGCTTTAGTTAAGTCATTTTCCTGAGGGTTCAGCTGTATGTGTGTGTACATGAACTGACTGATGTTTCTCAGAAGGAGTCAACAAGAACCGGTTCAGGGTTGTGCACACACACACACTCACACACGCACACACACACACACACACACACACACACACACACACACACACACACACACACACACCTGTCCAGAGCGATGGCCGTCATGGAGTAAATGCTGGCAAAGATGGCCGCTATGGGGAAGAAGTTGTGGAAGCGGCAGTAAACCGGGCCGAAGTACCAGTCGTTGTGAACGGCGTAGGCAAAGTTGATCACCGTGTTGAATGCTGACATGGTGGCCTCGGCGAAGGCCAAGTTCACCTGTGGGGAAAGAACAGCCTGGATGATGATGGCCTAAACCTTGAGACACGTCACCAACCCTCCAGAACTGGCTGAGGGGACGAAGGCTGATCCTGTTCTCCACAGACACGTCCAACACCACAGTGGCCTCTCGTGTCGACACGACTGCTGGTGAAGGAGGTGGGAGGGATTTACTAAAATGAAACGACAGAAAATGAAAAACCCACATTTGATCATTTAAATCAGCCTGACATTTAACACTGATCTGAGCAAGAAACCCATCAACAGGTTTTATTCTACTCTCGTAGAAGATAATTCAGAGAACATGACCCCCAAGAATACCCGGGAACCTAAGACGGTTCACGTTAACTGACGTCTTCTCAGCCAGGACAAGCATTAGAACCTCACCTTTTAATCTGATGTTTTGGTTGATAAAAGTCATCAGACTGGAGGAGGATGGCCTGCTCAGAAAAACTACGACAAACCCCTGTCTCCTTTTCTGAGCCGGTCTGGACCCGGACTAGCTGGCTTACCAGAAGCTAGGTCGGGCGATTTTGGAAAAAAATAAAATCCCGATTTTTTTCTCTGAAAACCCGATTTTCAATTTCGATTTTGATTTTTTTTTTTTTGTAAAACTACAAAAGACAATGGAAAAAATTGTTTCAAATATTTTATCTTTATTTTTAAAGAAAAATAGCAAACAAATTTCCCTATTGGGAATGAAGTGCAACTGCAAGATACTGTAAATCCTCCTTGACTTTAGTAAAGTGACAACAATTTACAATTTTCTTGACCAAACAAAGATGACTAGACGAGCTCTGTCTGTAATGCAGCCAGCTGCAAAAAAGGAAAATCGATTTTCCGATTTCCTTTTTTTAACATCGATTGTGATTAATAAATCCGATTTAGATTTAAAATCGATTAATCGCACAGCCCTACCAGAAGCTCACCCAGCTCACAGTGCCTCCCTCCACCTGTCAGTGGATTACCAGCTTCCTGACTGACAGGAGGCAGCAGGTGAGGCTGGGGAGCATCACATCCAGCACCCGGACCATCAGCACTGGCGCCCCCCAGGGGTGCGTCCTCTCGCCACTGCTCTTCTCCCTCTACACTGTCCTGCATGTCTTAGATGTTTCCCTGCTTCAGCACACCGTGATAAAAGTACCTGTGTCATCGACAGAATTGTGCAGCCCTGGATGACAAGCTGATGGCGATGATTAATTAGAATCAGGTGTGTTAAAGCAGGGTAGCATCTAAGACATGCAGGACAGTGGCACTCGAGGACCAGGGTTGCCTACCCCTGCTCTACACGAACGACTGCACCTCAGGGGACTCGTCTGTGAAGCTCCTGAAGTACGCGGACGACACCACCGTCATCGGCCTGATCCGGGAGGGTGACGAGTCCGTGTACAGACTGGAGGTTGATCAGCTGATCCACTGGTGCAGTCAGAACCACCTGGAGCTGAACCTGCTGAAGACTGTGGAGATGACAGTGGACTTCAGGAAAAACCCACCACCACCCCCCCCCCCCCTCACCATCCTCAACAGCACTGTCTCCACCACAGACTCCTTCAGGTTCCTTGGATCCACAATCTCCCGGGACCTGAAGTGGTCCACCCACATTAACTCTGTCTGGAAGAAGCTCAGCAGAGGTTGTACTTCCTGCGCCAGCTCAGGAAGTTTAACCTGCCACAGCAGCTGCTGACCACCTTCTACTCTGCCATCATTCAGTCTGTTCTCTGCACCTCCATCACTGTCTGGTTCAGATCGGCCACCAAACTAGACAGACACAGACTGCAATGGACAATCAGGTCTGCAGAGAGGATAACTGGGACTAACCTCCCATCTATCCAGGACCTGTACCGGTCCAGGACCAGGAAACGGGCAGGTAACATCTCTGCAGACCCCTCACACGCAGTCTGATTGAACTCCTCCCCTCTGGACGGCGCTACAGAGCTCTGTAGCCAAAACCTCCAGACTCAGAGACAGTTTCTTCCCCCAAGCTGTTGCTCTGATGAACTCTCATCACTTATAGAGTCTCAGAGTAATCAATCACTGTGCAATAATAATAATAATAACCACAACCATATGCTGTAACAATGCACATTTCAATAACCATGTCTATCTCATACTGCTGCACCTTTTACTTAAAAAAAAGGAATATATGTTAATAAGAGCTCTCATTTGTCTATTTACTGTACAGAGAGTGAAAATAACTGAGTCAAATTCGTTGTCTTGTTTGACCTGACTTGGCCAATAAAGCTGATTCTTATTCTGTTTCTGATTACAGCCACCTTGATGTAAATGTGTACATTTATCAATCATCTTTCTAAGAATGTTAAACTTCAAATAGTTTGGAACTGGTTTTATAACTTTTACAAGATTGATGTGTGGCAACAGTTGTTTCTCCAAGACCATTGCTGATTCCAGACAAACCGTCCTGGTCCAGACATCTGGTTGTGGTGTGTGGACTTTAACGTTTCCAATGATCCAGAGCAGACAAATTCTGCCTCTCTAGAGGTAATGGGACATATTTAAGTGTTACTTACAGTCTGCATACCTGCTGATACGGTTGCCACCCGTCCCGTAAAATACGGAATTGTCCTTTATTTGAGAAAAAAATGTTGCGTCCCGTATTGAACTAATACGGGCCGCAATTTGTTCCGTATTTTCATTAACGCCTCATACACACATCTGTCACACAAACATCTAAATTTAACAATAATGAACAAAATAAAACACAGAAAACATTAAGGCCAGCAAAATCTTTGATTGTGTAAATGAACTTTTACACCATATTCTAGTTGAATTATTGAAATAAATGAACTTTTACACCATTTTCTAGTTGAATTATTGAAATAAATGAACTTTTACACCATATTCTAGTTGAATTATTGAAATAAATTAACTTTTACACCATATTCTAGTTGAATTATTGAACTAAATTAACTTATACACCATATTCTAGTTGAATTATTGAAATAAATTAACTTTTACACCATATTCTATTTGAATTATTGAAATAAATTAACTTTTACCCCATATTCTTCACCTGTAGCTATATTATACATCTTGGCTGATGTGGACATACAAGCATAGGAGGATATTTCAGTTACTAGTACGGTTGTCTGTCTATACAGTCACGCAAGTTCAATGCTATTAAAGCACTTTAAACTTTAAGCGTTTTGTTTTTTTCATATAAAATAAACAGATTTTTATGCAGTTTAGAAGTTTTGGGGCTTTTTTTTGGCGCCTGTGCTGCTGAAATCGGGGCGTCCCTTATTTCTATTTCTGAAAGGTGGCAACCCTACCTGCTGATGATCGGTTCATCAATGAGGATGATGTAGTTTATATGTGCATAAGAATCCTCATTGCTCTCACATTTGGGTCATGATGATAAAACAGTTCTGGGTCCACAGTTGCTCAGACACCAACCAAACAAAAATCGTTTAAAGTTAGGGTATCGCCGCCGAACACTCACCAGAAAGTAGTTGGTGACGGTCCTCATGAGTCTGTGCGCCAGAATAATCCAAATCACCACGATATTGCCGACCACGGACACGACGACGATGCTGCAGTAGGCAACAGCCCACAGAGAGACCTGCCACGGCGGCTGGATGAACTGGTTGAAGCCGTCGCTGCAGTTGCCGGGAGCGCCGGTGCTGTTACAGTCGGTGGCGTTGAGGAGCGGCTCCATGTTCTGGGCCGTAGCCCGTCTGGTGACTGGGGTGTTAAAAATAGAGCCGACAGCGTCCTGTTACCAGAACAGGTTCTTCTCCGAGAAACAAAAAGCAACGGCAACAGTGGGCTTGTGGAAAGCGCAGCGACGCACCGCAGAGACGCGCGCCCCAGAGGATGCCACAGTGCCAAGACGCACGACGCAGCGCACCAGCTACACCCCTCCTCCAACCACCCCACACCCACCATCAGCCTTTTCTGCCCACTGTCACCTTTATTAGAAGTAATTCTGGATGCGATCTAACCAGTACTCGAGTTGAGGGCCGGGGGATGAGGGGGGATGGCATCCCCCCTGAAATAAAAACGGTCAAAATCATCCCCCCGTAAAACTGCCATCCCCCCTTTCCATCCCTTATGTCATTTCATCAATGAATGTGGTATTACTGCTATTTCAACATTTAGAGTCATCACTAGAAAAATAACACCAGAAAAATAACTTATTTGACAATTTTTACCTGTTTCAAGTACATTTTCACTTTAAATAAGTAGGAAAATCTGCCACTGGGACAAGATTTTATCTTCTTATTACAAGCAAAAAAAAACTTGTTCCACTGGTAGATTTTTCTACTTATTTCAAGTGAAAATCTACTTGAAATAGGTGAAAATTGTTGTTTTTTCCAGTGATGATTCTTGTTTTAAGTGTAATGAGATTTTTTTTTACTAAAATGAGACATTTTAACTAGAAATAAGACAAATATTCTTGTTAAGATTTTGAGTTTTTGCAGTGATCCATTTTACTTATCCTGTGAAGGACAGAGGCATATTGATAAGTTCAGAAAACTGTTTTTTTTTGTTGTGTTTTGATGTATTTGATGTAAGCCCAGTGGATATTTAAAGCTTACAGAAGGCTGCATTTAACTGCTGCTATGTCATTCCTGCAGTATTTCTGCAGGTGTTTTGGTCACTGCAATTATTTGTAATATATTATATTATTTGTAATCAGCACAAATGATCTGTCCCCATATGATAAAATCCACCATCCCCCCTGAATTCTTTTTACAACTCGAGTACTGGATCTAACACGCGGACCCGGATAACCGCGGGATTAATCTGCAGTCTGATGATATTACCTGAGCTATGGCAATGCTTTTAACGTCAAACACAGGAAGCAGGATACTCATGTGGGTGTACACACCTGTTGTCACCTGGATGGGGACAAAGATGATGGTAAACCACATGACAGCAAATAAATATCCAGCCTGTTCATAGTCTGCTATGTTAATTATTATAAAATAGGCTCACTTCATCAAAGAAGAGGGCTAAATACTCAATTAAAGCTGCAACGAATTATCTTAACTGAGACTCAAATATGGCTAAAAGCCAGCTGTCACGTGCTCGTGGATTACAACAATCTGGATTGAAATCCCATTGTAGCTGGACACGCATGGGGAGGAACGGTGGGTAGTAGAGTAGAGAAGTGAAAATGGAGGAGCATGTTAAAGTTGCCCGTCCAGTGAATGGGAAATTTACATTTATAAAAAGCCCTGACGGCACCATTGATAAAGGTAGAGTGATATGTGTTCTTTATGGAAAGGACTTTGCTCACCACCGAAGAGGCTCAAGTTTAGCCGCATAAATGCAAAGCACCCGGTCGCGAGCGCAGCCACAGCTAACGTTAGTAGCAAAGATGTTACCACAGCAACGCTCTTCCCCAAACTAAACTCGAGCAGAGCCCCCTGCGCATGTGCAGGTCTGCGACACAGAGGCTGGCGAATGTTCTTGCCAACTGGACGTAAATCCAAATGGAGATTAATTAAATTACAGATCTTAATTAATTAATCTCTCAATTTTTTTAGTCGCTTGACAGAACTAGTTACTGCACCTTACCAACCGGGATGTCGGTCAGCTGGGGTCCCTGTGTCTATGCTGTCGGCAGTAGAAGAACTGCAGGTCTGGATCTGCAAGTTTTTTCATACTTATGCATTAGCTTCAACCCAGAAGTTTGCATGTTGCCTCTGGGATTTCATTTTCTTGTTTCTTTTTTATTTGCTCAGGCATCGTGTTCTGAGTCTCTGAAAAGCGACCAGACGCCGTCTGTTTTGTGACAGATGGTAAATAAATAAAACTGAATTGAATTGAATTTATTCTGCTCAAAAATGCCAGATGTATCTTTGGATTAAACCCAGTTTGATGCAGTGTTTGTTGTTCATCTGAAACACGCAGGCGTAGCAGCCCTCAAACACCTTCAAACACCACTGTCACAGTTGTTGGTTCCCAACATTTTTCTGTGGAGGTGCAGGAATGCAGCGTTTCTGTCTGCAGCTCACCGTGAGTCCCGTTTGATCCAGACTGTCCACAGAAAGGAAAACAAATCTCACTCACCACCTGCTTCCCTCGCAGCTGCTGAGACGCACACCAGAACAGGTCGCTAGCAGGTCACCGGCAGGTCACCAGCACTCGTGTTTGAACAAGCTACGAAGGAATAAGCGGAGAGGAGGAACTCCCGAATGACGTCCGTTAATGAGCTATGATAAAAAACTTAAATTAAAAATGTGGGAGTTTGATTACAGGGACATGTTGATGCAACAGGAGGCCGCGACCTTCATCTGAGAGCAGCTGCAAAATCAAATGACAATACCTGGAGGATGTGAGGAGGTCCGATGGAGACGAGTCCAGAAAACAACTTTAATCACTGGTGGGATTTTAACACAAAATTCATTAGGAGGTAAAATAACACGACCACCCTTCCTCATGTTTCATGATTAGCAGCATTATTTCTGACGCAAACGTCAGACAACATGTTTAAAATGCTGTTTCCACCCATCCACATGTAGAAACATCTGCTTCTCCCAGAGTTCACGCACTAATGGTTAGCTCGTGGCTAACTTCGTTGAGGTTTAATGGTGACATTTTTTGGAGATGAGTTTCATATTTTGTTCGAATGTAAAAATGTAAATATAATGAATCTCAGACAAAAATATTTAACAAAGTATTATATAAACCGACCATCTATGTTTAAATTGATTTTGTTACTTCAATCTAATAAACTAAATGTTATTTATAAATTAGGCACCTTTTTGAAGAATGTCCTTCCTCTGTTTAAATTATATTTATTTTGCCAAATTGAGTATTTTAGTTAAACATGTACAGCCCACCACTTGCTATAAATGTATAAATGTACAAATGTTTGTGTACTTGTGCTCCATACCATGTGATCATGGTCGTGAGTTAAAATAAATGATGATGATGATGATGATGATGATGATGATGATGATGATGATGATGATGATGATGATGACATTTAGCAGACAATTTTCTCCAAAGTGAGTGAAGCACATGGACATCATGGTGCAGGTAGGAAATGGAGTAGGCGTGGATGCAGAGAGGGATGGTTCTGCTCCTGGAGCAGCTGCTAACTTGTTCCACCACTGAAGAACCACATATAAGAACCGTCCAGACTGAGATCTCTGTGAGACATGCTCATTTTCTGATGAGGACAACGTCCAGGAAGCGGTCTCAGCCTTTATGAGTGAGCTTACCTGAGCAGGCCTGGATGCTGAAAGCAGTTTGTAGATGATTGTCAGACTTGCATCTGATTGGACCAGCTACAGCTAGCCCATGAAGATCAAAGAACGTAGCCGTGACGTGATCTTCTGATTGAAGACCAGATGCACCACCACATGCTGCACCTTGTAGAGGTTTTACTGTAACAAGTTGGAAGTCCAGGAAGGAGGAGGTCGCAGTAGTCAGGGTGGGATTTGACCACAACCTGGAACAGGAGTTTAGTTGCATACTGAGGCAGGTCTGAGCAAAGCAGTGCTGCTGAAGGACGACCGCTGCATCTAACTTGCTCTGAGCTCAGCGTCGTCCCCTGATCCTGGAAGGAAGATGACCAACAACTGAACGGCCCTGTTCTGTAAGGTCTTTATTCACAAGCTCCAGGCAGCGGATCTGGACCCTGGTGGTTGGTAGAGATACTTCAGGTCTAGATCCGGTCCCCGGCGGTCGGTAGAGGGACCACAGGTTTTCCCTGTTTTTCATTGGCTTTGACTCACTTTCCTTCCATCAAAGGCTTCAGGGCTGTGAGTGTTCATTTTTCACAGGAACTTCGATGGGTTCAGAACTCGATAATATTTTCAGGTCTGTACATCAAGATATCCATACATCTTGTAAATGAACGGTTCTGCTTCCCTCGTGAGTGTGCAGTAAAAGAAAGCCGAATGCCTCGCTGCTGACACCAAGGTTATCATATTTTTGCCAGAAGCTATAGTCTTCATAGCTAAAATCCAATGTCAGCTGTCATGGTTGGTGACGACTGTCCGCCTGCAAGGATGTAAACACTAAAAGTCCTCAGACGGAAGGAACCAGACAACAAACCCATCAAAGGTTTGAAATACATCAGAAATACAAATACGATTTGATCACCATGAAATGTTGAAGACCTCATCACTCTGCTGTTTAAAACCACATCATGAACACTTGAGGCTTAAAACGGAGCTTATATAAGGATCTGGTTTAATATGATACCAGCTCTCTTTTCCAACTAACATCCTTATTTTAATGCATCTGTGTCAGTTTCATTAACACGTTAAGAGAAAAGCCAGCCTGGAGTGGAGTCCTCATCCAACATCGGATATGAAGAATCGGAAGAGCAAAGCCAAACTGACGCGGTCACATTTCATCATCCCACAGAGGACGCGTCAAACGGACACTGACGTCTTCTGTCTCATGCGTGGGGTCATTCAGCTCTGCAACTGAAGTCATCAACTTTATTTATTCCTTCGTTGGATTAATATGGTCCGTCTGACCTTAAACAAGCTGCTTCATCAGTGCTGCAGGACGTGGTTTTATTACCGCGGGACTGCATCGTTAAAGGCTGACAGTCATTTTGATTTCGGCAGGAGCAGCAACAAGACCAGAAGCATTTCTGTGGATATCAGTTGAAGGATATGTGATCTTACCATGTTTTTCAGAAGGGCCAACAAGGCCATATCCCAGGAACGGCTTTATGGATTTGGGTGATTGGAACCTCTGTGGAAAACTGACGGACAGGTCACAACTCCACATCTCTTAAGCTATTTTCTTGTCAGAGCAATGACACAATTGTGTTTCCAAGGATGGCGACTCGTTACGCCTGCTCACGTACATTTGTGCTGCTCACAGGAAAAGTCTGAGAGATTTGGAGAAAAAGGGATTCTGAAGGGTCCCAGAAACTTGCTGTGGAGTCTGGATTCAGAGCTGGAGCTAGAAAGTCAACTTGTGTTTCTGCCATTCACCTGCAAGCTGAACATTCTGAATGAACAGATTTGTGGATGGATCAGAACTCACAGCACAGAACAGGCGGTGACAGGGCGTAAATCATATCAAACACCAGTGTTTTTTAGCATGTAGTGGCTTTTCTGAGGAGAAAAGTTGTCGTGCCAGTGCTTGAAAAGAAAAACGGTCTTAATCCCTGAAGTTTCTAAGCAAAAAAACTGTCTTAATCCCAGAAGTTTCTCAGCAGGTAGGGGGTGGAGTCACACACGCAATTTGCTGCTTATACATGATCTTATTTTCAGACCTTACTGACTCCAAACTCAGTGACAGTTCTTGGACACTAACACTCACAATAGTTCCATTATTTATTCACTGCCATTCATAGCTGGTGATGGTAAACTACATGAGTAGCCACAGCTGCCCTGGGGAAGACTGATGGAAACGTGGCAGCCAATCTACACCAACAGCCTCTCCGCCCCCCACCCATTCACTCATAGACACATTGACTCACTGGAGGCAAGGAGGGTGAAGTGTCTTGCCCAACAACACAACAACAGATGACTAGGGGGAGTGGGGTCCGAACCACCAATCCTCGGATCATTGGATGATCCGCTCTACCATCTGAGCCACTGCCGCCCCAAGAACAGAATGTTGCAGCAAGCGCGTGGAGGGGTCTGGTGTGATGGTGTCATAATTACAGCTCTAGGTGGACTCCCTTAGAGATGGTGGGGAGAAGAAACTTGAAGCAAGGTCATTGCATCTGGGTCAGTCACTGTGACAACCGCTCCCCTTCTGTTGGTGGCACTGTGGGTTGTTACTAACTTTCTATTTTCCTGTTCCACAGCCAAGGAGAATAAGCCACACCTGATTTCACTCCCACAGTTTACACTCCCTAATAGCCTGGGCTATAAAAGAGGCCAGAGAAAGCAGTTCTGGTTCTCTCTCCTCTCTTGGTTTGGTTATGTTTTGGGTTCAGTTAGAGTTATTTTACTTTACATTTACACTTTACATTCCAACACTCCATCATGCCCATACACTCACTACATGACTGATATTACTGATGAACATATTTCACTTTGCTTTTGCATATAATTTAGTTGGGTTAAATACATTTTGTTTCTTTAATTAATCAATATCTGTGTGGTCTCCTTACCTTTGTATGGATGCTGAATGGTGTCCATGACAAAATGGGGGCTTGTCCAATTTGAATAGACTAGTTTAATGCCTTAGTTTAATTTATATTTATAAATAATTAATTAATGGTTTAATTGCTTAGTTTGTAGTGTTGGCAATTGGTTTTGGGACTTGGCCTCGGACCAAGACAAACATGGACTGGAGACAACAATACTGGACCATTGTTGCAATATGTATTTAGTAAGGCTGGGACTTTAGCGCATTCATTTTGATTAATTAATTACAGAAAAAATAGTGCGCTAGAAAAAATAGCGCATTTTAATCGCATTCGTTTTTTCCACTCGGAACGTTTCTCCCGGGACGACTTTCACACAGATGGCGAACCAACCAGACCCTTGAGAGAGAGGCTGCGTCCGAAATCGCATACTTCCACCCTAATGATATTTACTGCTATTTACTGCTATTTAATCAAAAGTGTGCCGAACTTAAGTATACTTTTTAGTATATACTTTTTAGTATGGCATTTCAGACGCACCGAGAGAGTTATGACACTTACGTCGACTCCCATTGTAAGCTCCTCGGCGAGATCAAAGCGTTTCACAACTCTCTCTCTCAAGGGTTCTGCAACCAACGTGCATTAATGTTACAGCGAAGTGCGGCCGTCGTCATAACAAGCTAAGTTGTTATCACACACGTTAAAGATGAATGAAGTCGCAGATGAAAAGGGTCTCGTTGGTCCCATGGATGGGAAAATTTGTTTTAAAAAACGGATGGATGGAAGCGTGCTCTGTTTTCTAATGTGTTTCGATGTTCTGGAATGTACTTCAAACAGTTGAAAGTATTTTGTTATATTTAAGTGTTGTTTACAGAAGGTCCTTAACTATAGGCTACCTGTCTCATTCAATGTGCATACTGCATATAATTAATTTACTGCACTTTATAGCAAATTGCATTGATTTGTTCTTGGTGAAGCACCACCTTGATAAAAATAAACTGTTTCATAAATTGAACATGTGTTTTCACTAGTCAATCATTCACTCGTATACAAAAATCCATTTGAAACAAACAAAAAAAGGAAATCTCATTGTTCTCATGTCTAAAATTGATATGCGATCAAATTGCGATTAATTGCGATTAGTTCATTACAAAGCCTGTAATTGATTCGATTATTTTTTTTAATCGAGTCCCAGCCGTAGTATTTAGATATATCACACAGGGCCACTGACCGAATTGGGGCCCTAAGCAAAATGTTATTTGGAGCACCCCCGCCCCACCCCTTCACACCTTTCACCATCCCAAATGTATCATAGGTGCAAAATGACAGTATGACAACATGGCACTTCACAACCTATCAATAATAACAAAAGTACAGCATGTATAGATACAGTAGTTTGACTCTATGAGTCAAATAAAATTAAAAAATTCAACCTGAAATAAATAAACAAATTTGAGTCACAGATGGCAATCAATTACTCATCAAAAGAAAGTTACTTCCACCACCTCTGAAATCAGAGCTAAATGTGCACATGTGCCTTTCACAGGTGCACACCTCTCTATGTTCTGGATGCCAAGTCATCAATGAGGTTGAACACTTCTAAACAACATAAATTGATATAAAAGTATAGCCAATGTTTTATATATTGGCTAAAATGTGTAGCTTATATACGACAGACTGGTCGTTTTTACCACTCTTTTTCAACAGAGGTGAATGCATAGGGCGTTAACAAGGCATTCAGGGGCCGCTCGGTGGCGCAGTGGGTTAAGCAGCGGCTCATATACTGAGGCTACAGTCCTCCTGCAGCGGTCGCAGGTTCGAATCCCGGCCTGCGCACCTTTGCTGCATGTCATCCTCGATCTCTCTCTCTACCCCTTTCATATCTGCAGCTTCAATAAAGGGCCACTAGAGCCCAAAAAACCCAAAAAAACAAGGCATTCAGGCATTCAATAAATGTTCATCAAAACATAATCCTCCAGTCTAGACAGAGATTCCTAGATTGTATGCTGAGAGGGGATGGATGGATGGATGGTTGGATGATGGATGGTGGTTGGATGGTGGATTGATGGAACATGTTCAGGTGTAGCAGGGTTGGTCTGTGCAGCATTAACCTCAGTCAGCTTCTTCTCCAAATGAAAACAGAGACATCTAGTGGTGAAACACGATATAGACTCAGTCAGGAGTTCAGGAGAATGAGCTCATATTGCTCTGTGTGGTCACGATGGCAACAAGGATCAAGTTGTGCTCCTAGAATGTATTTGCTGTTCATTCGTGGATTAAACATTCGAAAAGCTGTAATTCATAAAGTTATCAGAGACAAAAAGATATTTGTCTAACATCATGTTTATCTAAACTTATCTGCAGCCAAGAACCTTGTTTTGGCCAAAAACATAAAACATGTAACGGCCGGCAGATAACCCAAATGCAGCACACAGAGCACACAGTGGTAGTTTGTCTGGTTCACTTTATTTCCCAACAGGAGCGAAGAGGAAACAGGAATGCAGGACAACGATCAGGCAGTAATCAGTGTCAGGTTCGGAAGACAAGGTCGGGCACCGGAGAACAGAAGACAAGGCAGAGTCCAGAAACAGGCAGGGTCGGCAACGGAAAGTCAGAATAGAGAACGCTGGAAAGTCTTGCACCTAAGATGTCAAAGAAACAATTTGGCGTGAGCGTGGAGGAGAGGGGAGCTTTTAAAGGGGACCTATTATGACATATATTATGACATACGAATACCTATTTTAAACAGGCCTTGAATGTCTTAAAAACAAGCTTTTGATTTTTTTTGCTAAATAAATTAGAAATTCAGCCTCTGAGCCATGTCTTTAGCATCCCAGTCTCCAACCTCATTATCTATGCGGGATTCTGAGTGGGCGGGGAGGCTATGATAATGAGGCACTGTGCTGATTGGCTGCCTGAATGACGCGATACACCGCTACGAAAAAAGAGCGGAAGCTCCGGCCGGCGGAGTTAGTTGTGGGCGTGCACGCATCGGAGGCCAACCTATGTAAATCACATTTTCGTTACGTAACGAAAGGGAGCAGAATCTGAATGGTTTGTAGAAGCCACATCACACTGGATGGCTCATCCGGGCAGGCTGTACAGACACTGCAGAATTTAGTTGCTTTCCTCCTTCTCTGAGTTGGCAGGCTGAGGGGAGACCACTTTATATATGTTAAAGCAAGAGAAAACGTGTTTTTCATAATAGGTCCCCTTTAAGCTGGCTTGATTGACGATGAGCTGCAGCTGGGCGGCCAGGTGAATGAAGGTGGGTGTGGCTGGCAGATGAGGTGAGCAGGAGAGAGGGGAGTGGAAAACCACTGAAGGCAGGTCTGTGTGGAGGGCTGACCGTGACAGAAACCCCCCCACAAGGGACGTCCCAAAAGGCAACACCAAGCCGGCGGGAGGAGGGGGCCAGGACGAGGGCCTAAAACTCCTCAGAACCAGACCAGTCCATCACCTCAGCCGGGTGGGCGGAGGAGGTCAGGGGGAGGGAACTCTCGTTGTCCGAGGACTCGTCCTCGGAGGAGGAAGAGACCACCTCCGAGACGACAGGCATGGAAGCGACCGATGGCCCGGACGGGTAGCCCTAGCAAAGGAGGTTGACATGGAGGGTTGGTCAGGGTGTTCCCGATGGAAATCTGTGATGAGACGAGGGCCGAGGATGTGACCTGCAGGGACCCATGACCTCTCCTCCGGACCATAGCCTTTCCAGTCGACGAGGTAGTGGAGGCCCCGGCCACGATGGCGGGAGCGCAACGGGTGATGAACAGAGTATGCCGGTCCCCCATCGATGAGGCGAGGAGGCGGTGGAGGAGGAGTGGGGGGAACTAGTGGGTTCCCCAAAACTGGCTTGACCCGAGAGACATGGAAGGTGGGGTGGATGCGCATGGACCGGAGGAGTTGAAGTCTCACTGCGGCGGGGTTAATGACCTTCAGAATGGGGAAAAGGCCAATGAACCTGGGAGCTGGGCGGGCAAGTGAATGAAGGTGGGCGTGGCTGTCAGATGAGGTGAGCAGGAGAGAGGGGAGTGGAAAACCACTGATGGCAGGTCTGTGCGGAGGGCTGACCATGACAAAACAGCCCAGTGAAGCTCACTGGGAAATGATTTAAACTCATGCTGGTTTTCTTTGTCCTATATAACTGTAAACAAGATTGCATCTGATGGTAACCATCATTACTGGTTGATCTGACAAAACAAACCGGTGCAAAAGTTTTAGCCATTTAATCATTTTATGTTTAAGACCATAATAAAACTAATCTCATTTTAGATGTTTGCAACTTCAGGTGAACAACAATGAATAACATCACAACATTTTGAGGTCCCTACACTCGCTCCCTGTACCTCAGAGAATAGACCTTGAAAATACTTCTGTTAGTTTATAAATCACTGAATGGTTTAGGACCAAAAACATCAGAGACTTGTTGCTGCCATCGCATCCGTCCAGACCTCTCAGGCCTGCTCTGTGTCCCAAGAACCAGAACATGGAGAAGCAGCATTCAGCTTTTATGCTCCACAGATCTGGAACAAACTGGCAGAAACCTGCAGGAATGCTAAAGCCCTCAGTTCCTTTAAATCCAGGTTAAAACTCATTTGTTTTCAGCTGCCTTTGACTGAATTATTTGAACGATCTGAATTTAGATTTAAACAATGTTCATTTTAGTACTCAATTGTAACTCTAGTTTTTTATTCTGCCATTGCTCTGTAACTTTTTTCTCCTCCTCACTCTTCATATATTCATCATGTAAAGAACCTTGAATTGCCTTGTTGCTGAAATGTGCTGTATGAATAAACTTGCCCCGCCGTAACTATTTTTTTTGCTTAAGACCGTATAGCTAGTACCAAGTACCCCTATGATTCCGCAGCTTGTAGATCCACCATCAGCAGTCAGGTTCAATCAGGTTCAGGTTCTGACTCTCCAAAACCTTTATTTCTTTAATTTTACACCTATTCTGATGAAGTGGCTGTAGCTGCTAAACAACCTTAGACCATAATGATGTGTTTCTGCTCGTTTTCCGAATCCAAATAGTTTGGAAATTGTTTTATACGCCCTTTCCAGATTTATGTTTTGCAATGGTTGATTCTCTGGACTATTGCTGATGCCTTTCCCTGTTGGTATTGTGTTAACAGACACCTGAACATGAAACAGCTTTTCTAGAGGTCTGAACACCTGCTACTGATCAATTCATCAATGATGAAGATAAGTTCATCAACGATGATGGTCAGCTCGTCAATGATGATGATCAGTTCATCATTGATGATGATTGGCTCACTAACCTTTTAAATCTTATGGAAGTAGTGAGATACTCCGGATTCGGTGTCATGTTTGTTGAATTGATGATGATGATAAACAAAAAAATGTAGGTTTCTGTTTGTCGAAGCTTTTTCCTTAAACTGAGGCCCACTGCAATCAGAGGATTTTTATTATGTTTTTAAACAAGAAATCACTAAATTAGAAGAACAAGTACTTACTTTTTTTAAGCTGTCAGCGTAACTGCTTATCATAGAAAACTGAGAGAAATGTGAATGGAAGCACAGCTGGCTGGATCGATGGCAGTCCACCCATACACAGACACACACACACACACACACACAGACACACACACACACACACACACACACACACACACACACACACACACACACACACACACACACACACACACACACACACACACACACACACACACACACACACACACACACACACACACACATGCCCCACAGTCACATCCAGACAGCAGATACTTGTCACTGAATGAATTGATCTGTGTTCAGTTGCAGCCTTTTGCTCCACAGAGAACAGAAGTGAACTCTTCCTGCAGAAACTCTGGTTGATTCTTCTTTGATCCCCTCAGCTTCATCGTCACACCAGGTAAGAACAAATCATAAAAAACAGCTTTTACACATTTCATTAGGAAAGAATCTGCCAGTTGGAGTTTCACATCTGGAAGCACATGTTCATCCAGATTTGATCTGGATCTTCTGACAGGGACCCTGAATGTGGAGATGCTTTGAAGCAGAGCCGCCTGGGAGATTTGCGAGGCCCTGTGCGAAATGGCTGGGTTTTTCGGGTCGTATCGGGTGTCTATATGCGCAATTTTAACTCTCCAATTAGCAAAATACTGGATACCTTCCCCCGCCTCATCATCATTTGGCTTTGCCATGACGCGGGGCCCCACGGCTGCTTGAGACCCGGTCGGATCTGTGATTTTTGTAACAAATTTATCAAACAAGCCTTTCAGAGAGGCATTAAACTCTTCCATTTTCTTTATTTTTTTTTAATTTTGTTCATTCCCAGATGGAAATTTCCTGATTCTGTCTAGTTCTCTCAACATTGTGTGACAGTTTGTTCCAACTCCACCCGTCTGGATCAGAGCAGCTTGTGTCTGCGCTTGGTCTGACGCAGTTGTATTGAACAACAGACACGCGCATCATTGCACATATATTTATTGATATGCACAGACTAGTACACATTTAGGTCTGTAATGGAACGTGACTGTTGATATTTATAAGGGAAAAAACAAAAAAAAAAAAAAAAAAATTGAAAAAAAAAAAAAAAAAAAACGGCCCATAGCGCGAGGCCCCTTTGGGCGTGAGGCCCCGTGCGGTCGCACGGTTCGCACACCCCTGCTTTGAAGTTTGGACCTTCATCAGAACTGCAGAAAGCAGACATGTTTGCTGCAACTGTTGTAGGGTTGTGAAGTAAAATTGACGTTTGTGCCTCTTTTGCTGAGTTTGGATTCTTGAAAATGTCCAAGCTGAATGTGGTGTACAAAAGTGTAAACTAAAAAAGGCTTTTCAAACCTCACAGATGCATATTTTATTTTCAATAGAACATAAAACATTTGACCTTTTCATGAATATTGAGTGCTAATTTAGAATTAAATGGCAGTAAAATAAAATATTGATGAGGAATAAAAACACCTGCAACTGGTCAGAGGCATCCAATCATCCATCCATCCATCCATCCATCCATCCATCCATCCATCCATCCATCCATCCATCCATCCATCCATCCATCCATCCATCCATTTTCTTACGCTTATCCGTTCCCGGGTCGCGGGGGCAGCAGTCTCAGCAGAGATGCCCAGACTTCCTTCAACCCAGACACTTCCTCCAGCTCTTTCGGGGGGAGTCTGAGGCGTTCCCAGGCCAGCCGAGAGAAAAAGTCTCTCCAGCGTGTCCTGGGTCTTCCCCGGGGTAAGCCACCTCAGCTGACTCCTCTCAATGTGACGGAGCAGCGGTTCGAGTCTGAGCTCCTCCCGAGTGACTGAGCTTCTCACCCTATCTCTAAGGGAGCGTCCAGCCACCCTGCGGAAGAAATATATCTCGGCCGCTTGTATCCGCGATCTTATCCTTTCGGTCATTGTCCAAAGTTCATGGTGAGGGTAGGTGTGTAGATTGACCTGTAAATCGAGAGCTTCGCCTTTTCGATAACTTTATTTGATTTGATTTGATTTGTTTTGATTTAATTCAGCTAGCAGTATAAGCCAGGGCTCCAGTGAAAAAAGAGCAGAATTTTACAGTTATCAATAAAAAACATACAATTACATACAATTTTAAAACATACAATTTCAAAGTTAAAAATATTTAATTTAAGGGCAACCATGCAATGTTCATTAGCAGTCATGCTGTGTCTTTGCTATATAAATAGTGTCTAAATTAAACAGTCTAACTGCAGAATGCAGGACTGAGTTTTTCAGCCTGTTGGTCTTGGCTGCGGACGCTGCACCGATCCGTCTGTCAATCTCAAGCTCCATCTTTCCTTGCTCGTTAACAAGAACCCGAGATACTTGAACTCCTCCACCTGAGGCAGGACTTCTCAACCCACCGGAGAAGGCACACCACCCTTTCCCGGTGGAGTACAATGGCCTTGGTTTTGGAGGTGCTGATTCTCATCCCTGCCGCGTCGCACTCGGCCTCAAACCGCCTCAGCACATGCTGAAGGTCCCGGTCCGATGAAGCCAACAGGACAACGTCATACGCAAAAAGCAGAGATGAAATCCTGTGGTTCCCAAACCGGATCCCCTCCGGCCCCTGGCTGCGCCTAGAAATCCTGTCCATAAAAATTATGAACAGCACCATTGACAAATGGCAGCCCTGCCAAAGTCCAACCTGCCCCGGGAACAATTTTGACTTACTGCCGGCAATACGAACCAGACTCCTGCTCCGATCATACAGAGACCGGACAGCCCTTAATAGAGGGCCCCGGACTCCATACTCACTCAGCACCCCCCACAGAATGGCATGAGGGACACGGTCAAATGCCTTCTCCAGATCCACAAAGCACATGTAGACTGGTTGGGCAAATTCCCCTCAAGCACCCTGCGGAGGGTGTAGAGCTGGTCCAGTGTTCCACGACCGGGACGAAAACCGCATTGTTCCTCTTGAATCTGAGGTTGCCCTGGAATGGCAACCAAGATGAACGACCTTGGCCCCCTGAGCAAGGCCTTGTCCCTAATTGCTCCATGGCATGTGTGTCTCAGATGTAAGTCGCTTTGGATAAAAGCGTTTGCTAAATGACATTAGTAGTAGTAGTAGGTTCAAATATTGGCTGTATTCTCCTCTCCAAGACCCTGGCATAGACTTTCCCAGTAAGGTTGAGAAGTGTAATCCCCCTATAGTTGGAACACATTCTCCCTCTTTTTAAAAAGAGGGACCACCACCCCGGTTTGCCACTCCAGCGGCACTTCTTCCATGCAATGTCGCAGAGGCATGTCAACCAAGACAGCCCTACGACATCCAGTCGTAGGGTCAGAGGCATGATGGGACATAAAACGATCATCTTAGAAGATGTGTTTCAATGATTTTATTACACAAACGACTTAAATGGGCATTACACCGTACAGAATATAACGAGGTGTGAGTGAACGGGGATATCTCATCGTAGTCACGGAAACGAGTGCTGCAGATGAGAACCAACGCGATTGTGGAGAACTTCCAGAAATTATCGTCTAAGAACGACTATGTCTATGACTATGTCTTTCCTGATGGTAGTTTACTTCCTGTGGAATGATACTTTAGTCATTATTTTCAGGCCCCTCAAATGAACAGTTGGAGAAACGATCAGCTGAAGTAATGAATGCATGCAGCAGCTTTCTACACACACCGTTTATTCAGGTCTAAATATAGAAATATTGTGCTTCAAAGTCACTTATTTTTCTCATTTTATTCATCATCTGAATAATAAGTCTTATAACTTATTTTTTTGTGATCAACTATTTTTTATTATTGTGTTGATGCATACAATTAAATCGAACAATTATGCATGCAATTGTATGGCAAAAACCTTTAAATCACCCAACCCCCCACCCACCCTGTAGCGATCCAACAAGACAACAATAACACAACAACAGGACAAAACGAGCAAGACAAGAAAACAAACAAACAAAGAAATGTCGATAAATGTTCAGTCAATGTTCAGTTCTTTCAGTTTTTCAATGGCATGTGTCCATATTTTTAATGTCCTCTGTCCCGCACCATGAATTCTTGCCACTGAACGTTCCATATGTAAAATGTCCATAAACAGATTAAACCAGTGACATGTTGGTAGATCGTCAGAATCAGAATCAGAAAAGGGTTTATTGCCAAGTTTTCACACAAGGAATTTGTTATGGTGATTGGTGCAACACAATACAATTATAAAAGCAATATCGTGTGGTGGTTTCCATCGAAGAGCAAGCATTTTTTTAGCGGCTGTTAATCCTGCCAGGTACACAACTTTTTCTTTGTAATGTAAATTTAACTGAGAGTCATCATTAATCAGGAGCTCTCTGGGAGAACATGGGATTGCCTTTCCAGTGACGTTGGATATATATATACTGACTTTTTGCCAGAATGATAATACAGGCGGGCATTGCCAAAACATGTGAAGGAATAATCCTGTGTTATTACTTGAACAAAAACTGTAAAGAGGAGAATTGTTTTTTTTTTTCATTGCATGTTGTTTTTTTGGTGTTAAATAAGCTCTATGCAGAAAGTTAAAATGAATAAACTGGTGATTAGGATTTTTTTAGGTAAATTTTAAGTTGGTGAAAATGTGTTTCCAGGGTAATTCATCACAGATTAGATCAGTCTGCCAACATGACTGAAAAGTAAGGTTTTTATATTTCAACTTGAGAAGTAATTCATACAATGATGAAGCTAAGCCTCTGGATTTATTGGCCTTGACAATAACCAAGTGGAAAGGCAGTGAGTCCAGTTTTCTGTCCCAGGGTACTCCATACGCTTTCATCAAGGATCTCAGTCTCAGATAAAAGAAGAAAGTACCAGGTAGATTATATTGCTGTTTGATGTCAAGAAATATACCCAGTCCTTCATCTCCATAAAGATCTTTTAAAGTATGGACTCCTCTGTCGAAGGAGGAAAGACAAATGGACGAGAGTCAGAAAGCAGAGAATGATTATGAAAAATCGGAGATTCCAAGTGCCATTTTTGTGTTGTTTTTGTGATCTTCTGTGCTTCTGTGCCAACTCAGTAAGAGGTGAGAAATTATAGGGCCGAACTGTAATTTTGCATGTTTGTGAGTAATTCCTGAATAGACTCATCCTGAAGTCTATAAGGGTAGACTAAATGTTCTTCTATGGGCCTCCAAGACACCTGTATGTGTGGGTCAAACCAAACAGAAAGAGGTCTTAAAATAAAAGCTAATGCATAAAGTTTGAAGTTAGGAAGCGATAGACCTACTGCAGTTTTGTCACGCTGGAGAGTGGCTAGTTTTACTCATGCATTGCTTCCCTTTCCAAATGAATTTTGAGATACTGGAGTGGATATTTTCCCAGTACTTTTGTGGAGGAGGTAGGGGAATCATGGAAGAAAGAAAGTTCATGCGAGGCAAAATGTCCATCTTAATAATAGAGACACATGCTTGGAGTGAGAGTGGGGAGTTAGACCATCTACGTAAATCTGCTTCTACTTTCTTAAAGGTATTAGTAAAATTAGAGAGTGTAATTGAATGAAGGTAAGGATGAATTTCAATCCTGAGATATGTAAATGATTCCTTAATTGGGATATTAAAGGAAGACAGGTGGTTTCCATTCTCTGAGTTTAGTGGCATCAGAGCAGACTTAGACCAGTTTATATTGTATCCAGAAAGGTTCCCAAATGTATTAAGTGTTAAGATATGTGGGAGTGAGTCAGAGGTCCTACTAGTATACAGCAAAAGGTCGTCTGCAAATGCTGACACCTTGTGGTGACGGTTACATACTGAGATTGGATGAGTATTTGAGGACTGACAGATGGCTTGGATCAGGGGTTCCAGTGACATGATGAATAATTTGGGAGAAAGGGGGCAACCCTGGTGTGTGGATTGCTGTATAAGGAACTGAGGAGAGCAAAGGTGACCGGTGAAGACCATGGCAGAAGGATTAGCGTACAGAGTTTTTATCATACTGATAAAATTAGAGCCAAGTCCCATATGCATAAGTCTTATAACTTCTAACTTCAATCCATCTTCTATAGGGGTGGGTATTGGGAAGGACCTCACGATACGATACGCATCACGATACTTGAACCACGATATGATACACATTGCGATATCCCGATTATGCGATATCCCGATTATTATATTCTACATAGTTCACCGAAAAATTTAAAAATGCATTACACATCTTAAAATCCAAGTTGTATATATGTACATCAGATGATAGTGATGGATCTTAAAATCCGAGTTGCACGTTCATCAGATTATAGTGACAATTCATGGCACAAACTGAGTCAAAACAATGTTTTATTATAACTATACAAGCTAAAGTTACAACATATTTGTATATGTTTTTCATATTATTTACATCATATGAAATTAACATTAAATTTAGTATGAGGTTGCTTTAATTATGTGGCAAATGATAATAAACACAGAAAGATGGGTACTAAAACCAAGGACAGGCACAGTGGTCAGTCAGTATAGATATAAATCCATAAATAAATAAACCTCTGTCCATTATTTTTCATTTTTTAAGGACAGGCAATTGTGTTATATAAAAAATAAATTATAAAATGAAATAAAACCTGAGCTCAGTGCAGGGCCCTCCCAGGGTTGGTAGAGAGTGGCAATGCCCAGGACTGTCACTTAGGTAGGAGCACTGGGTGATATAATGGGAGAAAAATCGGGGATAAAAAATATAAAAAAAAAAAAAAAATCGATATTCAAATTTTGAATATCGATATTGAATCGGCTGGAAAAGTATCGCGATATATTGCCATATCGATATTTTTGCCCACCCCTAATCTTCTATATGCGTGTAACCCTGTACAGGGTCACAGGGGTCTGATGGAGCCTGTCCCAGCTCATCACAGGTGAAAGGCAGAGGTTCACCGGGATGGCTGGCCAGTCTATCACAGGGCACCCACACTTCACTAAGTTGAAAAGGTCCAGCGCTGTTCTGCGTGCCTGCATGTCCATTAGCGTACGTGCATGGCTGCACCCATGACTGTCCTTCACAGTCACTGATCAGGTCTCAGGAACCAGTAAGTAATCACAAATGACATGTATTGATCAGCCTAGAAACCCCCGACAGATTGATGTTAGAGAGAGGAGCCTGTGTCATGAGTGGGCGGGAACCCCCAGTTGACCAGATCAGTGTAAATGGATCTACCATCTATCTGGGGGCAGAAGCTAAGGGATGCGGGCTGGTTGGCCTCTCCTCTGCTCAAAATGGATGATTGAGTTTGACGTGAATTTCTTTGCAGACAGGATGGACCCAAGATATTTCATATTCTTTTTTGTTTTCTCTAAGTTAAATTTCGGGTTAGATATTCTATCAATCCCCTTGGGGAAATTTGAGGCCCTGCTTTAAACCCATCACTATGAGCAGTGGGCTGCATTGTACTGGAACCCGGGTCCCCCAGGCCCACGTCCACCTCTGTAACCACTTGTGTATATATATATATATATATATATATATATATATATATATATATATATTATATATATATTTGTGTTTTTGTTCATATGCATCCATTTTAATTCTATCATGCAACACTCACCCTGCAAGTAATTTTAGAGTTGTAAACTCACACCCACATACACAGTGCACCCCAAGAGTATATATATTTAACAAATCAAACTAATTTAGCAATAAAAACAAAACTTAAAACATCTTGAGTTTCTAATTGCAAAGAAATACAAGTAAAAGTAAATGCAAGAAATGTGAGGGAAAAACATAAATAAATAGATAAATAAAGGGTGGTAACTGATGGGTTATAATGCAAATAAATGCTAAAGTGCAGAAGATGTCAAATAGTAAATAATGTATTATTTTTTTTATTCTATTTTCTAAATACTGATTTAATAAAAATTGCAGTAGCTTTGTTCTTCCTGCTCCATCTGCACGTTGGTATTTTCTTTTCTTTGCGATGTTTGTAACTTTCAGAACACTCTTGTCCTTCAGAAGCAGGTCTCTACAGGTCTTAGGGGTTTGGTATCTGAAGAAAATGATTACAGTCCCATACTTTTTTACACATTCAGTCACCTTCAAAGTCAGAATTTGAATGCATTGACGTGAACTTGAAGCCACTGTTTTGTCTGAAATAGTGGTTCCATCAGCAGACCAGTGGTGATTCCTCGTGGTTATTGGTCTTCTGGTGTCAGATTGCTCCTGGAGGGCTTCTGGGCATTGTCCATTGAGTTTTTGTCATCCATTGATGTGTTTATGTTGTGGTGACACATGTAATGCCACGATTCTGTGGGTTGTACAGTCAGTTAACAGGGGGATTCCTGACCACAGAAACCTCCATCGATGGAGGACGAAATCAGGACCGGTTGTAGCTGTGTGTCTGTGGACAAGTTCCCCAAAGCCATCACCTTCCTAAACATGCCTCTGACCACCATCACACGGAAATCCTTTTGGCATTAAAACATTTTCCTTACATATTTATATTTATATATATATTTTTTTACTTATCTTGCACTTTATATAAGGACCAGCACCTGCAATGAAGCACCTGTAATTTCATTGTTCTGAAATATGAACAATGACAATTAAGAATCTTGAATCTTGAATTAACTGAACCCAATATTAACTCCAGGATCCTCCTAAAAAATTGGTGTCACGGCAGCTTAAAAGGTACATAAATATATATAAAACTACAAAAACTATGTACATTTATACACAGTATAAGATTATAAAAGATTTTGGAGAAAAGGGTGACCTTAATATGAAACTATATCAAATCACGTAATTCCTACCAAGGTATGTAAAAAATGCAATTATTAATCAAATAGAATAACAAAAATGGGTGAAAGACCTCAAACCAGAGACCAGTGAAAGATCTCCAACCAGAGACTGGTGAAAGACCTCCAACCAGAGACTGGTGAAAGATCTCCAACCAGAGACCAGTGAAAGACCTCCAACAAGAGACTGGTGAAAGACCTCCAACCAGAGACTGGTCAAAGACCTCCAACCAGAGACTGGTGAAAGATCTCCAACCAGAGACCGGTGAAAGATCTCCAACCAGAGACCGGTGAAAGATCTCCAACCAGAGACCGGTGAAAGATCTCCAACCAGAGACCGGTGAAAGATCTCCAACCAGAGACCGGTGAAAGATCTCCAACCAGAGACCGGTGAAAGACCTCCAACCAGAGACCGGTGAAAGACCTCCAACCAGAGACTGGTGAAAGATCTCCAACCAGAGACCGGTGAAAGATCTCCAACCAGAGATCTGTGAAAGATCTCCAACCAGAGACCGGTGAAAGATCTCCAACCAGAGACCGGTGAAAGATCTCCAACCAGAGACCGGTGAAAGATCTCCAACCAGAGACCGGTGAAAGATCTCCAACCAGAGACCGGTGAAAGACCTCCAACCAGAGACCGGTGAAAGACCTCCAACCAGAGACTGGTGAAAGATCTCCAACCAGAGACCGGTGAAAGATCTCCAACCAGAGATCTGTGAAAGATCTCCAACCAGAGACCGGTGAAAGATCTCCAACCAGAGACCTGTGAAAGATCTCCAACCAGAGATCTGTGAAAGATCTCCAACCAGAGACCGGTGAAAGATCTCCAACCAGAGACCTGTGAAAGATCTCCAAACAGAGACTGGTGAAAGACTTCCAACCAGGTACAAATGAGCTTGTTGCAGCAAGTAGATGACTACACCATCAACTGCCAAATGGGGTTGGGAGTCAAACTTTCCAGATTCAAGAAACTCCCTCCCCTTCT
Organism: Cololabis saira; assembly: GCF_033807715.1. Classification (NCBI taxonomy): domain Eukaryota; kingdom Metazoa; phylum Chordata; class Actinopteri; order Beloniformes; family Belonidae; genus Cololabis; species Cololabis saira. The sequence continues at coordinate 22,550,999 of NC_084597.1, forward strand.
GTCTGAGGTCAGTCAAGACCAGTCTCTCCGGCACCTTTATCATATAAGACGTGAGGGCGACTGGACTCTAATGTTTGAGGTCAGCTGGTATCAATTGTCTGGCACAGGCGCAAGGCAGGACGTCTCCCAGACCACATGCACTTTCTCTTGTCTCAGACTCAGGTTGTGCAAATGTTGTAGGACAGGAGACAGCTGGCTGGTGCAGGTCTTCAGGAACCCAGGACTCATACCATCAGGACCTGCAGCTTTCCTCTTTCAACTTTCTTTGCTATTCCAAGTGAATGTAATACACTCTCATAGTACCTTCTGTTGTTCCTCTGGTTTGTGTCAGGATGGACCATCATGACTGGCAGCGAGGTCGGAGCAGAGGTCACAGACACTGCGATGAAGATGAAGGTGAGGAAAAACTCCACATCATTTACAATGTTCAGATTCAAGCTCTGAAATGTCTTCAGATGTAACTTTGTTTCGGAAAAACTGAGTATTTACAGTTAAACGAAAACTTATAAATGCTTATTTGTTGGAGGGACATGGAAGGGAAAACACTGGTAACTATTATCAGGGCGAGAAAGGTCAAAGAAAAAATAATATAGAAATAAATATGTGAACATACAATTCAATTCAAAATCCGTGTGTGTGAGGAGATTGTGTGTGAGGAGATTAATAGAGACAGAGAGAGTGAGTGTGGGGGGAGAGGATGTTAAGAGTTGAGGAGCTGGATGACTTTGTGGACAAAGGTGGGACTTTTGATGCTAACAGATTAATTTACAAAGATGATTAAAGAAAAACATTTGGTCCTTCAATATTGACGAATCTTTACAAGCACTGACACTGATAAAAATGCCTTGAATGTTTTTACACAAGACACTTAATCTGTCTTTCGACAGACGAGCCATACAAGTTAACCAGAGTCAGTTAACTCTAGCTAACAGTCTGAGTTGTCCAACGATCTAGTGTCTGAGTGTTTCCAGCGATGTAGAGTCTGACGATTGTCCAGCAATGTTAAACAGTGGTCTTCAACCCTGGTCCTCAGGAACCCCTGTCCTGCACGTTTTAGATACAAAGGACTGTGTTATTAACACACTTGTCCAGACCTGGAAGACAAGCTGATGACGACCATTAATTAGAATCAGGTGTGATGATGCAGGGCAACATGTAAAACATGCAGGAGAGGGGGTCCCGAGGACCAGGGTTGGAGACCACTAATGTAGAGTCCGAAGTTGCTACTTAGAAGGAACTGGTTGTGTAAATGGGATTTTGTGAGGATCAAACATTACTGCAGTAACAACATTGACAAGACAGATATGAAAGTTCGATTTATGTCACATTCTTTACATTAGATATGACCGAAGTTCATTTTAGTGGGATTTCTGCATCATTTCTTGACACTTTTTAAAAGCATGCTTGTATTTATTTCAGTCAATCAGTTTTAGATCTCTGTATTCATGTTTGGTTTTTGAAAGAACAATGAGGTTGTTTTAACACTGATGACCTTTGACCTCACTGATCCACCTCCTCTGTGTTCTCCCTGACCTTCAGACCCACAGCCGTTCTACATCGGTGTTCCAGTTTCCCACAGGAGAAAAAGACGCAGACATCACTCCTACACCAGCGACACCGACCGCGAGTCACGACACACACGCTACGATCACCCCGAGCACCACGAACACTCCCACCGAGGATATTACCCTGATAGAGAGGAGCAGTATGATGAAGGCAGCGCAGAGGCTCAGGACCACACTGATCTCACAGGTGAGGAACTGCACCTGATACCAACATGTGCAACATGTGCGACCCCATGTTTAAATTCTACATGCCTACGTCTCAAACATGTTAATTTGTAACCACAATCCCCCGCAGGAAGGTTCCCATCGTCTGCCATAACAGCAAAAAATCTTTATAACCTGAGGAGAAGGATGGGAACATTTGACACAAAACACTGAGAACTCTGTGATACATGTATTTATTCTATTTCACAGTAGTCAGTCAGTCAGTCAGTTAGTGAAATAATCGCTGGCTGCAGCCTGAACCGATGGAGATGCAACGAGCGTCCAAGCTGCAGGTTCAGCCTCAATATCCAGTAATGCGGAGAAAATTCACTTCTAGGAACTTCAATAAAACATTTAAGTACTTTTACTGTGACTAACTAAAATTGTGATTCAGGCTTGCCTCATCTGTGTTTGTATCTGACTGTTTTCAGACTGATATAGAATTTAGAATGGAAAGATTTGGGTTTTTACTTCCAAATGTGTGTTTTTAAATTCAGGATTACAAATACATTTTCCTGAATTTTGCCTTTTTATCAGATCAGTCTTTCCAAATTATTTTTTTCCGCAAATTTGTAAATTTATGAAGTACTAAGTTTTGTGTCCTTTGAAAATTTGTAAAAATCTCTTCCGAATTCTTTTCTTCAAAAACATATTCACAAACTTGGATTATGGATTTTATAGGATTATCTCACACATTTATGACACATACACAAAACACCCTGATTTGGGGTTAGGGTTATTAGTATTATCTTGTAAAACTGTGAGATTATGAATTCATGATGTCAGGATGTTTTTTTCTTGCTCATTTGTCTGAAAGTCCGAAAAGCTGAGTTTAGTGCTTGCAGTTGTCCCCTCCTCCTGCCCTGCAACCTCGGTATTCCTCTAACAGCTCTGATATTCATATTTGCTTCCCAGTTAAGTTGATATTAGTTCTTAATTATCTTATTTATGAGTTTGAATTTGAACTTTAGATTCACTAAATCAGCCAGTTATCTTCATAATCCAGCATCACAGTTTCACAGTTCTGCAGGATTTTAGCTCCCCAGTGGTGTTGGCCCCCCTAAAGCCAGAAACGGTACTGAAATTGAAGTATACACCCCTCCAGCTTTAAGGTTTGCAGGCTTTTTTTAATAACCAAAGCTAATAAGCAGTGTTATTTTTGAAGGAATCCTGAAAACAGACTCTCGAGTTGAAGCCTGTCACAGGCGGAGAGAGCATATGACCTGATGTTTGCTGCTTGGAAGTTAATCCACAACAGGCATGAAGAGGCAGTCATGTAAATGCTGAATACTTGCAGCACGGTCCCCGTTCCTGAGGGGCTAGAACCTCTGAAGCCTGTAAGCTGATTAGAGCTGAGGAACTCCAAGCCGAGCGAGGGAGTACTGTATGTGTGCGTTGTGTGAAGTGATATTTTCTTGCGTGGTTTCCTTCGTGTTTTTTCGTCTCTTCCGGTTTGGATTCAAATGTGTTCAGCGACCAGACCAGACCTGACCCGAACAGTCTGGGGCGCTGAAGCAGGACTGGCACTGCTGTCAGAGTCAGCAGTTAGAAGTTATGTTGATGAAGATGTCGTAGCATCTCTGGAGTGTTTGTGCATGCAGTAAGAGTACTCCAGAAATCTACGGCGTGTGTCTGCCCACTTAAAGCCTCTGGCTCTGTGCTGCTTTGGAGATTTTTGTGGATTTCCACCCAGCTTACAGAAGACCTTACAGAAGACCTTCTCTAACAGATTGAAAACGGCAGCATCAAAACACCAACTCAAACATGCTTAATAGATGTGAAACGGCTGTGGAGTAATCCTGAAGAAGCATCTCAGAGCAGCTGACGGACGGATGACAGAAGGTGTTCAACTGAGTCACTTCTCACAAGTTTTGGTGGAGACGAGAGGTGAGCTGAGGACATCCAAGCTTGACGACAGGACAGGAAGTGGGAGCCCTTCTGTGCTTCTTGGACCACAACAGAAACTGGTGGATCTAATTCTGTCCAGTCAGAGCATCTGGTGAACATGCAGAACCCTGCTTTCTTTTTTTCCTCCATTACTCCCCGGTGGATGTTACCAGGCTGCCAAATAGGTAAAGATGGTATAAATGAAAAAGAGATGACCTGGGAAAAGAAAGTGATGAGCACCTGTGTTCAAGAGTTATTCCTATTCTTTTAATATTGTATTTGTTCATATTAAGATTAAGATAATCTGATGGTAGCTGTTCTGTGGGAGTTAGGAAGATAAAGTCAAAAAGAAAATAATAATTTGGATAATACATTTTTTTTTCTCTTTAATAACATAATCATTTGCATAATACTAAGAACCACCAAGATTCAGCAGCTTGTAGATCTATTTTCAGCAACAGGAACCCTTGGTAGATGTTCTGGACATGAAGACCAAACATGTCCACGTTGGTCTCATGTGTCTAGAGGACATGGTCCCACAAGTCTGCTGGTTTGTTCAGGTGAAGTTTTCTGGACCTCAGTCCTTTTTCCATGTTCTTTTAGACAGGAGAGGGTTTTCTTCTCTGAAAATCTTCCAGACAAACCGTTCTGGTTCAGTCTTCTTCTGATTCTGCTTTCATGGTCTTTAACATCTACCGTCTCAGTAAGGCCTGGAGACTCTGAGATGGAGCTATTGGGTTTTTCCAGTCCTGCATGTTGTAGATGTCTCTTTGTATCAACACACCTGATTTAAATAAACAGTGGTCATCAGCTTGTCATCCAGGTCTGCACAACTCTGTTACAGACACAGTCCTTTGTGTCCTGGTGTATTGAATTGGGGGAACATCTAAAACATGCAGGACGTCAAGCAACCAGGGTTGGGAAACGCTGCTCTAGAAGCAGTAGGGAGGTGTCTAGCGGAACCCAGCTGTTGCTTCTGGTCAGAGCTGTGACTGCTTAAACCAGGGGTGCCCAATCCTGGTCCTCGAGAGCCCCTATCCAGCATGTTTTAGATGTTTCCCTGCTTACTCACACCTGATTCAAATTACTCGTCATCATTAGCTTGTCATAAAGGTCTGGACAGTTCTGTTGTTGAAACAGCTACTTTTATCACGGTGTGCTTAAGCAGGGAAACATCTAAAACATGCTGGATAGGGGCTCTCGAGGACCAGGATTGGGCACCCCTGGCTTAAACAGAGAGAAGGTTAATTAGATGAGTTGACACAGCTGATCCCGGGTCTTCTGCCCCATCAGCTGAACCGCAGCCCCACGGCACCCCCTGCAGCTGAGCCAACCCCGACACGTACAAATAGGATTAAATCAGGGGGTGTTAACTTTGGCATGACTGCACAAATCAGCTTCAGAGATTAAAATTGTTTTTGCACGAGGCTGTAAATATTTTCTCTCCTCATGTAAAATTCCCCACTTTGATATTGCCGTATCTAGAGACTGACTTTTTTTTATTTTTAAACACAGTCCAGAATGACCACTTTGTGAACTGCAGCTTTTTTAGGTTTTGATGGCAACTGAGGTCCAGATGTAGTTAGATGAAGGTGAAGTCAGTTGGTGGAGAAGCAGCTAGTTCCAGAGAAAGGAGAAACTGCAGGAAGGATGCAGACACTGGCATGGGGGTGATTGGAGGGGGGTCAGGAGCTTTGTTTGGCCCCTTTGTTCAAGGGAATGGAACTCCCAATGCTTCACCACACCATGACATTTTGGAGAATTCCATGCTCCCAGCTTGGAGCTGGCCCTTTCCTGTTCCAACATGACAGTGCACAAAGCAAGGTCCATAAAGACATGGATAACAGATTGGATGTGGATTAACTTGACTGGCCTACACAGAATCCTGACCTCAACCCAATAGAACACCTTTGGGATGAATTTGAGCGGAGACTGAGAAACAGGCCTCCTCGTCCAACATCAGTGTGTGACCTCACAAATGCGCTTCTGGAAGAATGGTCAACATTCCCATAAACACACTTTTGAACCTTGTGGACAGCCTTCCCAGAAGAGTTGAAGCTCTTTCACAGCAAAGGGTGGACCAATGTCATATTTAACCGTACAGATTAGGAAAGGGATGTCACTGAAGTTCATATGCGAGTCAAAGCAGGCGAGCGAATACTTTTGGCAACAAAGTGTATGTTCAAAGCATCACATGAGGTTGGGAGAGTTCACCAATCAACATGGCTTTCAGAAAATCAAGGAGAACATTAGAGGATGTTTTACAGCGAGTAAAGTGTATGTGCTTTGTACATACACTTTATTGCCAAAAGTATTCGCTTACAACACAAGAGTTGGTGGATTTGTTGTGGCTGCAGAGCAGAGGTATGAAGACCTGGAAGAGGATTCTGGACTAGTGGGTTTTGTACTTCTAGTTTTTGCTTCATTTTCCTCTTCAGACTCCAACTTCTAACAAAACTTTAACCACCAAAGGCGGTGTGAATATGTGCTTCTCCCATCAATCCAAAAATTATGCATAACCTTTCTGACATTATACGGACTGGTCTGCCTCTGTTGGATTACTCCGGCTGGTCAGAGATCAGACATTAATACCTAGGTCAACTGCCCGCCTGTCGTGACTGAGCTCATGGAAACAGCAGCCGCTATGTGGAACATTTCACATCGTTATGATACACCTCGCTGTAATTAATATTGATTACATTATTTTTGCCTTCACGTAGAACAGTTGATTAGCGTCATGAGTCACTCAGGGATTATCCAATCTCAGAGTACACACATTTTCGATTTATTCTTCTTTTAGGGTTTCTTTACTTTAAATCTGGAACAAACCGAGTCACAGGAAATGGTAGTACATACATACAAACAAACAGTGGGGTCATCCAAGCTGGCCGTCCCTCCGGGCTTAGGATGGTAATGGGAATTGATCTGCCCTCAGTGAATTGGGAAGAAGTCGATGGATCGCACATGCTCATTAGAGGCTGGTTTGTGTTCGCTGCTGAATGGGGACTAATGTTGTTTAAATTAGATGTGACTGTTTCCATTGCCTCACTAAAACTCATCAGATGGTCCTAGTTGTAAACAAAAATGCTTCTTCTTCAATGTGCCTTTATTCATTTAACAAAGATGAAGCCAAAAGGAAAAGAGTCATGTCATTAAGAATAAGAACCCCTTTTTAATCATTTTCAGGTCCGAACTTTCCTAAAACCTTGCATTTTTAGATTTTTTGTACCTCTATTTTCCTCTATTCACTAATCAAGGAACTTAAGCTTCTCTGAACGAAGCATCCACTAAACAATAATAATCTTTATTTGTCAGCATTTAGTTGACTGCTTTTAATCCATCATTATTTATATCAGGAGCAGTGAGCTGTCATTTTTAAGGCTCCTGGGGTGCAGATGGGGGGTTAAGGGCCTTGCTCAGGAGCCCGCAGTGGTTCACCTCTGTTGCGCCTGCAGTGTTGGGTGTAACGCGTTACAAAGTAACGCGTTACAAAGTAACGCGTTACTGTAACGAGATTACATTCGCAAGTAACGCAGTAATGTAACGCGTTACAATTGTAATTTGGGTAATCCCGTTATAGTTACTCTAAGACAAAAAAAATACGTTACTTTAGTTACTTTAAGCTTTTCAGCTACATGTAGAACGGGAAAACAGAAAAGAAAATCAAACTTGCCTTTCATGCGTCTTCACGCGTTGCGCAACACTTGTCTGACTTGAGGCTGATTTATGGTTCCGCGTTAAATCGACGCAGAGCCTACGGCGTAGGGTACGCGGCGACGCACACCGTACGCTGCGCGTCGCCGCGTACCCTACGCCGTAAGTTCTGCGTTGGTGTAACGCAGAACCATAAATCAGCCTTTAACGTGATCTTACGGGATTTTACGGGATTTTACGGGACTTCTGGTGCTGATCTGGGCACTGCAGTAATAAGGTTCCAACTACAGGACTGTCTCAGAAAATTAGAATATTGTGATAAAGTTCTTTATTTTCTGTTATGCAATTAAAAAAAACAAAAATGTCATACATTCTGGATTAATTACAAATCAACTGAAATATTGCAAGCCTTTTATTATTTTAATATTGCTGATGATTATGGTTTACATTTTAAGATTAAGATTCCCAGACTATTCTAATTTTTTAGATAGGATATTTGTAAACCATGATCAGCAATATTAAAATAATAAAAGGCTTGCAATATTTCAGTTGATTTGTAATGAATCCAGAATGTGACATTTTAGTTTTTGTAATTGCATTACAGAAAATAACAATATTCTAATTTTCTGAGACAGTCCTGTATATGTTGTTCATTGGCAATCGAGTTATGGTGAAGCACAGGTGATATTGCGGAGTAATCCAAAAGTAATGTAACTAGTAATGTAACTAGTTACTTTCAGCAACCAGTAACTAAGTAGTGTAAGGGATTACTTTTTTAAAAAGTAACTAGTAATATGTAATGGATTACCTTTTTTGAGTAACTACCCCAACACTGTGCGCCTGAACCTGGATCTTCCAGGCCCAAACCCACCTCTGCAACCAGTACTGTTCTCCCCGGTTGAACCTCGACCCGGTACCCTGAAACTGCTCCTCTGCGTTAGATTATTCATGAATATATTTGGATGGAGCTGGACCAAGTTCATGGTCCACTCAATCCCTCAGTCACTGCAGGTGTCCAGATCTACAGGAGACAGCTGTGTCTCCAAGCTGTCACATAGACGTTCCTTCGTTGTCAGTTGTTTCCATACTTGTTTCTTGTGTGGACTCCCACTACAGGCTTTTATTAGACCTGGGCTCTGTAGGCTGTTTTGGATGTTTATGTTTTTCTTGTTTTATCTTTGTTTGTTTTATGCGTTTGTGTCATGTTTGATGTGTGGCTGGTGAATCTGTGAAAAGTGCTACATAAATAAACTGCTTACCTTTTTTATTGATAATTGTGGTTGTGATGTGAATAACGTTAAAGGTAAATTTATCGTCCATCTCATCGGTCATATCTACACATAGCATTTCAGGAGGTTTCCTGTTGCCAAGGGAATGGTATGGTCATTTGAGTTGTCATAATAAGTTAATCAGTCATCTAAATGGTCATTCCAACAGTTTTCCGGAAGCAAACTTCCGATGTTCGTTAATTTAACAATAAATCAAACAAACGTCCGTTGTCACACAAGAAACGCACCCCAGTTCAGCTCTTGCCAGGCAACAAACACTGCACTGGTTCTGGTCCTTGAAACTTTTGGAACTAAATACATAATGACGTGTAGTTTCTTGTATGACACTGCAGCTCCACCTCCTTGTCCAAATATGGTTGCTTCTGGCTCCAGAGTGACAGCGATGGTGACGTCACCGTGGCTACGTCCACATCGATTATCTGAACCAAACATTTCTACCCATGTAACCACACTGTCAGCATTCGTTGAAGACCCTGTTGCATCAGTCCATTCATCAAATTTCTCCCTAATTTTATCCAACAATAACAAAAATCTGAAGAAGATGTGGAACGGCGTCTGATAAAGAGCCAACCACCTTAAAGGAGCTGTATGTAAGAGCAATAATAAAACGAATCATAAAATGACCCCGATATGTCAACAGACATTTAAAAATCATGTTCATTTCAAATACTTATGTCACTGACAACAGCACTCAAGCCAGGATATTCCAGTTTAAAAAGAGGAGTTGCAGCCCTCAACTGATGTTTATGTTGTCATTTTTTGTTTTGGCCTGAAGCTCCACCCTCCACCTATCTCCCAATCACCAAGTCAGTATTGTTTCTGAAGCTCCACCCTCCACCTATCTCCCAATCACCAAGTCAGTATTGTTTCTGAAGCTCCACCCTCCACCTATCTCCCAATCACCAAGTCAGTATTGTTTCTGAAGCTCCACCCTCCACCTATCTCCCAATCACCAAGTCAGTATTGTTTCTGAAGCTCCACCCTCCACCTATCTCCCAATCACCAAGTCAGTATTGTTTCGGCATCCGGGTTGCCAGCTCGGCTCTAATTATCGCAGCCATGGCAGCCTACGTTCCTGCTGCATTCTGCAGCCTACCTGGCAACCTCTGGTCGGGGGGAGGAGGGGGAGGGTACACGCCGCTCAACAATATTTTGAAAGTGACTGCAGTACCAGTTTTGGCCATTTCTTACCGACGGCTCCTTTAACTTAAAATTTGCTACTATTTACATTCCATTACGGGCAGCACGGTGACTTAGTGGTTAGCACTGTTGCCTCACAGCAAGAAGGTCCCCGGTTCGACTCCCAGGCCCAGCAGGGTCTTTCTGTGTGGAGTTTGCATGTTCTCCCCGTGCTTGCATGGGTTTTCTCCGGGTACTCCGGTTTCCTCCCACAGTCCAAAAACATGCATGCTAGGTAAATTGATCATTCTAAATTGCCCGTAGGTGTGAGTGTGTCTGGTTGTTTGTCTGTATATGTGGCCCTGCGATAGACTGGCGACCTGTCCAGGGTGTAACCCCTGCCTCTCGCCTGAAAATAGCAGGCTCCAGTGGGCCCCCGTGACCCTGCAAAGGATAAAGCTGGTATAGATAATGGATGGATGGATTTACATTACAAAGATTTGTTTATCGCATATGTCCACATGTTCTTGTACAAAGGCACCAGGATGAACTCTTTTCATCCCTTTGCTAACCCATTTCTCTGCAGTGTCGCCAGCTGCGGAACGGCTGCGCCACATCCTGGGGGAGGATGACGGCACCCCGACACCCACCCTCTTCACTGAGATGGACACGTTACAGCACGACGGGGAGGAGCTGGAGTGGAAAGAGTCTGCTAGGTACACACACACTTTCATTAGGTTCTAGTGGGTCAACAGACTGACACCAGAGTCAGTAGAGAGGTAGAAAGTCTCTCTTGCATCTTGTGTTTTATTTTCTGCTGATGATCGGTTACTCAATGTTGCTGACTAGCAGCATCAGTGCAGGTGAACCAACAGCTGTTGTTCGTCTGAACTTAGACCCACTACGATCAGGGCTTTTGGAACAAGGGAGTACTAACGGTTTCCCAAGACTGTACATGTGACTGAACCGGTAGAAGTTATGTAACCACATCCTGCTGATTGATCCTTCGGGGCCTCCACAGATCAATCATTCGGCCTCTCTGTTCACTATGATGTATTGCTGGACTCTGAAACTCCTCTCTGTCACTACTCTGTAGGTGGGTGAAGTTTGAGGAGAAGGTGGAGGAAGGAGGAGAACGATGGAGCAAGCCCCATGTCTCCACCCTGACCCTCCACAGCCTGTTTGAGCTCAGGACTTGTCTGCAGACGGGAAGCATCCTGCTCGACCTTGAAGGCTACTCACTGCCACAGATTGTGGGTGAGTCGCACAGGAGGCTAAAGTCCCACCTCCCATGTCATTTCAGGTCCCTCAAAGGGTTGCTACCTAGGTCGAGTTTTAGTCTTATTTTACAGACTTGGCAAATCAAATCAAATTAAATCAAACTTTATTTATGTAGCACTTTTCATACACCAGTAACTCAAAGTGCTTTACATAATAAAATCAACATTTAACATAGAAGAACTCAAACACTCATGGTTAAAAACACACATCTGGTCATTTTCACACACATCCTCAGTCACACACACATAGACAGCAAAATCATGAACATCATAAAAAAAAAACCTAACTAAATAAATAATGGCCTGTCTTGACGCTAAGGTGAGAAACAATATCTTGGCGATCTATCCACAGCAGGACCCACCCCACCAATGACCAATGTGGGCATCACCATGGGGTAACCCAGATCAGGGCCGACTGGGCTCCGTACCACAGCCAAGGCTGCAGTGCAGAACTCCCCAGTGACCCTGAACAGGTTTACCTCAGAGGACCGGACCCAGTTTACTTCAGAGAACTGGTCCCAGTCTTCCACAGAGGACCGGACCCAGTTTAATTCAGAGGACTGGACCCAGTTTACCTCAGAGGGCTGGACCCGGTTTACTTCAGAGGACCGGGCACAATTTACTTCAGAGGGCTGGACCCAGTCTGCCATGGAGCTGTGTGGTCTGTATTTGATCATGTGGGTGTTTATTGATGGGGGTTCATGTTGTATTTGTCATCTTTTCCTCCAGAGGAGATTGTGGATCGGCAGATAGCCGACGGCCTCATTCCTTTGGACCTGAAGGAGAAGATCATCTTTGTGTTGCTTAGAAAGCACCGGCATCAGACCAAGAAACCCATCCACCGCTCACTGGCAGACATGGGGAAGTCCAACACGTCCTCCAGTAAGTCTGCACGTATGCTGCGTGTCTGTATTTTGATTTTCCAATCAGCCACATCTAACTCCAGGCTTCTGATTACCGCTCATCCTAACACTTCCTTCGTTTCTGCCATGTTGATGGCCACCTGTTTGACCTTTCCTTGTGAAATCACCTCATCTGTGCTTGTTGTTTTCACATCTGCTGCTGCTGCTCTGTCAGACCGTAGTCCTCAGGTTAATCTGAGTCGTAGTACTAGTTCAGCTTCTGGGATCCACCGCTCCACAGAAGACCTACGCTCTCGGCAGTCAAGCAGCCTTGGCCGCCTGCGTGAGTCTCAACACCACACTACACACACACACACGCACACGCACACGCACACGCACACGCACACGCACACACACACACACACACACACACACATAAGATTTTACTGCACTTTAATCCATTACGGTCATTGAAAAACAAAACAGGTTTTCATCCCATTCTAAAGTGAATTAAAAGAAAATAGGCAAATACAACAACATTTTACACTGTAACAAACGGACATTAAACAGATGGTTCAACGACTTGTAAACCCACAGCAGCAATATTAAAGTTATTTCCTGAAGGACTTTTATCAGTGTCTCTCGTGGGTTTTGAGGGAATTTTGTTCAAGCGTTGCTTGACTAATGAAACAAGACACATATTGGACCTTGTTTTCAGTTCTGGTCTGAGTTTATATTTCATAAACTCACATTGTTTCAGATCATTGTGGTTTGTGGACGTTTTTATATGAGTCCCACCACGGAATCTGAGCCAGGTCCAGGTCTGGACTTTGACCAGGTCATTCTAGAACCATTAACCTTTTACTTTTCATCATTCTGATGTAGATCTGCTGATGTGTTCATTTCCTCTAACATGACCCGGTTTCAGTCTTTCGTTGTCAGACAGATGTCCTCACATGTGTCGCTAGAAGACTCTGTACTACAGAGGACTTCATGGTCTGCTCAGTGACTGACAGGTCTCCAATGCCCAGACCATCATCCCTCCTCCACTGTGCTTGACAGTGGGTAGGAGGTGTTTCTGCTGGTTTCCTCCAAACATGGTTCTGGACATGAAGACCTAACATCTCCACATTGGTCTCATGTGTCGAGGTTTGTGGACATCAGTCCTGATTCCGGGTTCTTGTTAGACAGAAGAAGGTTTCTCCTGAAACTCTTCCAGACCAACCGCCCTGGTCCAGTCTTTTTCTGATTCTGCTGTTGTGGACTTTAACATCTAACGTCTCAGTGAGGCCTGGAGAATATGAGATGGAGCTCTTGGGTTTTTCTGTGATAAATCTGCAAGGACGTCCATTGCACAGATTGATCTTGAGGTAAATCTTCTGCGATGTCCACTCCTGGGAAGACTGATGAATGTTTTCCAGTTGTGACTAATCTTCCTCCCTACAGAGCTCCAAATAGTTTGGAAATGGTTTGAGCAGGATTAGAACCACAACCATGATCTGAATCTACTTTATTCACAAGGTTTGTGCAAACGGTGGATTTAATTGCGGCAGACCATGTCTCTCTAGGTTTAATTAAATAAATAAATAAAAAAATAAATAAATATAGAGAATAAAAAACATGTACACAATAAACAAGACAGTTATTCCTCCGGCACTCAGTACAGGTCTTGGATGAAGGGAAGGTCGACCATGATTATGTTCTCTGCAGGCCTTACTGTCCATTGCAGTCTGTACCGGTCCTGTTTAGTGGCCGGTCCAAACCAGACAGTGATGGTGATGCTGGCAGAGTAGAAGGGGATCAGCAGGTCCTGGGGGAGGTTAAACTTCCAGAGCTATCTCAACAAGTACAACCTCTGCTGTACCTTCATATGGACAGCATCTATGTGGGAGGTCCTCTTCATATCCCGGGAAACTGGATCCCAGAAACCCGAAAGTGTCCACAGTAGCCACTGTGTTGTTGTGGATGGTGAGGGGAGGGAGTGGTGGGGGTTTCCTCCTCAACTCAACTCCAACGGTGTTAAGTGTTTTCACCTCTTAGTGGTTCTGACTCACCACTGAACCATCTGCTCCACTTCCTGTCTATGTGCAGACTGTACGTACTAATCTTTTCCAGAATACTCCAGACCAGAAAACTGCCAAAATATATGCTTTTCTAGAGGTCTGCACAGATGCTGATGATCAGTTCATCGATACTGAAGATTAGTTCAATGATGTTGATGATCAGTTTAGCGATGCCGATGATCAGTCCATCAATGCTCTGGAAGCAGTAAAGGAGTACTTAGTATTGCCCACACTGCTTCAGCATTTTTTTTTTTTTTTTGTTAACAATTTTTTATTAATTTTTTGCCAACTTTTAAAAAGAAAAAGGGGGCAGACAGTCACAAGCACCACTCTGCTGTAGCAACATGTCCACTGTACATCTGAAAAAAAAACAAAAGCAAAAAACAGGGGAAAAAATGTGTCACAATAGTTAGAACAAAACAAAAATATTTAATATGTTGTACATATTTACGCTTGTCTGTCTCCTCCTTGACCCACATACATACACATACACGCTCTCACACAGACACACATTCACATCCACACACACACCCCCTTGCATACCCATCCCAATACTGGCAATTAATCAACAAAAAGAAAAAGAAAAACCCTCCCACCCCAGTGAGTGATCTGCACCATCCCCTCCCCAATCCCCCCCTTTATAGGCAAGACTTCACAGCTCTGATGGCTTCTGACCAGGATGTTATGGTCTTTTCTTTTGCTCCATGAGACCGTGCAACAGAGAGCTCAAGGGTTAAAATATCCATCAGAAGATGCCACCAGTGATCCAGTGATAGATTATGTGGTGGTTTCCACCGTACTACCAAAATTGATTTAGCAGCAGTTAAGCCGGAAAGCCAAATTCTTTTTCCGTGTATTGACATTACAAATTGAGAATTATCATTCAGCAGACAAAGTACGGGACAGCATGGAACCTCCTTATTTAAGATTTTGGATAAAGATTTGGTGACTTGTAACCAAAACAACTGTACTCCAGGGCATTCCCAAAACATATGTATAAAAGTACCTAAGCAACCATGTGTACATAATTGGCAGAGGGGAGATGATTCCAGCTTCATTGAATGTCTAAGTCTGGGAGTAAAGTAAGCTCTGTGAACAATATTTAGGTGTATAGTTTGATGGTTAGGATTTTTTGAGGCTTGAATGATATTATTCCACACTACTTTCCATGTTATTTCAGGAGTAATAGTATTGAATTCACTTTGCCAATATGTTTGACTTGACATTCGTTTATAAGATGCCTGCAGTATTTGTACATACAGAACTGATACTGTTCCCCTGGTATTGGTGGTATTGTACAGTTGTTTTGCCAGGTCATGTTTAGGAAGCTCAGAGTTCCATGGAACGCCGTAGGTCTTCATAGCGGAGCAGAGCTGAAAATAAATATAGCGAGAAAGACGATCTAAATTATACTGTTCTTTTAAATCCTCGAATGTGCGGAGGCCATTAGTATCAAATAACTGACCAAGTATATGAATCCCGTTATTCGATCATATTGGATAGGCTGCTGGTCGACCGCCTAACAGTAAATTATGATTATAAAATATTTGGAGTATGAAAATGCCATTTATTACTTGTATTAGTGTAGTCAGACACCAGCTTCCAGATTACCAAAACATATTCAATAATGGGACCAAACATCAATTTAATCTGTCTAGTAGGAGTGTCTGCATAGATAAGATCTTGTAATCTACATGGATGTACTAACTTTGCTTCCAAGGAACGCCAAGCCGTGGGATTTAATGGATCCAACCATGATTTTATAGTGCGTAATACAAATGACCAATGATACATTTTAAAATCGGGAACACCCCAGCCTCCAGCTGATTTCTCTCTCTGCAGGGTTGTAAGTTTGATCCTTGGTTTTTTCTTATTCCATACCAATTCAATTATCAATCTGTGAAGTCTATCCCAGTATCCCTTTGGTGGATTCAGAGGAAGCATGGAGCTTACAAAATTAATTAAGGGTAACACCATCATTTTTATGATTGAGATCCTGCCCTCAAAAGATACAGGTTTGGACATCCACTTATCTAGATTTGCTTTAATCTTATCTAAACATGCTATATAATTATTCTCAGTAGTCATATCTAAATTGGGAAATATTTCAATGCCTAAGTATTTGAATTGATTAACAATTGGAATGTTAAATTGAGTCAAATCCTCTTTGTTATTTTTTAGAGGTAGAAGAGCGGATTTTTGCCAATTTATTTTATATCCAGAAATACTGCTAAAATCTATAAATAACTTAAAGATATGAGGAAGTGACTGTGATAATTCACTAATAAAAAGGAGCACATCATCTGCATAGAGAGAGATATGGTGAATGGTGGACTTTATTGTAATAGGGATGATATTAGTGGACTGACGTACTTTTTGAGCTAAAGGTTCAAGAGATAAAATAAATAATAAAGGAGACAGTGGACACCCTTGACGGGCACCTCTGTAAATTGGAAAATGTGTAGAGCAAGAATCACCTGATAACACCATTGCACCTGGATTTACATAGAGAACTTTAATATAACTAATAAAAGAGTTGCCAAGTCCCATGTGATCTAATATGGCCCAGAGGTAGTCCCATTCAAGTCTATCGAATGCCTTTTCGGCGTCAAGAGTTAAAATTCCAGATGAAGTCAAGAGGTCGGAAAAATCTGGATTAAAGTGTAGAATATGTAAGAGTCTTCTTAAATTATCTGAACTAAACCTGCCTTTCACAAACCCGGTTTGATCATAGTGAATAAGTTTCCCCAAATATCTGTTAAGACGACGTGCCAAAACTTTAGCATATATTTTCATATCAACATTAATCAGTGACACTGGCCGGTAACTGGTACATAATATTGGATCTTTGTGTTTTTTCAGTAAAAGTGATATCAAAGCTGTGTTTGTTTGTTTTAAAAACGAGCCCTTTGCGATTGATGTAGTAATCATGCTTCAGCATTTGAAGTGGCTTTTTTTATTTATTAACCTCCACAAGGTTAAAACATCTTTTAAAAGTGTGGACGATCAACTTTTAAATCTTTTACTGAAGCTGAAGATTTGATTTCTCTTTCCACCCCTGATTTCCACTCAGTATTTGATTGAACTCTTGTGTCTAACTGCTTCCGTGTGTGTTTGAATGAAGCGTGCCGGCTGACTCCCAGCTACTGCATGACTTCAGTGCTGCAGATGGTTTCCCGTGTGTGTTCAGTGATATCTACTCACCGTGACTAGAATGTGCTGGGTATAAAGTGTGTTTTCTTGGGGGACTTGGGGCCCTGCTGTGTGTATCTCCGCCCATTTCTTTTGTGACCCATCGTGATCAAGGGGATTATCTGAGGATTTTCTTGGGCTCTGTGTGCTGTGTTCCTGTTTCTGTTCTGTAGATTATTTTTGCTGCTAAATCTGCTCAAAGAAGAATAAAAGAAGTGAGCCATGAGGTAAAAACGACTACAGGAGCAATTGGTCGTAATGAAGCTGCAGCCTTCCCTCACTGCTGCTCTGATACCTCTGAATGAATTAACATCTTTCATCAACTGTTCTCATCTGAAACACACTTCAGTCTGTCCTTTATAAAAGCTGAACCACCATGTTGGGTCTTACTGATACCAAAAACGTGTTTGTTGTTACAGATCCCAATCAGAGCCGCAGCATGAATGATATTTCTGACACGCCGAGCACCGACCAGGTAAAAATCCTCCACAGAGTTTTCTCTGTGTAGATATTCCATCACTAAAGTGGGAAATCACCATATCTGTCAATATTCTTCATTTTAACGGTCTCATGCTCGTATTATTCCACTATTAGAATGGAATAGAAATCCTTTATTGTCAACATAGATAAATACAATTTAAAGGGCAGCTCCTTAAATATTAGTTCTATTATAATTTAGTTATAGCATTTGTTAACACAGTAAATGTCCTGGAATAAACTGGTTTTCTGCATTCATTTTCTGTAAAATGTGATCTGATTTTCATCTAAGTCACAATAATGGTAAAACACAATGATCTTAAGAAGAAAACACCCTCAAAATAAAGGAAAGGGCCTATGCTTTTCTGGAGAGAGTGTTTGAAGCTCCACTTTCATCTGACTGCAGAGCAGGGCAGGTTGGTAGGACTGACCCAACCAACCTGGTATATCCATGAATGGACAAACAGGAGGAGACAGATGGAGCACATCCACTTAAAGTTAGATATTTTAACTTGGCTGACTTTACTTTTGCTAAGCTATGAGGTTATAAAATGTTACTTGATATCCAGTTCAATTTGATTCAGTTTTATTTATAAACTTTATATATAACTTTTATAAATTACAAGTTGTCTCCAGGATCTTTCCAGAAACCCAGAACATGAACCCGATCAACTATCACATAAATAACGGCAAGTAAAATCTCCCCTTTAAGAGGGGAAAACCTGGATCAGGACCTGGATCATAAGGGGGGACCCTCGTCCCAAAGACCAGCTGGGTAGAGCAGGAAAAGAAATATAGGAAATAAAAGATGAAGAACATAGAGAGGAGAGACAGATGTATTGTCAAAGGTACTAAAGATCAGATATATTACTATTAATGATCCGTTGACTGCAGAACTAAGAGTTCTATGTACATGTGACTGATACATGGTTAGTTGGTGGACTACAGAGACCACTATATGAGCAGGTGTAGACAGCAGACACTGACGTGGTCAGAGGTGGGGACTGCAGCGCTGTCACTGTCACTGTCACCATCTATTCTGACAGCATCCACTGAAATCAATGTTGGATCCAGACCCTGGTGGTCAGTAGAGGAACTGCAGGTCTGGATCCAGCTAACCAGATGTGGCTGCTCTGTGCTTTCTAAAGTAGTATACAGTGTTCTTTGCTGCCCAGTTCAGAACTGTAAAAATGAAAACTGACCTTTGAGTTTGCATTCTCTCCTCTGGATAACCCCCCCAGGCAACCCATCCATCATATAGCCCACAATGGAGGAATTTATTTTAGCACAAATCATTGTTTTTTCACATCCCTAGTTCTGATGAAGACCCATAGCAAGATAGCCAGTAAAAGAAAAACAGCTTAAATATTAGGTGCTAGTGTCAAATTAAAGGATTTTCTAGGTTCATCGTGGAGTTATTCTTTTGTCACAGGTCCATCATGTTAACTTTGGAGAATATTTTCTATTAATATGACAAAAACAAACCATGTAAAATGAAAAGTATTTAAATATAGATCCATGTGGGACTCCAGCTCTGACTCTGGTGCGTGAGGAAGTTTCAGTCTTCATTTGAAAAAGCTGAAATCTATCAGATACTTTATGACCTAGATCAGCCTAATGTGGTTCGTTTTAAGCTAATGACACATTCCAGTGATCAATAGATTCAAATGCATTAGTAACTGTGGATTTCAGACCAGAATGTTCCGCTGTGATGGTGCAGAGCTTGGCTTTGAAACTAATCCATGCGGTTAATGTCAATATATGCTCATTGAAATGACCTGGCTTGAATATTTGAAGTGAAGCGCCTCGAGATAAAGAGCTGAAAGAAACTAAATGGAGGTGCAAATGGACAAAAATGGCTAATTGTTTTTATAAGCCTGCATACAAAATATCCCATTGACTGCTCTCAGTTCAAAGATCATGCAGCTTCTTCAAACACCATCCCATCTGCCGCTTTGGTCTCCCACATTTCTAACAGGACATAAATATTCACAGCTCACCAACATTGTTCTTATTCAGACTAACTCGACAAGTTTACTCTAACGACAGAAAATAGCTCGTTGGCTGGACTATTTTCAGCCGTTATGTTAATCCACGGAGGTATTTGGGTCAGCTGGTGCACGTGGGACTGAAAGAAAACAAACTGCTGTGTTGGAGCTCAGAGTGATGGGAACGCCCACGGCAACCGGCTGCCTTTACCGTGTTTTCACTGAGACTGGAGCTGGACGAGGCACTGAAGCACAGTGGAACAAAAACATGTTGGGGATCATGGGAAATGTCGTTTTAATCTGAAAAAAAGCCCAAATCTGTTGTAACTCCAATTTAGGTCTAATTTGTTCAGTATTTTACAATTACATCCTTAAAAGGTCAACAGTTACAGGCATTAATGAGTGGTGTTTTAACACAAGGTGGAAAACATAATGCAAATAACTTAAATCTGTAAACACTTCAGACCTGCTCAGGTTTCTAAGAAGTTTTATTTGATATACCCTGATTTGAAATTGAATCATCTATTCAGTGGAGTACCTGGGTCATTAGGGGTTTCAGGTCTTTCAACTTCAGACCCTCTCTCCCAGGCCCACTCCTTGCCCCTCATCATCCATAACCATCTTGACGCCTTTTCTGCAGCTTCTGCAGGCTTATTCATGGCTTTCCTTTTACCGGCTCCTGTGATTCCCAGGGTGAATGGGGCTTTACAGAGTGATCTTCCTGTAAAGCCCGTGCACCCCACTTCCAGGGCCCTACATCGTACTGTGGCAATCCTCCATCAGCTCTGCATATTTTCCCCTCTTCCTTTCATCTTCTTCTCCAAGGCACTGTTATTTCCAGCAGACAAATACCAACCTGTTTTAATGCTTCAGAATAGAGGACAATGTCTGGTCGGAGACTTGTGTTTATGATTGATTCTGGGAACTTCAGCTGTCTCCCCAGATCCATCCTTGTCGGCCAGTAATGTGCAGTTCCTAGGAGGCCTGGCAGAGGTTTTGCCTGGGAATTGGGTCATTCTCCTGAGGTGCTTGCTCTGGTTGATAGCGGTGCATATGATCTTGGCAATCACCTTCAGTACTTGGTCATGATGCCAGCAGTAGCGACCTTCACCAAGTGCTATGGTGCAGCTCCCGAGAATACGTTCCAAGGTTCCTCTTCTTTGGCACAAGGTGCATGCTGGTGTCTCAGACCTACTTCCACAGAAGAGGCTGGAAGGGCTGGGAGATCTTCCTGTCGATGGCTTGTTCCCATCTAATCCATGCACCCTGCTGTTTTAACCCCACCACCTGGCTTGCAAGGGCCTCCTCGACCCCACAGGGCCCACCAGTTCTCTTTGGCGAAGCCTTGATCCTGCTTGGCCCAATGTCTCCTGTGCCCCCTCCAGTTTGCCCCAGTCCTCACCTCAATGCCAGCTTGGGAAACTCGGATCTTTGGATTCCTTATACTGAAGTATTTCCCTTGTGCAGGGAACCGTTAACTCTGCTAACTCTCCGTTAAGACTGCTCACAGGGGTAGCTGCTTACCCTCCTCTCCAGCCCTTCCATGGTGGATAGTAGGAATTCATATACCATCAATGGCACCAGCAAACCTGGGAGGGTTGAATTGGTATATTCACACTTTGAATTTTCTTGGTAGGCCTGATTTGTCCATATGCCAACCATCCCTCCAGCTCTTGGCTTGCCGCTTCGATAGAAGTTGCATCCTTTAGGGTACAGTCAGAGGCTATTAACTGGTTGCTCTGTGACAGTTGGAATTTGGGCTCCAGAAATAGTGAAGCAAAACCTGTCTACTGTCTTCCCTTCAGAATCAATGGCCGCAACGTTTTTTGCTTGAAGTGCATCTGAGGCCAGTTAACTAACCTTCCCAAGCCCTTGAAAATCCATCTGCTTCCTGACTGAGTATTACTTTGGCGTTATCCATGAAGGCTCTGATGGATGGTTGCCGAACTCCAGAGTTGCTTTTGGGGCCTCTGTATTCTCTCTCCACGGACTTGACCAGAATATTTAAGGCTAGAGCAAATATGATTGTTGAAATTGTACATCCACTGATAATTCTTTCCGCGAACCATTGCTGGTTTGATGTGACTGACAAATTCACAAATTACAAGTTCAATGCCTGGACCCAGACCTGCAGTTCCTCTACTGACCACTAGGGTCTTGATAAAATGTTCAACTTTACCTGTATGTATGTATGTATGTATGTATGTATGTATGTATGTATGTATGTATGTATGTATGTATGTATGTATGTATGTATGTATGTATGTATGTATGTATGTATGTATGTATGTATGTATGTATGTATGTATGTATGTATGTATGTATGTATGTATGTATGTATGTACGTGTATAATATAATAATAATATAAATGCCTTTTTGGCTTAATTTTTGTTAAATGATTAAAGGCATATATTGTGCCTAATATCAAGCAACGCTATGATCAGATGAATTTTATTTTGGCTTTACATAAAAAACTATGATCAGATGAATTTGATTTTGCCTTTACACAAAAAAACACAGGATTAAAAGAGCGGGTGTTAAGTTTTGCACATGACTCCAGGTCATATTTATGAATGAAGAAAATACTTAGAGGGTTCAGACTTCTAAGCACCACTGTATTTGCTGTTAAGCAGCAACACTGACTTTGTATTTGAGTATTAAGCAGTAAATATCTTGACAAAAACTTCAAAGCAGGAAACTAATTCTCACATGTGACCAGAGAATCAGGACTGTTTATTTGTTCACAGATGCCAACACCTTCAACTTTCTTGCATCCAAACAGTTTGAAAAAATTGTGTTCTGAATTTCTCATATGGAAATATTTACTCATTAAAAGCAATAAAACTACAGAAATATTGGAGGATATTGGTAAAATATTCTGAAATGAATTATGGCCATGGACTAGTAGTGACCTGTGCAGACGAAGAGAACAGGAACACACTTCAGCAGATCCCTGTGACCCTGAATAGGATGGGTGGATGGATGGGTGGATGGATGGATGGATGGATGGATGGATGATTGATGGAGCTGTGAGAGGGACATGTCTTGGTTTCAGGTTTTTAGGACTGAGAAGTTAGGAGAAAAATGAATTGACTCTGAAAGCAGCATTAACAGATTACAGAGAGGTCTTACTTTAAGCACCCACCACTCCACTGCCACATGCTTTATTGGTGAGTAGGAGGAGGAGGGGGCTTAGAGGAAGGGTGGGTGCATAGAAAGAGCTGTAACACCGAGTTGAGTTGTGTGTTAATATAATGGAAGACTAAACTAAAAGTTGGGAGCCATAATCATTCAGACATTTTGGTTGAAGCTGACTCCACCTAACTCCATTAAATCCAAAAATGGGTGAATGGGTGGAACAGACGAGCCCTTAGTCAGTTGGAAATCACCTATTGGCAGCAATCCAACTTCTGTGATGAAGCCGACAAGGAAGAAGAATAAAGTCTCCTCAAATGTAGCCGAACAATCAGCTTTGGGGCCCCTAGTGGCATAGCCTGCATATAGCAAGAAACAGCTATAGGAGCAACCATGGGGTTGGACAGCAGCAGTGCTGGTCTGCTGCCAGTCCTACACTTCTCATCAAGTGGCGACAGCTGTTTGAAACCATGTACTGTGATGCAGTTACTTAAAATACACCACCCTAATTATGCAGATATGTGTGACTTTGTAGAATTTGATCTGAAGAGGTACAGATAAAATTATCTGCATGGTTTTCATGGATGCAAAATCAGACGGACACTCGGAATTGAGTTGGTGCTCATCCACCCTGAAGTTGAGGTGGTTCAGGAGCCTGTTTAGGACTCTTCCACGAGAGGGTGTTTTGGGCATTTCCAATCGGGAGGAAGCCCTGAGTTAGACCTAGGACAAAATGGAGGGATTATATCTCTCAGTCAGCCTGGTAATGCTTAGATATTCCCTGAAAGAGATGGAGGAGGTGGTGAAGGTGAGGCAGTCTGGACCTTTCTTCTCAGGCTGTTACCCCCAACAACCTGAACCCGGATACAAGGATTTTTATGCATGGATTAAGTGTACTTGTGAGGGGCTTTTATAAATTCATATACCGTATTTTCTGGACTATAAGCCGCTAGTTTTTTCATACGTTTTCAACCATGCAGCTTATACAAAGGTGCGGCTCTAACCGCAATTAGAATCAAAACTAAGACAAAATAAATGCAAAGAAGAATACGCTACTTCTTCTTTAGCAGATAGAAGTAGGTAGAAGCAGATTTCAAACAGATAAATAAATACTGGTTATTTTCTCTTGGTTCTGTCCCGTTTTAATCAGCAAAGTTGCTGCCGTGTTAAAAGACACTGTTAGGAAAGGATCTATTTAGGTACAAACATGTACATCATTTACAGTTCAAAATCCTTCTGTACATGTAGTAAATATATAATCTACAACATAAATATCTGCAGCTTACATATCTTTTTTTTTTAAATAGAGCGGATGCGGCTTATATACAGGTGCGGCTAGTATATCTTTTTTTATTATTTTTTAAAAATACGGCGGATGCGGCTTATATACAGGTGCGGCTTATAGTCCAGAAAATATGGTATTTGGATTTACTAATGTGTTTTTATTTAACTCTAAGTTACATTTGATTTCACTTTTCTTGTCATATTTCAATCATGGAGATTTGGAGCACCTAACAAATTATGTCATCTTAAATTGAATTAGGTAAAGCTAGAGCCTACAGGAAAGAAAGAGGTTGTGTGTTTGTGTTCCATGTAGTTGGTCTAGTCCCAGCCTAGGAACCGCCACAAGACAACAGGTCCCACAATCTGGTCAGCAAGGAGAGATCAACAGTTCTCTAACATACTTGACACATTTTCTCTCTTCCTCTTCTGCCAGTTAAAGAATAAGTTCATGAAGAAGATTCCTCGAGATGCTGAAGCCTCCAATGTCTTGATTGGTGAGGTGGATTTTCTAGAAAAACCCTTTGTCTCGTTTGTACGTTTGGCTCAAGCCACGACCCTGGGAGGCCTCACTGAAGTTCCCGTACCAACTAGGTAGGCGTCCTTGCCATCTCCCTCTCATCTTCATCTCTGAATTCCCAGGTCTCCTGACAATATCTCCCTCATAGGTTTCTCTTCATCTTGCTGGGACCTCAAGGGAAAACCAAGTCCTACAATGAGATTGGCAGAGCCATAGCTACTCTCATGGTGGATGATGTAAGAGGTTAAGCATCTTGCCCATCCCCACGATACACATTAGAGTTCTTTTTTTTACTCTTTAATAAATCTTTTCCATCAGCTGTTTAGTGATGTTGCCTACAAAGCCAAGGAACGTGAAGACCTGATTGCAGGTGTTGATGAATTTCTGGACGAGGTGATCGTGCTTCCTCCAGGAGAGTGGGACCCTAAAATACGAATCGAACCTCCCAAGAAAGTCCCATCAGCAGAAATGAGGTAAGTGAAAGGAATTTTTGTTGGAATCTCTGCACTTTTCCTTAGAAATAAGAAAGACATGATTTTAACTTCTGCTGTACTTTTACATTTTTATTGGATTTTTCTTTTACAAATGTTGGATATATTGCAAACCATTGAATCCGGGCCTTGTCTGTGGATAAAGGTAGCTGCTGTCACCTCTTACCTAAGCGTCGTCTTCAGACCAACGCACAGTTAGTCTGTTACTAATAATAATACTAACTAACACTGTTAGTAACACTAACAAAGAATGTAGATTGTCAGTCACACTAACCAAGACTTTAGACTGTTAGTAACATTAACTGAGACTGTCAGTAACACTTAAGGCTGAAATATGGTTCTGCGTCACACCAACGCAGAGCACACGCCGCAGACGTGACGCCGTGCTGAACCCTTCTGACTTCTCCGTCTCTCCGTTTGGTCGCGGTGCAGTACCCCCCGCGGCCACTAGTTAGCACTCTTTTTCTGAATGGTTTATCCGACTTTTTCCGGTCACAGTAAATCAAAGAGATAAGGACAACTATTGTGCAAAAAACAAAAACAAAAAAAATAACATATAAACGAAAAAAAGAGCCCTGGAAGTTCACTACTGATTCAAACCGGAAACCGGAAATGCTTCGCTTCCAAGTGAACCAATCACAGCCCTCTCGGTCTGCGTGTGGTCTGCGTCTCCTCGACGCGTAGTTACAATTTTCGGGAGGTGCACGTCAGAGACGGCGCAGGTGACGGCGTGTCCTCTGCGTCGATCCAAACCACACGCCGTAGGCACGGCGCCATTTTGACGCAGAAGCATAATTCAGCCTTTACTAAGACTGTCAGTAACACCAGCTAAGACTGAGAGTAACGCTAATGACTAAGACTGCTGGTGACACTAACTAAGACTGTTCGTAGAACTAAGTGTGTAAGTAACACTAAAACTGTTACTAACAATAACTAATTAACATTAACCACCCCACAAATCACACATACAAGGCCTTACACATCAATATTTACAAACTAGGAACAATAAGTCAAAAAACGATTTACCCATCCAAAGTATAACACATACTACTATAACACAACTCATAAACTAACACAAGTCCAATTGGTACAGCCCAGCATGATATTCATCAGGGAATTTCCCCAGCTGGGCTCCTTGGCTGCAGTCATGTGTGCACCCATGAACCACCCCCTAGGAAGCAGATCTCAAACAGAAAGGAGTCAAATCATGTCCACATAAACCAAATAAACAATGTGCATTTAAAACGATTGATGATCTGACCTTTTAGCCTCTAGTGAGGGGAATACTTAGCCGTTCCCCCACACACCCTAACCCTAACCTGTCGGGAGTGGAGGTTGCGTGGTTCCAGTCCAGAATGGAGGTCAGTGGAGCTCCATTCTTTACACAGTCTGCAGTCAGGTGCTCCTGAAAGTGAGTGGCCCATAGTCTGAGTTTTGAGCAATTAGTTCTGTTCTTTAATCCATCCCCCTATGAGTTTTGCTGTGTGATGGGATACATCTTCCTGTGGAGCAGGCCACTGCCATCAAACAGTGCTACTGCTACTGGGTGGCCGCTTGCACAAAGTTGATGAGTTGCTTTTCCTGTTTCATAATACAGAAAGTCAGTGCTGAACCTGAATGAGCTGGGTCAGATGAACGGTTCGGCTGGCGGAGCAGCTGGCGGAGAAGATGAGGAGCTTCCTGCTCCACATGAGCTGGGAGAGGAGCTGAAGTTTACTGGGAGGTATGGAAAGGCTGGTAGAAGACCATTAGGTTTATATACATATTTATATATATGTACATGTGTATATATGTGTATATGCTGTACATTGTGTTTATTTCACTGCATAAGCACTTCTGGTTAGATGCTAACTGCATTTCGTTGCCCTGTACTTTTGACATGTGCAATGACAATAAAGTTGAATCTAATCTAATCTAATCTAAAACATAGCAGCAGCTATTGCAATTCAATTTAGCTGTAAAATGGTTATAAAAAATAAATGAAACCCCAAATTAGTCTATTCATTATGAATTAATATAAAGCCAAAAAATAATGAATGATAATTGCACAGCTAAAGAAACAAACAGATTGCATCAAAACTTTTCTTTGATATAATCCCCCATCCTGAGCAAACACTAGGCGACTGTGGGAAGCAAGCAGAAATTTATAGAAAAATGAAAATGTTAATGACAATACCAGACTGGAATCCGACATACAGCAGGAGTCACAACATTTTATTGGTTTTCCAGGTCCAGAGCATCAGACATTTGTTGCTTCTCTGTCCTTCAGTTTTTGCAGCAAGATGTTGAATATCTTCTATAAGTCTGTTGTGGAGAGTTCAATCACATCTGCAGTCATCTTTTGGGGAGCACCACCAGAACCAGAGACTTAAAGAAACTAAATAAACTTATAAAGACGGCTGGTTCTGTTCTGGGGAGTGTTCTGGACCCTCTGGAGATAATTGAAGAAGGATAGTTAATAAAATGAAGAAGATCACGTATAGCCCTGAACATCCTCTTCACAACACAATGATTCAGCAACAGAGAGTCTTCAGATCTGCTGCAACAGAGACTGTTTGAGGAGATCCTTAGACCTCTATTGGATATCCTTCGGACATCTACAGGAGATCCTTCAGACAGCTCCAGGAAACGTTCTTGGTGCTGCTGGGTCTGGGCTCAGGAAACCTGATGGTAAACTGTTCTTAGAGGATACGACATGCACCCTGGTGGTGGAGGCTAAATGATGTCACTAGAAGAACTGCAATTGTCTTCACTTCCTGGACTGAATCAGACCAGCAGACTGGATGAAGCACCTCAGGGAAAACGCTGGTGGAACTCTGGACAAAGACATCACAACTATACACCTAACTAAAGTCATGGTGCAAACATTAAAACAAATCAAATATTTAAGGCTTAGGCTATTTACACCCGGGTGCAAGTACTAATGCGTAGGCTATTTACAGCCTGCTACCAATATCAATGTAAAAACAAAAATCCATCACCTCAACAGTGATTGACAGGTATTCACACCACTTTTGATAAACTTCATATAATCTCTTCAAAATATCTTACAATGACATAAAAGCAAAAATTGCTCATACAAAAGTGTTAGAGCAGACGTTTGCCTGGCTCTATTGTTTGACATGGTTCCAATTTTAGAGTAGTGCACATCCGCATGGGCAAGTGAAAAAGCGCCTTCTGTTGCCGACACGTTGGTGCACATGCGCATGTGCAACGCATTTGTTTTCATATGTCAACAGGGTGTGAATAGCTCAGCTGATGGGGGCTTGCTATTTGTACCGTGGTGCAATAGTCACTCAGAATATTTTAAAGGTAACATAGAACAAAAGATGAAGAGCTGTAAAAAGTTCTGCTGTAACAGTTGTTGCAGGACTCCTATTTTCCAGGTTGTCGTATGACCAGTATCACCTCAGGCCCTGCAGGAAGTTAAAACATTAAACCCCACTCCAGTGGGCATAGGGCATCAGACTTCCTCCAGTCTGTAAAGAATAACAAATATTTGCTGTTGTTCGTGTCTTTATGTGACATTCTAAATACATTTCAAATGAATAAAGGATCTCTCCCATCATAGTCACACTCTTCCTGTCGAGGAGAATCAGAGAAGCTGTATTCCAGATCAAGACCAACTGTGTTGTTCTGTTTTAACAGGTTCTGTGGCGGTTTATGGCTCGACATCAAGAGGAAGATCCCATTTTTCTGCAGTGATATCTACGATGGTTTCCATATCCAGTCCATCTCTGCAGTACTCTTCATCTACCTGGGTTGCATCACCAATGCCATCACCTTTGGAGGGCTGCTCGGAGATGCTACCGATAGCTACCAGGTTCTCATTAGGGCTCCTGAATCATAAACCAGACCTGAAACTGCCAGCGAGGCTTCACTGATCTAAATTTAACATTTTCTCAGAGGTCTGTCCGTGCTCTTCTCTCTGTCTCTCAGGGGGTGATGGAGAGTTTCCTTGGCACTGCTTTAGCAGGAACAGTCTTCTGTGTGTTTGGAGGACAACCGCTGATCATCCTCAGTTCAACTGGACCAATTCTCATTTTTGAGAAACTCCTTTTTGAGTTCAGCAAGTAAGGCACTTAAGTCACTAAATTGTGGTGTACAGTGTGCAGAAAAAAATGGCTAAGATTATTTTATATGCTGATGATGTTGTCCTATCAGCTTTAAATGTACAAGTTACGCAAAAAAGGTTTCCTCTACAAATTAGTTGGTCTGGTTTGTCCCATTCATGACTCGGTGACTGGGATTTTAAGGCTTATGTACAGTGTTTTGAGGAGATTATCCAGTATTATGGAGGCTGTGTGATAGATTCCGGTGATGGGAGACCTCAAACCTTTCAAAATGTTTTGTGGTGATGCATTCACCTCTTACAGAGGACTAGAAAAAATCAGGATAGATTTCTCAATATGATGTTAAAATTCTGGTTCAGTTAGTAAAATAAGCCACAAAAGTTTCAAAGTTTCAAAGGCAAGCTGACTTTATAAACTTACAAATTTGTGAGAAAATCCTTTGGAGTCTTACAGATGGGGCATATTTATTTAGGTTTCTACAAATGAAAACAGTTATTTTAGTTTCTCGACTGAAACTGTTTATTGACGCTTGCCTTGTAACTTCAGGGCACCCTAGTGGTTGCAGGGGCTTCATACATCTATATAGTCTGGATGAAGTAAACACTAACTCTGAGTGAAGCTGAGACTGATCAGACTACAGGACTTTAATCATGCACCAGTCTCAGGTGATATGAGCAGGGAGTCATGCCACTGGCAGATGAAGCAGTGGGATGGTCTCTAACATCTGAGTCATCCAGGACAGTAAGGTCGGGTAGAGGGATGGCTACATGGATGGATGGATGGATGGATGGATGGATGGATGGATGGATGGATGGATGGATGGATGGATGGATGGATGGACGGACGGATGGACGGATGAATGGACAGACGGACAGGGAGATGGATGGAAAGATGGACGGACATACGGATAGATGGACAGATGGATGGTTTAATGGACAGATTGATGGAAGGATGGATGGATGGATAGATGGACTAGATTGGATTTAACTGAAATGTATTGGAGGCGTGGAAGAAGAAAAACAAATCTGCGCAGCATGACTTTAAACAAATAAAAAAAAGGGCTATAGTTTTGTTTTGTCGGTTTAAAATCTGTGATCATTATCCAGTAACTTGAACTGGGATAGACAAATGGATAAATATTGCTGACTCTTAGTCACGGACTCAGTTGTTTGAAGAGGAATTCAGTTGAATATTTCCTTATTTATCCCCAAAGCCCATTGATAATGTTGCAGTGTTAATTAAAATTAAAGCTGCAAGCAGCGATGAACGGGCCCTCGCACCCTTGTGCATGTTCAGGCGTGCTGCAGTGGAAGCGCTTGTATGACTTTCATGTAGATTCTTCAGGCCTGGACATTTAGTGGATGACACCACCCACGACTCTGTACTGTATATCAAACCATGCAAAAGTTAAGGCAGAAAGTAGGAACTATCAGATATCGACGAATCAGGTGAAGGGGCAGGGCTAATTTGCACCAATTATGTTCAAGGACTCAAAACCATGTCCGATGACACCACCCACGAGTCTTTATGTCATACCATTAAAAAGCTTTGGCAGAAAATAGGATTTATCAAATATCGACCAATCAGAAGAATGGGCGGGGATAATCCAGGCCAATTAAGGTCAAGTACTCAAAACCGAGTCAGATGACCCCACCCACATGTCTTTATCACAACCCGTTCAAAAGTTATGGCAGAGTTTAGGGACTATCAGATATCGACCAATCAGAAGAAGAGGCGGGGCTAATTTGCACCAATTATGGTCAAGGACTCAAAACCGAGTCCGATGACAACACTCACGACTCTCTATATCAAACCATTCAAAAGTTATGGCAGAAAGTAGGAACTATCAAATATGGACCAATCAGATAAAGGGGGAGGCGCGCTTTTTGGCATCTATCGTCGCCACGGTAACGCTTTTGACTAAGGAAAAGGAATGCCCATCGTCGCAGGATCGAGACGCACATTTTGATGTATAACACACCTGGCTGCGCATTATGGTTCGGGCCGCATTAACGGCCGAAGAAATGGCATAAATTGCGCCAAAATTACACAATTAATTCAAAATGGCCGACTTCCTGTTTGGTTTCGGCCATGGCGCCAAGAGACTTTTCTTTAAGTTGTGACATGATACAGGTGTGTACCGATTTTCATGCATGTACGTCAAACCGTATTGTGGGGCTTGAGGCACAAAGTTTTCTAGGGGCGCTGTTGAGCCGTTAGACCACGGCCATTAATGCAAACCATTAAATATCACATTTTTTGCCAGGCCTGGCTTGTGTGCAGAATTTGGTTACTTTTGGGGCACGTTTAGGGGGGCAAAAAGGCCCTCATTTCATCAGAAAAATAAAAATAACGAGAACGAGAAAAAAAAAACGAGAATTCCTACGAATACAATAGGGCCTTCGCACTGTAGTGCTCGGGCCCTAATAAATATTAAGTGACAACCGGTCGGATATTAGGCACGGTTTAAACCAGAGTTAAAATGCTTTGGAGTGTTGTGTTTGTCGCCTGGCAACAACTGCAGTGATGATGTCCATGCACCATCAGGAGGTAACTCAGGTGAAACCTCAGATCTAGCAGTTGAAGGTCTGGGGTGCATGACCAAGACGACTTCGTCTTTTCTTTGACAAACACTCCTGAGCCACTTCTAGAGAGAGACGCAGAGAAACGTTAATGTTGTAAAATTATTTAACATCAATCACATAGGGGAGGGGCTTTGTCCCAGCACATCTTTATGTTGATGTATATGCTCATTATCGTCCTACTGCCATCACAGGAACAACAACATCGACTACATGGAGCTGCGTCTGTGGATCGGCCTTCACTCGTGTCTGCAGTGTTTCCTGCTGGTTTTCTCAGATGCCAGCTACATCATCAAATACATGACCCGCTTCACCGAGGAGGGCTTCTCCAGCCTCATCTCCTTCATATTCATCTCTGATGCCATCAAGAAGATGGTGGGTAACTGAAATGTCTGGACCATGTGAGATATGAGTGAACACCTGTCCACGAGTTAAAGTCTTTGTCTTCCACAGGTAGGGTCATTTAAGTATTATCCAATCAACCGTGGATTCAAGCCTGATTACGTAACGTCCTACAAGTGTGAATGCTTCGCTCCAGACCAGGGTGAGTCTTCAAGCTTCCTCTACATGGTCCTTCTGAGAAATGCTGTTTTCTGCGGAGCCTTAGAGAAGATCTTCAGATGAACCTGATAGAGCTCCGCTGTCCCTCAGCCTTGTACGCTGCCTATTACATGTCCTGCACCAGTCTCGGTGGTGCCATGTTCCTGGCAGCTCCTACTTTTGGACGTAGCATTTTTTTAAAGAAGCCGTTCTTAGAGTTCCTAAGGTTTTGGCAGCATCAGATGATAATTTCCAGCTTCTCACGACACGTGCACATACACGAGTGGTTTTTATTACTGACTAAAACCTTTTACTACTTAAATTTCACATTTATCCATAACAATTATGGGTTGTAATGCAACAAAATATAGACTATGCCAAGAAAAGTTAACACTTTAGCAAAGTAGCGTCTTGGAATATTAACTCCACACAGATGTACTGAACCTCTGCGGTCACTATGGGTGCCCGGCTACTAGGTCACGCTGAACAGACATATCTGAGGCCCGACTCTTTTTTCTTTTTTTTTTCTGAGGCCCGACTCTTAACCCGGCAGTTCCTGTCAGTCTGTGGTTGTTGTGACCCACAGATTCTCTGTCACTTGGGCAGATTTGATCATCATCACAAGCAAAAGCTTTGTTTTGGCTCTGTGATGACTTTTGTACTTTTCTTCTTCTTTGCTTCATCTTTGGATGCCGTCTGAAAAGTGAGTATCTCCATGGAGTCCTGGTGAAAGGAAGCGCGTGTCACTCATATCAAACTGATGTCGTGTTTGTGTTTGTGGTCTGCAGCGTCTGCTCTGGGTTTGAATGTTTCAGCTCCGCTCGCGGACAATAACGCAACTCTGCTGGTAAGTGACCGACGACAGGACACTGAGACACGAAGACGAGTACCACTGCTTCTGTACCTCAGATAGTTTGGTTGTACTGAACGTCTAATGTTGTGAAATCAATGAGCAAAGTTTGAAGAACTAGCAGCAGAAGTTCCTCTCTGGACCTCTGGATGCTCTATAACAGGGGTCTCAGACTCCAGTCCTCGAGGGCCGCAGTCCAGCATGTTTTAGATGTCTCCTTACATCAATACATACAACAAAAGTACAGAATTCAATGACTTTCAAATATTAACCTCATATTTTATTTACAATAGAATGTAGAAAACTTAGCAAATCAGCTCCGGTTTGTTTCTTACAATTCTGGGTTCCCAAACTGAGATGAACCCAATGAAGGTTTAGAACCAGCACTGGAGGTCTTCATGTTGGATAGAACTCTAAAGGCTGAATTATGCTTATGCGTCAAAATGGTGCCGTGCCTACGGCGTGTGGTTTGGGTCGACGCAGAAGACACGCCGTCACCTGCGGCGTCACTGACGTGCACCTCCCGAAAATTGTAACTACGCGTCGAGGAGACACAGACCACACGCAGACCGAGAGGGCTGTGATTGGTTCGCTTGGGAGCAACCAATTGTGTTTTTGATTGTTATTTTATTCTGCATGTAAAGCACCATGTGTTGCAATTATATTGTATGATTTGGTGCTAAATAATAATAATAATAAATAAAGTTTGAGTTTGAGTTTGAACAACGCATTTCCGGTTTCCGGTTTGAAGCAGTCGTGAACTTTCAGGGCTCTTTTCTTCATTTATGTGTGATTTTTTTTATTTTGTTTTTTTTGCACAATAGTTGTCCTTATTTCTTTGATTCACTGTGACTGGAAAGAGTCGGATAAACCATTCAGAAAAAGATCGCTAAATAGCGGTCGCGGCGGGTAGTGCACCGCGACCAAATGGAGAGACGGAGAAGTCCGAAGGGTTCATGACGGCGTCACGGCTGCGGCGTGTGCTCTGCGTTGGTGTGACGCAGAAGCATAATTCAGCCTTTAGTCACGGTGGCAGGTTCAAGATGGAAAAAAAAACGAACTTCAGGTTTCCACAGAACAAAAATCCACTTAAATCAGGCAGAACATCAGCACAGCCGTAACTTTAACTCAAACACACTTCCATGAGTCTTTGTACTTAGATAGTCACCAGAGGGCACTCCCACCCCGGTTGCATTGCCTGGGGCTGGAGAAATTGTGCTGGAAAGAAACACCTATAAGGACATCCCCGCAGTCTTCTTCTTAATAAGGCTCATCCTCCATTTTTCTCTGTTCTATTGTGAATAAAATCCAGATTTCTAAGATCTGCAAATCTGGCTTCATCATCTGGTTCCTGTTTCTCTGAGATCAGACCTGCATGTTGCTGAATGTCAGGTTGCAGACTCTTGCAGACTTTGCTGGATGTCACAACAGTTTTATGCTCTAAAAGCAGAGTTTTCTCCTCGTCAGTCGGAGAACGCTCCACTTCCAACATTTGCTTCTATACTGTTCTTTCTGCTGTTATCGCTGCTCTTCTCTCTCTTTGTTTCGTCTCTATTGTCCCTTCTCCCTCACCTTCTTGGCCCCACGCCTTCAACTCTCCATCCTTATCCTCCTCGTCCACCTCTGTCCCCCTCATCATTCTCCTCTCACCTCCCATTTGCTCCTCTTTCCTCCTCATCCTCTTCTGTCCGCCTCATTGTCCTCCACTCACCTCCTATTTGCTCCTCTTTCCTCCTCATCCCCCTCCTTCTCCTCAACCCCACCCCCTCCCCGTCCTCCTACTTTCTCATCCTTGTCCTCCTCATCCTCCCTCCCCCTTCCTCCTCCACAGTTTAACTTGACAGATCTGGACTGGAGTCAGTTGAGTAAGAAGGAGTGTGTGAAATACGGCGGTATGTTGGTGGGGAACTCCTGTAAGTATGTTCCTGACCTGGCCCTCATGTCCTTCATCCTCTTCTTCGGCACCTACTCCACAACTGTGTCTCTGAAGAAGTTCAAGTCCAGCCGCTACTTCCCAACGAAGGTAAAGCGGCCTCATCAACAGTTGCTGGTAATACATGTGTGGCCCTCATGGACATCCTCAGATGCTGCTGACTGCATGTGAAATGCTCCATGTCTGTAATTTGGAGGCATGTTACGTCATTATTCAAATTTACAGTCCTGCAGAAGTTAGTAGCTCTTCTTAACTCTTTACAGGGCAAGTAAACATATTTGGTAACGCCCGGAGACGTACGCACTACGACTATTACAAAAAGAAAAAACAGTATTAAAGTTTATTGGGTTTTCTCTTGACCTTTAGAGTGTCAAGTATTTCCTGCCGGCCCTATACATGGTTAATCCTGTTTCTTGTGTTAGAGCATCAGCTGGTCTTAGTACCAAACAAACACACATGCTCATGTCATCTTTGTCACTCTTCCATTATCTAGTGAAGGAATCCTTCAGCCCCTTACAGTCGTATTTGCCTGATACTAAGACCCAGGACTTGTTTTTGGATATGACCAACTTTCCCCTTCGCTCCTCGTCCACCCCGACTCCTCATCTGCACCAGTCAGCCCTCTCCCATATTCCTCTCTCCTCTTTTGTCCTTCTACATCATCCAGCTTCGTTCCTTGATTGCTGACTTTTCCATCATCATCTCCATCCTGCTCTTCTGTGGGCTGGACCGTCTGCTGGAGCTGGAAACACCCAAACTGCACGTGCCCACAGAGATCAAGGTCACTGGCCACCTCACCTTCCTCAGACCTGTACCTGTGTCTCCCTGCTGGATGCTTTTCCTTACTTAATCATTTTGTTAATTTAATTGATGGAAGTGATTTCTTGTATGAAGTTATCATCTCTTTCTTTTCTTCTCTGCCTTCATTTCCTCATGTCTCCACCTTTTTCTTTCTTTCTGAAACATTGTCATTTTACACACCTGTGTTTTTGTGTGTGTGTGTGTGTGTGTCTGTGTGTCTGTGTGTGTTGGTGGATCCGTAGATGAGGAAGCTAATCAGTGATTTTGCCATCTTCATGTCAATCATGTCCTTTGTGGGTCTGGATATGTTGATGGGGTTAGACACACCCAAACTAATCGTTCCAACAGAGTTTAAGGTACTCCCTTTGTCACTCTTCTATATGTCAGATTATCTGTTTGTGTTTATAATGTTTGTAATAGCAAGATAAAGCATGTGACTTACTATAAAATGTGTTCTGATCTACATGTAAGCGCAATAATGTTCAGTGTTCTTTAGGTGAAAACACACATTTCTTGTTGAACATTCTCAGAGCTGGAGGAAAAGGGAAGTGAACCCATAGATGAATTACTTGAGCTAAAGCTAATTAGAGTCACTAATCTGCTCAGGAGACATATGATCAGGACCAGCTGATCTGCAGAAAGTTGGACAGAGCTACAAGGTTAGACGTCCATCTGTACAGTTCAGCCATTTACAAGTGGATAGAAGTTTAGTTTCGTAGCTTCCTGGGAAAGGACGTCCTGCCAAGACGACTCCAAAAACACAACACAGACTCCTCAAAGAGGTCATCAACAACCCATGAGTAACAGCTACAAGCTTGAAGATATCACCGGAAAAATATCTGTTCATGAATCTACTAAATGGGCTCAAAGGTCACCAGCTGGCTTCAGCTTTGTGGTCCCTCCTCGCTGACCCCACCCTAATGTTGTTTAACTCAGGTAGCTAAGCTGATCAGTTATCGAAGGCTAATGATAATTCTATTAAAGAATTATTAATAATTAATAGGGGTGTAACAATATATCGTGCCACGAAATTTCGCGATACAAAAACGTCACGAAACGTGTCGTGGAGGTGACAAAGTGTATCGCGATATTGGGTTATTAATATTAATCTATTGTGTTGACTAGTAACGCGCATCTGACCGCGACCGCGGCCGCGACCCGCGGACAGAAATCTTACTCTGCTCATAAGAAACTAGTCCCGTTTTGAGGTCTGAACCTTTACTTATGTAAGTCTGGTGTAGAGGTAAGCCTTACCTTATTAATTTAAACCTTTTTCGGGTCGTGAGTGGGAAAGACACGGGAGAACTTCTGCGTGAGTTCCAGTCTACTTCAATGTCCGCTCAACAGCGTAGGATTTTAGATCATCAACACAGCACCTAGTGCTGTATCACTCCGCCCAATCTAAAACAACTACAGATTAACTGACTAGTGTAATTATAGTCCCTGATTATTTTTAACAAAAATAAATCTCCTCTTACACTTATAAGGTTAGCATGAATCAATCTTTTTTATGATGTCAAATTGTATGTATTTATTTACTTTTATTTATTTATTTAATTTTAGTTGTTAAATTTCTGGAAAAGAAAAAAGTCAAATCATACATGAGAAACTATTCAGTTTGTGGCAAAATATTTTTATTGTATGAAACTGAAGATGCTTAATGCAAACCTGACATTTACTTTTAGTTCAGTTTGTGGAAAATGGTTGGCCTGGCTTTCTCTTTAAAACTTAAACAGTTATAAAGAATTACAAACTGTAACAATAGGGCAAATGCACAGTATTGTTTTGTATTTTGTGTCTTTCAAATAAAAGACAATTTATTCCAGTCATATGTTCCTCATTCAAGGTTGTTAAAAAAATACTGCTATAATATCGTATCGTATCGTTATCGTGACCTCAATATCGTGTATCGTACCGTATCGTGAGATAAGTGTATCGTTACACCCCTAATAATTAATAACGTCGACTATTTATCAAATTGAATTGTCAAAATGATAATAATTCTCGTAGGGGCACCACCCCGGGGCCTTAATCCAGGGAAAAATGATAACTAAACAGCAGAAAATCAGTCTCATATGATTAGGATTATCCTGCAGAACAGTAAATCTTACTATCACTTACAGAATAACAATTGAAGGAGTGAGATCCGAACACTGGCTCTGCTCAAACAATCAGTTTGTGACCAAATCTTGCATGAAATAAAAACAACCACTTATTAAAAATCAATCAGAATTTATTTACATACGGGTATCAAAGAAGATGTAAATAAATACCAGAATAAATCCTGATGGCACACTACGTTATTATAAAACCATTAATTAACTAGAAAAACAACAATCAATAAAAATGAAATGAAAGTTAAATGCATGGAATGAAAAAAAGAAATCAAAGCAATAACAAAGATGATAAAGAACGTCTACGGTTTAAAACATGGTGGCTGCACAAAGATGGCGGGACTGTAACCACGCCACGTGCAATTAGACCGGATGGCGATCCCGTTGTTTAAACCGTGATCAACTGGCGAAACGGCGCTTTAAAGCATGAATGACTAGCAGAAAGTGGTGACTAAAAATTAATGACAACAGTCATGATAATGATGCTGATGTAATCTCGGCTCTGAACACAGATTTAGCTCTGAAACACTCCCAGTTAAACTAATACACCCAGGTCTCAAAACCTCACGCCTCCTCGGGTCTCCGAGTGCTGATCAGGGGTTCCTGACGGGTCTTTTGGTCGGAGTCCCCAACCCAAGAGGTCTCCCGCCTCTACTGCTCTTCCCCCTGACTCTGGAATCAAAAGAGGACGGTGGTGCAGCGTGCAGCAGCCGGCGCCCCCCCCCCCGGTCGGAGGCTCTCACGTCGTCTCGGGTGCGCGCGGGGCCGGTCCACTTCTTCAGAGCGCGGGTGCCCGTCGGGCTGATGAACGCGTGGCCCCGGACGGGGCGGCGGGATGCGTCGCGGTCTGCGCTGGGCAGGCTGGCCACAGGTCCTTCCAGGAGAAACTCGAGAGCAGAGAGAGAAGTTAGAAAGAGGAACGGGTCTCACCCTGGACTAGGGCCCGAGCTTCGAAGCGGCTTTCCCCCCCCTTTCCATCTCCCAGGGACCGGGGACACGTGAAGTGGGAGTCGGAGCCCCGGATGAAAAGTTGAGACCGAGAGTCAATGGGAGCCGGAGCTCCGCAGGCCCGGTCCGTTGCGGGCCTTCCGCCTCCCCCCAGCCGGGGGGGAGAAGGGAGATGGGATCTTTGGCCCGCAGCCAAGGATCCAGCTGCTCAGGACGGAAGGTTGATCGGAAGAGAGAGAAAAAGGGAGCAGCTGCAGAGTTTTGATCCTACGAGCGCTGCGGTGACGTCATCGATGCCTCGCTCGGGATTGGGTGCGTGTCGCTCTCAGGCGCCGTCCCATCCCGCAAGGCATGCTGGGATTGTAGTTCATGGCACAGCGGCCATTCTAGGAGGCACATTAAAGCGGGTTTCAGGCAAAGGGGGGGTTGCTGGTATTTATAGCTTTTGGGTCTGTTCAAAGAGGCAGTACCCCCCTCTGAGGCCTGGTTTCCTGGGTTTTCGCTGCCCTGCTTTGATCTGGGCCATGCAGCGGGGGTCATGAACGGACTATCTCGAGCCAGGCCGAGATAACCAGAAGTTAGCAGCAGGGGGTCATAAACTCTGACTTCAGGAAGAAGGGCCAAAGTCTGGCTTTACTGGTCTTCATAATCACAAAATGTTCATACATTTATAAGTCCAGAGTTCACATGGGCATATGGGCGACGCCCAACACTAATGACAACGGAAAGTTGTGCACATGTGGAAGCAGCAGATCAAGCCGTTGATGGTCGTTTTCAAACGTTTTTGGTCATTCTTGACCATTTTTGATCGTTTTGACTTTCAAGTATTTCTAAACCTCCATTTCAGTGCTTTCACTCAAATAAGTGATCTACATCCGTACATACTAGCAGCTAGCCAACATGCAAGCTTCACAATCGCATAAATCACACACATTTGCGTCCTTTCATCATGCAAACGTTTGTTGCATGTAAATTTTTCCCTGTTCTCCTGTGTGTTTGTGTGATGCAGCCAACACGTCCTGACCGTGGTTGGATCGTGATGCCATTCGGTAAGAACCCCTGGTGGTGGTATGTGGCGAGCTTCGTCCCCGCTCTCCTGGTGACCATCCTCATCTTCATGGACCAGCAGATCAGCGCCGTCATTGTCAACCGCAAGGAAAACAAGCTAAAGGTCTGCATGCAGAGGAGTTGACTTCTGTCAGAGCTGCTTTTGGTCTGCAGTTGAAGGTTTATATTTGACGGCCCGTTGGGGCTCAGTTTTGGGGACTCCTCCATCTTTCATTAGTCCAACCCAGCCCCAAATGCTGGTCCCTAGCCTGGACAAAAAGGGAGGATCACCCACCATAAAACTTCCTCTATGGCGACCTCTAAATGGGGAAAAACCTGAAAGTTGATTTTTTGTTAGTTTGTGTCACACATGAGTACCAAGATCCTCTTCATCCAAATAATGTCTAGTTGGTGTGGAAATCGTGTCTTCCTGTCGTACCTGCAGAAAGGGTGTGGCTACCACTTGGACCTGTTCTGGGTGGGAGTTCTGATGGCCGTGTGCTCCTTCATGGGCCTTCCATGGTACGTGGCCGCCACCGTCATCTCCATCGCACACATCGACTCTCTGAAGATGGAGAGCGAATCCAGCGCCCCCGGCGAGCAGCCGCAGTTCCTGGGAGTCAGGTGAGACAGCACCGGCGCCGTAAGACAAACCTTAAACATCACGTCAACTTGCCTTCTTTCATCTGCACACAGATGAGATATTTAGAGCTGGTTAAATCATTTCAGACAAGAAAATTACATCATCTGGAGAATAATGTGTGATTTTCAGAGAGCAGCGGCTGACGGGAATCCTGGTGTTTGTGCTGACTGGACTCTCTGTATTCCTCGCTCCTGTACTTCAGGTCAGCTGCTAGACTTCCCAGAAACATACTTCTTCTCTTGTTCTCTGACTCTCATCCACGAATGACCCTCTATTGCTCTGTTTATACCAGTACATCCCCATGCCAGTCCTCTATGGAGTCTTCCTCTACATGGGAGTGGCATCGCTAAGTGGCATCCAGGTACGCTAAGGAATTACATAAATAACTTTACACTTCACTCTTTATGTAGGTTCTGAGCAAAAATGCTTCCTTAGATACGTCCTTGTCAAAATCCCCACGTCTCAGCAGCTGCTCCACACAGGAGCACTAGAACCTCCTGAAGACGTCACTGACACAAACAAACCCAGAACTGTTCAGGAACAGGAAGTCATACATTTAGTGAAATTTTTATCAGATGAAAGCAGTTTTACGGTTTGGTTCCTGAAGAACCTCAATGACACAGATGTGACTAAATGTGCCACAATGTCTGTTTAAACATTCGTATTCAAAAACCTCAAAACACAGAAAGGAGAAAACAAGCGACTCTTGCTCTGCAGACTTTTCTTTTCCATCAGATATTTCCATCTTGGAAAATACCCACTTATGTTTACCTGACTTACTTCTTCTGCATCAATCACTTAATCGCCAGTCCTTCCTGCCCGCATGCACCAACAGTAATACCTTTAATTCTCCTCCTTAAACCCCTATGAACCAACAGAGGCCCTACTGCAACTGTATAATGACCACCGTCTCTCCATCCTTGACCAAAGTGCTCCACTCACAATCAGGAAACGAAAATATTGAGAATCTACAGTGAAGGCTACTTTTTTCAGACAGAAACCGCATAGACGTGGTTTTTACCTGGACATGTTTCGGCTGCATAAGTGTGATCCGATGTGGTGCTGTTCCGAGAAGGAGGGACTGACTCTGCCGGTTGCAGCAGGTAGCCGAAACATATCCAGCTAAAAACCAAAGCTATACCTTTTTTGTCTGAAAAAAAAAAGAAACTTTAACTGTAAAATCCAATAACACATCTTTGATCAATGACCACATTGGAGCCCTTCAAAGATTCCAGTAACAATCATAATCCAAGAATACGGCTTAATGGCAATAATACTGCTACAAGTGGTTACGCACCCTCCTGTCGAGAATATGATACTGAGCTGCCTGAAAGATTCCTGAGTAATTTTAGAAATAAAGTAGAAAATCTTAGAACTCAAATCCTGTCTGATTCTTTTAGATTTTCATTCCTCATGTTAATACTGCCACCTTTACACAATTTCAATAAATCTCCCTCTCAGAATGAGAGCGTACAGTATCACCAATGACATCCTCTTCCTGTACTCATACCGTTGCTGCTGAAACAAGAATCCCCCACCGCCGGCCCTATTACCTGAACGGTTTTTACCTAGCCTCTGGCCTCTGGATCTTGTCTAGACAGCTTTGCTTAAGAAACCCAGTTTGGACCCCCTATCTGTGATAAACTAAACGTATATCTAAATTCTCCTTTTACTTCCTTGGTTGCTCAGTTCAGTTGAGGCGTACCACAAGGCTCAGTACTTGGTCCCCTTCTGTTCTCTATTTCTATTCTATCTCCGATGATCCCAGCAGCCTTACAACCCTTCCTGGCTTGTCTCTCTGACATTAAGTCTCGATGTGCCAAGATTTTCTGAATTTCAATAGCAAAAGCATCAGAGGTCACTCATTTAGGTCCCACAACACTGTTTGTTCTGTTCTTTCTAGTCTTGGTGATCTCTCAGATACCAAACAAACTGCTACAGATCTAGGAGTAATATTTAACTCTCATCTTAGTTTTGATGTTCAGGTCAAACATGGAGTTCAGTATTGTTGTTTCCAGCTCAACGCTTTACTTACCAGCCTCTTCTCAGGCTTCTGCTCTCAAATCATAGATAGATAGCTGTTGGTTCAGTTGCTTTGTTTAAACATGTAACTTTGTGTCTTGTATCTGTTCAAGTTCTGGGAGCGTATCAAGCTGTACCTGATGCCTCCCAAACACCAGCCAGACTTCTCTTTCCTTCGTCACGTCCCCCTGAGACGAGTCCATCTCTTCACCCTGGTACAGATCATCTGTCTGGCGGTGCTCTGGATCCTTAAATCCACCTTCCTGGCTATCATCTTCCCAGTGATGGTGAGTGACTGACAGCATCCTTCTGTTTCAGTTATCTGTT